>NC_056683.1:135082666-135398051 GCF_018350215.1 Panthera leo | reverse complement strand
CAGACCATGAGTGGGGAGAGGAGCAGAGGGAGCAAGACAGGATCCCAAGCAGGCTCCGCACTGTCAGCACAGAGCCTGGCACGGGGCTTGATCCCAAGCCCCTGGGGTCGTGACCTGAGCCCAAATCAAGAACTGGATGCTCAACCAGCTGAACCACCCAGGCACCCCAATATTTTACCAAAATGAAAACAAAATAAAAGGTAATGGGGCGCCTGGGGGGTTCAGTCGGTTAAGCGTCCGACTTCGGCTCAGGTCACGATCTCACGGTTCGTGGGTCCGAGCCCCGCGTCGGGCTCTGTGCTGACAGCTCGGAGCCCGGAGCCTGCTTCGGATTCTGTGTCTCCCTCTCTCTCTGCCCCTCCCCTGCTCGCACTCTGTCTCTGTCTCTCTCTCTCTCAAAAATAAAACATTAACAAAACAAAACCATCAACCAACCAATCAAACAAGCAAACAAAAAATCCGGAGCCCATATTCCTCTATAGCAACTGCCCCAATTCTTTACTCTTGCTCACAGCAGAAGTTCCTCGAAATTGTCTGTACTGTGTAACCTCAGTTCTGTCCTCAACCACTACCCTCTGGCCTCTGTCACCACCACACAGCTGATCAAGATTACCAGTGACCCCCATTTGCCCAAACCAGAGATCAGTCCTCATCTTTCTTGGTCTCACAGTAGCACTTAGTGGCAGACTGCTTCCTCTTTAACACTATCTTTTCTTATTTTATTTTATTATTTGGTGCCATTCTCTCCCGGTTTTACTCCTGTTACACTGACTATTCCTTCTTGGTCTCCTCTGCTGACTCTTTCTGTGCCCACAGTTTGAAGCCTCTTTTCTTCTATGTTTGCCCTCAGTGATCTCACCCTGTTTCGTGGCTATAAATGCCATTGACAAAATTTTTTTTATGTTTATTCATTTTTGAAAGACAGAGAGAGACAGAGCATGAACAGGGGAGGGGCAGAGAAAAAGGGGGACACAGAATCCGAAGCAGGCTCCAGGCTCTGAGCTGTCAGCACAGAGCCCGACGTGGGGCTCGAACTCACGGACCGCAAGATCATGACCCGAGCCGAAGTCGGACGCTCAACTGACTGAGCCACCCAGGCGCCCCTATAAATGCCATTTATATGCTGATGGCTTCCAAATTTATAACTCTAGTTCTGACCTATCTCTCGAACACCAACCAGACTTCTCAATTCAATAGCCCATTGGACTTCTCCAAGACTGTTTAATGGGCATCTCAAATTTAAGAGGTCTAAAATGAAAATTTTAAAATAAAGTTCATTTATTCTTGAGAGAGAGCATGAGGTCAAGCAGGGGAAGGGTAGACAGAGAGAGGGAGAGAGATAATTCCAAGCAGGCTCTGTGCTACCTTCTCAGAGCCTGATGTGGGGCTTGAACTCATCAATGATGAGATCATGACCTGAGCAGAAACCAAGAGTTGGACTAAAGTGCCCAAACTATTTTCAAGGGCACTGAGTTCAGTTCTCTGCCTTCCTCAGAAAGCTAAGACATAGTCTTTCTTTTCCTTTGGTGTCTAAATGGAAAAATGCATACAGCTTTGCTTTGTTCAGAATAGAAGCCTAAGATATATGAAAACTCCTTGTGGAAGGAATATTTCTTGAACATGTATTGCTTGCCAGGCTCTCTGCTTTGACTGAGGCCATAAACATGTATGGAACACAGTTCTTGATTCTACAGTTTAATACTTTTTTTTTTAATGGAATAGATTAAAAAATTTTTTTTTTAAGTTTATTCTTTTTTTTTTAATGTTTATTTTTTGAGAGAGAGACACACAGAGACAGAGATGAGTGGGGGAGGGACTGAGAGAGATAGAGACACAGAATCAGAAGCAGGCTCCAGGCTCTGAGCCGTCAGCACAGAGCCCGACGTGGGGCTCGAACTCACGAACCGCAAGATCATGACCTGAGCTGAAGTCAGACGCTCAACTGACTGAGCCACCCAAGCGCCCCTAGGGTTAATACTTGAATAGGGGAAATAGATATGTAAGTGCATGATTTTCTTACCTTATTTGAGTTACTAAACATCAATATAGTAGACTAACTTCCCAGTGAAAAGGTGGCAAAGGATATTAAGAGACAAGCCATACATACACACAGTGCACATGATCCTTAAGCACGAAACTATGCTTTACTTAATTCATAATATAAGATACACAAAGAAGAACAAAAGTGACATTGCACTGCTTACCTATTTGATTGGCAAAGGTAAAAAATCTGGTAACTACTGTGTTGGCAAGGGGTTGGGGAAGAGACACTATCACATGCATAACTGGTGGGAATATGCATGAGTGCAACATTTATGGAAAGCCATTTGATGGCACTTGTCAAAATCTACAATCAAAGGGACAGGGGTGCCTGGGTGGCTCAGTCAGTCAAACGTCCCACTTCGGCTCAAGTCATCATCTCGCAGTTCGTGAGTTCTAGCCCCGCGTCAGGCTCTGTGCTGACAGCTCAGAGCCTGGAACCTGCTCCAGGCTGTGTCTCCCTCTCTCTCTGCTCCTACCCAGCTCATGCTCTTGTCTCTCTCTCCCTCAAAAATAAGTAAACATTTAAAAAAGTTAAAAAAAAAAAAGAATCAAAGGGACAAAAAAGAGCCAATGGAAAGAGCTCCAAAGCTGGAACAATCTGAGCAACAAAGTAAATAAAATCTTGTTGGATTATAAGCTGGGGGATAAAATAAATATCCGTGAGTCCATTCTGATATAGTCTAATGCCCAGCATCCTAAGTGTGGATTGCATACAATGACTCGATTCCAGAGAGAACGGAGAGGGGTGGGGGATAACTTCAGCGAGAAGAAACCTGCCACCTACTGTCACAGCTAGGTGATCATGGTCAGCACCAACAGTGGTAAGTTATGCTGACAGTGTATTCACTTGACATGGGGTGCGAAACATGACATTCTAACCTCTTTTTCCCCCAGACACATCATCCCAGTGTAACCAGGAGAAAAACGGCAGACCAACCCCAATAGAGGGATTTCCTACAAAATACCTGAGCAGTACTCCGTATATTTGTAAGAAGGGGCTAACGAGAAAGGGTGGAAATTGCTGACGAGTGACAAGTGATAGGATCAAGGGATAACAATGAGTCCCGGCGCTGGGCCACTCTACATTTCCAGTGACAGTGATCCGCGAGCTTCTTTTTCTTCCAAGTAGCCTGTGGTAGGAATAGAGACAACAGGATGGATTGATCCCGGATTTGGGCCGTGAGTGGGGTGGAAGGACCGAGGGGTCTGGGAGTAGAGGGCAAGGAGGGCCAAAGGGAAAGGGTAGCCGGGAAGGGAAGGCAACGAGCCCAGAAGGAGCCGGGTGCTGCGGGCAAGGGAGCGGCCACGGGGTTGGCCTGGATTTGGTGGAAGGGTGTGGGTAGGAAATTCCGGTTCTGGTCAAAGTGTGGGGCTCCTCAAGTGTGAGATTTGAGGGCCACGCCTTAAAAAACTTGGTACATTGGCACAATGATAAGGTCATGTGGCACCTGGGTGGCTCAGTCGGTTGAGCGTCCGACTTCGGCTCGGGTCATGATCTTGCGGTTTGTGAGTTCAAGCTCTGCGTTAGGCTCTGTGCTGCTGATGTAGAACCTGCTTGGGATTCTCTCTCTCTCTCTCTCTCTCTCTCTCTCTGTGCCCCTCCCCTGCTCTCTCTCTCTCAACACAGATAAATACAAGAAAAAGAAAAAAGTGAGAGGTGCTGCTATCCATGAAAAGGGTCGTCGGACCATTAACGACCAAACGAAATATGTGACTCTTTTTTTTACCAGTGACTCCAACCAACCAACTAAGAATGACCGTTTGGGGACATAGGGGAAAGCGGAAATGGACTGTGATTTGGATCATATTAAGGAATGACTTAATTTTTTTTAGGAGTGACAGTGATATTCCAGGTATGTAGAAAATGCCGATGTTTTCAGAGATGCTCCCTGAAGCATGAGGGACTGGAATGACACGATGTCTGGGATTTGCTTAAGAGAGAGCAAGATACAGCAGATAGATGAACGCTTATCAATATAAATCTTGCTCAGGGTTGAGTCTCACCCGAGACTGTCACACGCTCTCTACTGCTGAGCATAGCATATTTTTGCAAACAGCTGAACGAAGGCTCGGGTCGAGAATACAGTTAGAGTCGTCCCACCTGCAATCCCGGGTGGGTGGGCGAGGGCCCCGGGTGCCGCCACCGCCGTGGGCAGGTGGGCTGGGTGGCCGGGGAGCTGGGTGGGCTGCCCTTCATTCCAAGGCATAGCCAGGGTGGTCTGCAGTCGCAGCCTGGAGCTGAGGAGGGGAGCCGACCCCCGTAGGACTCATTTTCTGCTCTTTATTCAATGGCTGGGAAACCTCGAGGCCCTTTCCTTTGGCGTCACACCCAGCTCTCCAGCCCGCGGAGGACGCCAGCCCACAGGGGACGGGCTGAGTGGCAGGAAACAGCAGCCCCCTCTCCACTGAGTATTTGTGGCTACTTAGCAGTCCCTGCTACTCCAGGATAGGAGGGTGATAAACAGTGATTACGGGTAAAGTTTGTGGTGTTTGTCTTTCCCGAGATCAAAACTCTATCTCCCCTCTGTGAACATAAGCCATCAAAAGTCGATCTGTCTTTAATTTTCCCTGGGTGGTCCCGGGCTGACGTCTTGCCCTTTCGTCTCACCCCAGGAACTAGGGACCCGATCTTTTTTTCCATCTGCTTCTAAGATAGCTCGCCTCCCCGCTGCCGGCCTGGCCTGAGATTCTGCGTCCTGAAATGTCGTCGTCTATCGTTACAAGGAACAAGCGATCCTTACATTTCGTTGTGAGCATCCCGGGCGACGAGCGTGCGTCCTGGCCACATTTGTGCACAACTGGTCTGCAGTCACGAGAAAGCTGCAGAGAGCGTGGGCCGGGCTAGCCTGTGACCCCGCTCTGCCCCCACTTCTAAAGTCTCCCCCAGATCGGAGACACTGTTCTGCCACTTGCAACAGAGTAAACCCCACCTTGATTTTGACGGCTGGTGAGCTGGCTGGGGTTCTCAGGGAGCATTTTGTGCCTGTCCCACGGAGGCTTTTCCCGGCGGTGGAATTGGGGGGCGCCGGGGGGCAGGGGTCAACACAAAAAAATTGTGATAACAGCTCCCAGGAACCAGAGTTCACAGTGATTTGAAAGCACCCTTGCATGCTTGAATTCTTGGGGGCGGCCGCTCCCCTTTCTTCAGCAATGAGCACAGGTGACTGACCATTCCGACCCCTCTGGGGGACTGTGTTTCTCTTGGCATCTGCTAGGTGGGGCTACCCCAGAAATGCAGAAATTGCACAGGGCCGCGGGCGCACTGACCGGTCATGGGTCACAGGGCACAAGGGGGCCAGGGGAAGGAGAGCAGGAAGTTCAAGTGTCCCTCCTCCCTGCCTATCTCACCCTGCACCCATCCTCCCTCCTCCCCAGGAATGTATTTCTGCGTTTTACTTACCTTCTGGAACTCTGGAGCTCCGGGACCATGGTGTTTGAGACCAAGCACTCATCTGAAACCTCCTACCATTATCCTTCTCATTGCCCTGGAAGTCTGAAATCTGTTCCTATCAAAAATCCTGGGAGTGCCTGGCTGGGTAGAGAGTGGGACTCTTGATCTTGAGGTTGTGAGTTTGAGCCCCCCTGCTGGGTGTAGAGATTACTTGTAAAAATCAATAAATAAAATCCTAAAAAAAAAAAAAAAAATCCCAAGAAGGCTGCCTTCAAAGTAGAAAACACAGCTAGTAGGCAGAATCAGTAGGATGTGGGCATCTTGAATTCATTAAGCCTACGGCTTTAGAGAGTGCGTTTAAAATGTATATACTAAAGTGAATATAAACTTCATGATTTATTTTGCCCAAGATGAAGAAAAGGATGAGAGGAAATTAAAGCTGTGCCCTGGCACATTCACGGTGGGGGAGCCTGAGTCAACACTGCGGACACACTGGGATCCCGGCAGTCTGCACAGTGCCCCCCACCTGGGGACAGCCCTTCCTGGAGAGCCTGCTGGTTTCTCCCTAGGCTGACAGTTGCATTTTACAAGGTTCCCACTCATTGTCCACTGAGCATCTGTTACCACGAAGCCACCTGATGGCTCGGAGCAACATGGTTTACATTTTTCAGGTCTATGGATGGATGAAATTATACATCAAAAGGTGGGACTGTGGCTCACCTTTCCCCGGGCATTTATCACTCCTGCCGGAGCCTTCCTGGAGATGGGTTCAGAGATAAACGCATTCAGACACGACCATGAAATTGGAGGCTGAGCCAGGGAGCTTGAAAAGCTCCTCGGAAGCAACCTGGCGTTTCAGGGGATGCAGAATTCCGTGAACTTACCGACCGAGCTCTGATGAGATGCACGGCGATCCCAGGTCTTCCTGGTATGTTCTCCCACTCTTTGAAGTCCTGAAAGTCGCCTGTGGTCCCTGAAAATGTCAGGAAAAACTGAATAAAATAACTTGTACCTGCTGCCTTTATGGATAAAAGAAATCAACACAGACAGCTACAACACTTACGATGGCTCCTGGCACATAAATAAATGTTATATACTATTTGTTTCAAAAATCCGGTTTCCTAAACAATGTGATCTCATCTATCCACCTATTCAACATCAGCTATCGAGAGACTTTGGGTTTGAATCTCGGCCTTGCAACTTGGTAGTGTCGTGTCAGGCAAGCTTAACATCTTTCTTTGCCTCAGTTTCTTCCTCTGTACAATATAAATAAGAATGGTCCCTGGGGCGCCTGGGTGGCTCGGTCGGTTAAGCGTCCGACTTCGGCTCAGGTCACGATCTCACGGGCCGTGAGTTCGAGCCCCTCGTCAAGCTCTGTGCTGACAGCTCAGAGCCCGGAGCCTGTTTCAGATTCTGTGTCTCCCTCTCTCTCTGCCCCTCCCCTGTTCATGCTCTGTCTCTCTCCGTCTCAAAAATAAATAAACGTTTAAAAAAAAAATTAAAAAAAAAATAAATAAGAATGGTCCCTTGTAAAACTCTTCTGAGGATTACTTGAGTGACATGCGAAACGTCGAGAGCAAAGTCAGCACACAGTAAGTGCTCCGTAAGTGTTAGCTGTTACAATTATCAGATCTGAAAAGACATCCACTAAAATTAACAGCGGCATTTCTGAGCGGTCGAGTCGCGGATGTGTCTATTTAATTTTATGTTATGAAAGTTTAAGCTTCCTCTAGGGCAGGGGCACGTCTTCCTGGTCTTCATAATCTTTGCGTGCCTAATCCCGTGCCTGGCTGGTAGTGGCTGCTCAGTAAATATTAAACTCAGCTGTTAGGATTGCTCTCGGTGAGCACCTCTCCCAAATATCCATTGTTACTGTCTCATGCTTTCACAACTATTAAGTTTCTGGAACAGAACAGGTAAAGTGAGATGAAATCAACAAAGCTTCGTAAATACCAATCAACACAAATGTATGTCTTACAAAATGGCGTGCCTTTTTTGAGACTCCTCGAGGGCTTCGATGGTAGATTCTGGATTTGCCCTCTCAAGTGAGGCCCCTCTGTAAGCCGGCGCTATGTGGTTTGCCATAAAAATAACAAACTACTAGTTAATCATCTGCATATGTAGTCCATGTAGCGGTGGTCCCCTGGGAATGGCGAGTAAATGAGATTTTATGGAAGTCAGACCTCTGGATAGGCAGTGAAATTGGCAGTCAGAAAAAACAAAACAAAACAAAACACAAACCACAAAAAGCAGGATTACAGGAAAGCATATATAATATGATTCCGTGTGCATGTAAAATTACATTTATAAATCTGTATGTACATGTATGTATATAATATCTTAAATAAAATGTAAGTGGTGGTTATCTCTGGGTAGTGGAATCTGGGGTGATTTTTTTCTCCCTTTATACTTTTTCTACACAGAGAAATATGTGCACACACACATACCCTACGTGAGAAAACAAACACACAGAAATAACCACATACTTCCAATTAAGTACTCATTACAGGGAGCTTCTCTGTTCAACAGACTTTTTTTTTTTTTTTTAACGTTTATTTATTTTTGAGACAGAGAGAGACAGAGCATGAACGGGTGAGGGTCAGAGAGAGCGGGAGACACAGGATCGGAAGCAAGCTCCAGGCTCTGAGCAGTCAGCACAGAGCCCGATGTGGGGCTCGAACTCACGGACCGCGAGATCGTGACCTGAGCCGAAGTCGGACGCTTAACCGACAGAGCCACCCAGGTGCCCCTGTTCAACAGACTTTAAAACGTGTCTATAAAGACATCAACTCTGATGTCTAGAGGGGCTGTCAGATTTAGCAAATAAAAATACAAGATACCTACCCCGCCCCCCCCCCCCCATAGAAGATACCCAGTTAACTCAAAGTCTGATAAACAATGATAAGTATATATCATGAAACATTTGGGATCTTGCCTCTTATCTTCTATAGAAAAGTAGGAAAAAGTAACAACACTCCTACCATTATTTATATTTCTTTTCATTCTTTTCTCTATAAGTAGGTTTCGTTTCACATGGTCAAAAATCATACTGTGTGTGTACAAGTTTCATTCATTGACCAAGTTTTTATTGTGTCTCTGCTATGGAACAGTCACTGGGCTAAGAATTGAGAATACCTCAGGGGTAACACACCGTCAACTTTGCCTCCATTAACATAAAATCATTTTTTTAATTATGTATTCTTTGTATAAAACAACGTCAATGCATAATCTGACATTGAGGTGGCCAATTCCACTTTACGTAGCCAATCTTCTGTTGTGGGTCAATTTACTCATTCATTTACATACTGACTCTTTATTATTGTAAATAATACTACCCTGAATGTCTTTGTGGATCAAGCTTTTCCCAAATTTCAGCATTGTTTTATTTTTAAGATAGACATCGAAGAATACTATTTTAATTTTAGGATAGATGGAATCTCATATTTATTGGTCTAAATAGGTTAACTGGCTAGAGCGACAAAAATGTTTGTCTATAACACTTGATTAACACATTTGATCGTCTTTCCATATATGAGCTTACTAATGTTATTTGCTGGATTATCCATTTTTAGGGGTGGGGTCTTAGTGATTTTTCTTATATACTTTATGATCTTATATAAAAAACCTTTTGGGGCACCTGGGAGGTTTAGTCAGTTAAGTGTTGGACTCTTTTTTTTTTTAATTTAATGTTTATTTTTTTGAGAGAGAGAGAGAGAGACAGAATGTAAGCTGGGGAAGGAGCAGAGAGAGAGGAGACACAGAATCCGAAGCAGGATCTATGCCCTGAGCTGTCAGCACAGAGCCCAATGTGGGGCTTGAACCCACGAACCGTGAGATCATGACTCAAGCCAAAGTCAGATGCCTAACCGACTGAACCACCCAGGTGCCCCTAGAATATGTTTTTAAACGTTAGAGTTATTCCCCTAACTCTAAACTCTTCTTTCTGGAAAAAAAAAAAAAAAAAAAAAAAAAAAAAAAATTCTGTAAAACTTGCATTGGGATTTGAGTGGAAATAGCATGAAAGCTATAAATAACTTTGTTAACAATGGACATTTCTCCACTTATCCAATTCTGCTCCTATATGTATTAACAAAAGTCTTATATGTACCTCATTGTACATTTCTCATGAAGGCTATGCCTGGGTTTTCTCGTATCTTTCAAGACTGACTCCCACCAGATTCACCCTGATTCAGCCAGATTAGCTCCACTTTTTATATTTATTTTATTTACTGTCTTGAAGTAATCTTTCAGTTGAATAAGAGGTTGAAAAACGTGATTTGAAAAATCACCGGAGGGGCGCCTGGGGGGCTCAGTTGGTTGAGCGTCCAACTTCGGTTCAGGTCATGATCTCGCGGCTTGTGAGTTCGAGCCCCGCGTCGGGCTCTGTGCTGACGGCTCGGAGCCTGGAGCCTGTTTCGGATTCTGTGTCTCCCTCTCTCTCTGCCCCTCCCCTGCTCATGCTCTGTCGCCTTCTCTGTCTCAAAAATAAACACTCAAAAGAAAAAGATCGCTTCCACTGCGGAAAGTCTGGATTCCATGATCTCTTAAACACCTGGTGCTTTCTTGCCTTTGCCTGTTGCTAGCACTGTGCTTTCCTACCTGCAGTGGCCTCCTCTCCAGATCTGAGCTGGGACATTCCTGACAACCCCAACCCACGTCTCCCATTCTCCTCCTTTGCACCTGGGGCGCTCTGGGACTGATGGGCTCTGCTCCTTCGAACTTAGCTATGTATTCTCTGACCACCCAAGTCTTGACGTTTCAACTAGATTATAAATACCTTAAGAGCAAGAACCATAAGTTTCTAACTATTACAACAACACCATGTTTTTTTTTTTTTTTAAGATTTAATTTTTTTAAGTAATCTCTACACCCAACATGGGGCTCGAACTCACAACCCTGAGATCAAAGGTCGCATGCTCTTCTGACTGAGCCAGTCGGACACCCCAACAACACAGTGTTTTATACATAGTATGTATTCTCTAAATACTTATTAAACAAATAAATGGCAAGCACAGAATTAGAACTGTGTTTGTTTCCTTGCTTATTTTGATCCTATGAAAATGCAATAAAAGCATTTGTTAGTTTCCTGGTGTAACTAAACTTTATATCTGAATACAAATGAAATGCTGAAGATCTGATTTGTTTCCTCATTCATTAGCATTCACTAGCCGTGTGGATAGAATGGATGCCCGTGCATAATGAGCTCCCCATCACTGCTGGCATTCAAGTAGCACTGAGTGACTGCTTGTGACGGATGTGGTGGAGTCGATTCATGTCGGGATCCCTTCCAATCCTGAGATTCACTCATTCATCAGATATTCCGTGGCTGAGGATATAAAGACGTGGTCCCTGATCTCAAGAAACAGACTAGATGGGAAATAGTCACATGTGGAAACAACAGAGACGTACTGCGATGTGCGGAAGATGTGTGAGAGGTATAGAGGGAACAAAGTATTTCAAAGGAGCTTGCAGTGGGGACAGAAGTCCAGAAAGGCCTCTGAAAGGGGGAAGCGGCTGAGTCTTGGAGCTTGAACGACTGTGGCCCGAGCAGATGTAGGTGGAGGGAACAGTGAGCTCGGGGAGTGAGCAGATTGAGCCGAGGCGTGGAGGTGTGGGGCCAACGAACTCGGAGAGGTTCACCATGGCTGGGGTGAGAGCCAGGTCCTGCGGGGCCTAGACTTCTGCGAAAGCAGTTGATTCAGAGCACAGGCCAGCGAGGCCGCAGTCCACATCCGTGGTTCAGAAGAAACCAGTCCTGCCGACACCTTGACCATGAACTTTTAGCCTCCAGAACGGTGAGGAAATAAATTCCTCTTGTTTAATTCATCCACTGTGTGGTGCTTTGTTATGCAGCCCTAGAAAATTAATGCCACCTCTAAAGGAAGCTCAAGGAAATCAACCAACATACCGGTTTTACTTTGGAAATAGGTAAACAAAATTAAAAAAATAAACTAAAGCTTTAAACACCTTCAATAATCTGCTCCCTGATTTTTTCCGAAGATCTCCTGTATTCCTGACAGGCCCATTTATGATTAGCATGAACCGTTTAAACCAGGGGCATCTGGGTGGATCAGTCGACGGAGCGTCTGACTTCGGCTCAGGTCATGATCCCACGGTCCGTGAGTTTGAGCCCCACGTCGGGCTCCGTGCTGACAGCTCAGAGCCCGGAGCCTGCTTCAGCTTCTGTGTCTGCCTCTCTCTGCCCCTCCCCTACTCGCGTTCTGTCTCTCTCTCAAAAAATAAATAAACATTAAAAAAATTAAAGTTTAGGGGCGCCTGGGTGGCTCAGTCGGTTGAGCATCCGGCTTCAGCTCAGGTCACGATCTCACGGTCTGTGGGTTCGAGCCCCGCGTCGGGCTCTGTGCTGACCGCTCAGAGCCTGGAGCCTGTTTCGGATTCTGTGTCTCCCTCTCTCTGACCCTCCCCTGTTCATGCTCTGTCTGTCTCTGTCTCAAAAATAAATAAACATTAAAAAAAAAGAATTTTTTTTTTTAAATTAAAGTTTACCAAAATGTCCAGATTTATCTTGTGTAAATACAATTAACTGATTTTTAAAGTGAACTAAAAGGCATGGATTTCAAGATTTGCTCACAGGACAATAAAACAGTGTTCTCGCCTTAGATTTGTGTGAAAATCTACTTGTGATCACACTCACACAGTCTCTAAACACTAGAAACGGAGTGAGAGATTGCCCGCTTGGTGTGAGGGCTGGCAGCGATGGAGGCCAAAGTGGTTTTTTTTTTTTTTTTTTGGCCAAAAAATAGGTTTTTCTCTTGTTAAGACAACACAGCACAAACTAAGAAGGATTTGTGTTTGGGGGTAAAGCAAGACATTCTGAATAAATGTTTCCTGAAGAAGACCTTCATATTCCGGTGCTGGGGGCAACCGGGAGTCCTTGACATTCCTTGACTTGTACATGCCTGGCTCCACTCACTGCCCCCTCGTCACCCAGCGTCTCCTCCCTCTGTCTTTGTGCGTCTTCTCCTCTTCTGGTGAAAACACCAGCTACATCTGATTAAGGGCTCTCTTATTTCAACATGACCTCATCTTAACTATTTACATCTACAGTGACCCTATTTGCAAAGAATGTCAAACGCTGACTTCGGACTTCAACGCATCTTTGGGAGAGACACGCGCGGTTCAACTCGTATCAGAGACCATCTCATCCCACCGATTCTTTTTCTAGCTGTTTGTTTCTAAGGAAAGTTAGGATCTCAGAGGTTGAGCTGGAGAGTAAGTGTGTATGAAATTGTACCTTATTACCCTTGGTTTCAAGGGAGTAGAAACCTATCTGCCTCTAGATTCGGCTGTGAGGAATTCTTGGATTATGGTGTCAAAAGAAGAATGAATCGATCAGACTGTGAGAGGGGTGCTCCAGCTTGGCCTCAGAAGCTACTGGAACAAGAGCAGGTCAAGGTTTCTCTGATTCTCTTCTTTGGGCTGTTGGAAGGAGGTCTCTGTTGAATGGATGGTAATGTGACTATTGTCTGTTCCCAAGTTTAACCCTTAAGCTTTCTGGTGGTAGGGCCAGACCCCCTGCAGGAGAGAGCTAGTAGTTCATGGGGATGGGGTGCCAGGCCATGGGCAATACCTTTTGGCAGCGGGGGGTGCCTGGGTGGCTCCGTCGATTAAGGGTCTGACTTCGACTCAGGTCATGATCTCACTGTTCGTGTGTTCGAGCCCTGCATCCGGCTCTGTGCTGACGGTTCAGAGCCTGGAAGCTGCTTTGGATTCTCTCTCTCTCTCTCTCTCTGCTCCTCCCCTGCTCATACTCTGTCTCTCTCAAAAATAAACATTAAAAAAAAATTTTTTTTAAAGTTTTGGCCAGTGGGATGGACTCCCGAAAAAACAAGGCAGATACTGTGGCACCACATAGACGAAGACAGACAGTAGAGCAGGGAACCGAACTGACCATATTACAGATGCCCACTGTAAAAAGGTAATTCAAGAGAGGAAAATCCAATTTTTATGTAAATTACCCAGATGGATTCCAGTGCTCGTTCATGTTCGCCCGAGAAATTACTCCCTTCTCTATTTTATGTCATTTAGTAGATCAGATTTATATCTGTGCTCCAGTGCAGGGATCCGTGACATTTACTAAATCCGAATTCAAACAATAGTTTCAGATTCATCTGAAAATTGATTAGGTCAGATATTTTGCATACATGGTTCTTGTCCTTTTGGGGTGTCCAGGATTTATTTGTAAAAACAGACTTTCAAGTCAATTAGTAAGATTCACTGGAGCTTAAAAGTGGTCATGTTCATATTTTAGCAAAGGTATCTTTCCCTTCATTTCTTTTAAGGCATTTGTGCAACTATTCAAACGTTGATTCACTCCCGGATGATAGGGTGCACATTCAATGTAGTTTGCTATTTCTACATTATCACTACTAATTACTTGCCTAAATCAATCATAGAAAGGAAATGAATGCGATTTTTGCCTCTCTGCTAAACTACAGAGGACAGAGTGATTGTGGAAGCTTGATTTTTTCGTGCCCAAACATTAAATTCTCAGGGTCATGAGGACCAGACTACTGAACGTCAGATCCAATCTCTGGCTGCCAAGTGACATTTTCGTCTGGATTCAAGGGGGCACCTCACACCCACTTCTGTGAAAGCAACTTAACCCCTGCTTCTCCAGGACTCCCTCTCTGGATGGCGTTTCCATCTTCCTTGATGATCAGTTCTCAGGCCCAGACAGCTCCCTTTTTTCCCTCATCCCTGCCTTCTGTGAATTATCCAAGTGTTATCCACGGTGCTACCTATACCATGGTTTTCAAACTTTGCTGAGTGTGCGAATCACCTGAGGGAAGTGTCAGTGAACTCAGATTTGAGGTCCCATTCCTGGAGATTCTGAATCAGTAGGTCCAGAAGTGGCCCAGGGATGTGTATTTAAAGCAACCCCTATCCTTTCACCATGCGGATTGATGCCTCCCAGACTTCAGGAGCCACTGCCCTGAATACCGCCATTCCCACAGCCCCCACCACCTCCAGCCCCACCCCTACATCCAGTATCTCCATTTGGCAAATCAGCTCCAACAACATATGCATTTAAATGCCTATTTTTCCCAGGCCCTGTGCCCATATCAGTGGAAGTGCAAAGATGAATAAAGCATAGGCGTCCTCTCAGGACAACTCCTTAGCGAAGGAGGTCATCCGGGAACCTGAATTCTATTCCTGAGATCAGTGCTATGTTTAGGAGAAGAGGAAGAACCCTCAGGTCCTCAGAGAGGGAGAAGAAGGAGTGTTTAACTCAACCTTAGAGAGCTTCCTGGAGGAAGGGATGCTGAATTTATGATGAAGAGGAGTTTGTCAGACAGTGAAGGGCTGGAGGGAGAGAACATTCCAGACAGCTTTAAGCAGGGGAAGAATATAACTAGATAGGAGCTTTAGATTCAGCTCTAGACTTATCTTTTAGCGTCACACATTGGACCCCCTGTTAGGTTGTTTGAAAGTTCTTGGGGGTTCCCCACTCTTCAACATCAACTGCTAGTAATTAACTCCTCTGTCTTGTATTCAAGGCCCTTCGTGACTCAGACCATCTCTCTTTTATCCTTACCTATCACCTCTCCTCCTTTATTTTTCAAGTTTATTTATTTATTTTGAGAGAGCGCAGGGGAAGGGCAGAGAGGGAGGGAGGGACAAAGGATCACAAGCAGGCTTTATTTTTTATTTTATTTTATTTATTTTTATTTATTTATTTTTTTAAACGTTTATTCATCTTTGGGACAGAGAGAGACCGAGCATGAACGGGGGAGGGGCAGAGAGAGAGGGAGACACAGAATCGGAAGCAGGCTCCAGGCTCTGAGCCATCAGCCCAGAGCCCGACGCGGGGCTCGAACCCACGGACCTCGAGATCGTGACCCGAGCTGAAGTCGGACGCTTAACCGACTGAGCCCCCCAGGCGCCCCACAAGCAGGCTTTATATTGCCAGTGCAGAGCCTGATGTAGGGCTCGAACTTGCAAACCGTGAGATCGTGACCTGAGCTGAAACCAAGAGTCAGACACTTAACTGACTGAGCCACCCAGGTGCCCCGATTGGCTCTTTCTTTTAAAAATCTGTGTTCTCCCTTCTCTAAGAGCGTTCCCATCCACCATCCTGCAGTTCTCTCCCTGCCCTGCTTTTATTGCCTTGCCCACTCCCATTTTTCAACATTGATTTCCTCACCTGATTCATTTCAAGAGATGGGATGTACAGATGGGTGATGGCCAGAGTAGCTATAAGACTAGAACTCCGGTCCAAAACTTGTAGTAACCTGCCCAGAGAATCAGTCCTGGATCTACCATAAACAGCCAAGGAAACCGGCTGGCTGTAAGCCAGACTTGTAGGAAATCAAACCGCTATCTCTAGTAAAAATCGAGGAAGCTGGATAATACCTTCTGTCACAAAAAGCCCCAAATGGCCAGGACTTGATTAATATCTGACAGCTTTCTTCATGGTTACCCTGCTTCCAACCTGGGACCCACCGCGAAAGGCCAATACGTGCGATTCCCGGACCACATAGGATGCCCCACTTTGGTCAGCTGCCCGCAGCTTCCCCATCCCAACAACAGCCTTCGCCAGCCCCCGGAAGCTTTGCCACCTCCCTGTCTGCCTTTGAGTCTTCGCCAAAGGCCAGCGACGGTATTGATTCCCTTGTTACAGCAACCTCTGAACAAACAGGCTTTGCCCATGCTCATGTGGTTGGTCTCTATTCGCACAATTTGTAAGACTGTTGAAAATAAAACAGTTGTAGCCTTGGTCCCTCTTTTTGGGATCGTCCAAGAAACGTCCGCTTATTTCTTTCCTTTGTGAAAGCGATTCCCTAATCTGTATAGGAAGTGACTAATCTTGGGGGGGGCGACCGGGTGGCTCCGTCCGTTAAGCACGGGACTCTTGATCTCAGGCTCGTGAGGTCAAGCCCGGTGTTGGGCTACATGCTGCGCGTGGAGCCTACTCGAAAAAAAATAGTACAAAATTTTTTACTAGAGGGCCTGCTCGAAAAAAAGAATCTCCACACTAACTTAAAAAGAAATGGTCAGATGCCCTGTGTCACTGTGGGAATCTTCTAGCCCAGCTTGCTTGGTTTTATGCACACCCTGCTATAATAAATCTTGGTTGATGAGTGGATCACTCTATTGATATTACTTTGGAGTTACTTAGCTCAGGGTGACCATCTTACTTTACTCAAACCACTTTGCTCATTTACCTGAAAGGCTTGGACAATGTGGTGTTTCTGCAGCTGGTCCCTCTAGGTGGTCAGGCAGCCTCTTAGGCCAGCCTCCCACGGCCTTAGCCTGTCATTTCCTTCTGCCCCTTTTAACCCTTAAATATTTCACCCCCTGAAGTCCTGAATCTCAATTTTCTAAGACTTCCAGAAACCCCGAATAAGCAGTAGGAGTTTGAAAATTCTGTTAACCTGGTAGGACACTGTTGTTTACAGTGAATTATCTTATCCTAAAGCAATGTTCTCGAAAGCCTCAGGGGCATTGCCACTGATACGGAAGAGCGTGCAGATCTGTGAGCCTATCAACCACATCTGGCCTGGTTTCCCGGCACTCTTCTCGTGCCGGGATCCTGTGCCCTAGGAACTCTGGACTACCCCCCCCCCCCAATCCGTGCCACCCGCCTGCTTGCCTTCGTTCTCCTGGTTTGTCCTGCTCACGATGCCCTTCTACCCACCTCACCTGGGTAGTGGCCACATTTTTCATTTTTCAAGCCCAGCGTCAGCAGGGAAGGAAGAGCACTTTGCAGGGAGTCATTCTGTGCGTTATTACTTCCCGGCTACGGGATGCTGGGCACATCACTTCCCTTTTCTGAGTCTATTTTATCATCTGTGAACCAGCTTTGAAAATAATTACCAAATCGGTCTGAGGACTTAAAAAGAAAAATGTTTATTAAAACATTCTCAGCTTAATGTTCTCTTTTTTGACATGGGTGGTTACACAGGCATTTGCCTGTGATCATTCATTGACCTGCCTATTTCCATATGTGCACTTTCCTGTGTGTTGACGTCAATGAAAAAGTTAGAAACAACTAACTAGTCCAACTTAGTAGGGTCTTATAAATATTATAAACATTGGTTGTCTTTCCCCCTTTTCTTTTCTTCCTGCAGGGCGGATGACCAGAGTTAGGTTGAATGACCAAGGCACGCATGACGAATCAAGATTCACAAGAGCGTAGATGAGTTATGTTGAAGGACTGGGGGCAATAGATAAAATGTATTAGGGGCCAGCATGCAGAAGGTCCAGAAGGAAACAGTGCAGTAACGAGCGGGAGATGTGCACCCAGGGGATCATTACGAAGAAGAAGCTGAGATTTCAGCTGACCGCAAACTTGATTTTACTCAACAGTCTAGCTTGGCCGCGAAGCTCTGTGGCTGTCTGCAAAACAAACAAGCAAACAAAACCAAACCCAAACAGAACAAAACAGAAATCTCAACACAACTTTGGATTTCAATGCATGTGTAAGACTCAGATCTCAGCAGGTAAATGGACCCACCAGATTGCTGAGTCTGACAGGCCACACCCATATTGTATGCATTCGGTTACCTCTTCTTAGGATGGGCCTAGATCAGTGACCGGGTCCAGAGTTCAGTGGTTAGGATCTTAAGAAGGGCTTAAAGCCATGTCGTAGGAAGATCTGGAGAATTGAACCTTAAGGAAATATTTGGAGGGTGACTGGGAGGGCTTCATATATAGCGAAGGATTTTATCAAAACTTAGAATTATTCTATGTAGTTTCACAAGGGAAAACGGGACTCAGTAGGTGAAAGTCTAGCTTTTGGATCATATTAAGGAAGGAGGTAGCTCATGACTGCCGTGACTTGAAAATAGAATGGATCACCTGCCTGTCATCGGCAGTATTTAAGCAGAGGCTCTATGGTTGTGCATTATAACCATTGTAGATTATATTTCTATATTTTGGGTGAGATGATAAATTATATACCTCTGTTACGAGTTGAATTGTGTCCCCCCCAAAAGATATGTTGAAGTCCTAACTCTGGGTACTTGTGAATATGACCTTATTTAGAAATGGGGTCTATGGGGGCAATTGGATGGCTCAGTCAATTGAGTGTCCGACTCTTGGTTTCGGCTCAGGTCATGATCTCACAGTTTTGTGAGCTTCAGCCCAGTGTCCGGCTCTGCCTTGGCAGTGAGGAGCCTGCTTGGGATTCTCTCTCTCTCTCTCTCTCTCTCTCTGCCCCTCCCCTGCTCACACTCTCTCTGTTTCTCTCAAAATAAGTAAATAAACTAAACTAAAAAAAAAAAAGACACGAGGTCTGTTGAAGATGTAACCAAATTAGGATGGTCATTAGGGTGAAACATCATGCAGTGGTTGCAATGACTGTTGTCCTTGTAAGAAGAGACCAGAGACAAAACATGGAGAACGTCATTGGAAGACACAGATGATGGAGGGAAGCCGCTTGTGCACCACCAGAGGCAGAGATTGGAGGGAAGCGTCCCCAAGCCAAGGAATGCCAAGGATGGCAGGAGAGCAATGGCAGGAGACATCCAGAAGCTGGGGAGAGAGCATGGCTCTGGCAGTACCTTATTCTTAATCTTCTGGACTTCACAACGGGAAGCTTAAAAAAAAAAATTTGTTTTAATGTTTATTTATTCCTGAGAGAAACAGAGCATGAGCGGGCGAGGGGCAGAGAGCGAGAGGGAGACACAGAATCCGAAGCAGGCTCCAGGCTCCAAGCTGTCAGCACAGAGCCCGACGCGGGGCGCGAACTCACAGACCGCGAGATCATGACCTGAGCCCAAGCCGGACGCTTTACCGGCTGAGCCACCCAGGCGCCTCAATTCTGTGGTTTTAAGTCACCCAGTCTGTGGTCCCTGTGACAGCAGCCTTAGGGAGTTTAGTACACCTTGAAAATCCATTCAAAGCCTCTGAATCCTTGCTAATCAGATAGCGACAATCCAGGCGGGCTGGCCTTCCAGGCCTTATGTCTGCACGTACGGATATCTGTGGCTCTCCGTAACTCCTCTCCCCAACCCCCCCAGTGACAGCCTTATCCCCTGAGCCTCTTGTCCTTGGTGCTTCCCCCAGCAATGCCCATGGCTGCTGAAGCCCTGGGAGATCCTAGGCCACATTTTTCCTTCCCCCTCCAGCCCTGCTTTCAGGCCTGGGCGAGCCCAGGGCTCAGAATTTGGAAGCTCTGTGAGGCCAGGGTCACCATCAGGGCTCTTTCTTGCTGACAGTAGGAATCACTAGGCTTTGGGAGCTGCAGCCCAGAATAGATGGGAAAAGACACTAAGAGTTGCAAATAACTCACCTGCAAATGAACCTTTGGAAGACGGTCATTTGTGAGTTCACGGACAGCCTATGTTTGACACTCAGGCCCCGTTTATAGATAAGGTTGTAACGTTGCAGCAGATTGAAACATTCAGCAGTCCAGAAACATGCTGAAAGAGCTCATAAAGCAACTCATTTTTCCTCCCACTGAAACTCAGGAATGTCCTTTGAGGACTTTTGCTGAGACACGTGAATGATTTGCTTTTTAAAACCCTGTAAATCAGGACCTCCATGTGATTCTCACTCAAGTGCAGCTGGTCACGTGCAAAGCTTGTCTGGGTGCCTGATTCTCCTCGAGGTGGAGCGAACAGGGCTTGTGTAGGCTGAGACCCCGACCCACAAAGGGAGGGTATGTTGGAGTCCTCCCCCAGGACAGCAAGTGCAACTTGGTCCTCCCTCTTATTTCAAGAGACAGCGAGGGCTGGAGTCCTTGAATCCATTCGAGCTCCTGTGTCCTTGATCTAAGTGTATGTTCCCCTGTGCTGGTCTCCCTGCCCCCCAGCCTTGGCCCAACTTACCACTTTGCATACTGGGCTTCCGCATCAGGCTGCATTTTAGTATTTTACTTATTGGTTTTTCAATATTTATTCATTTATTTTGACAGCAAGAGAGTGGGAGAGGAGCAGAGGGAGGCAAAGAGAGAATCCCAAGCAGGTTTCTAGCTGCTAGGGCAGAGCCCGATGCGGGGCTGGACCTCACGAGCCAGGAGATCGTGACTTGAGCCAAAATCAAAGAGTCAGATGCTTAACTGACTGAGCCACTCAGGTGCCCCCAAGATTGCATTTTAAAAGGAAGCCCATTGCTAACCTATGTATATGTGGGTGTACCAATTTGAAAATGACTCCTCACGGTCTGGAAGAACATTGCGATGGGTTGAATGGTGGTTCCCCCAAAAATATGCACTTGCCTTAAGCCCTGGAACTTGTAATGTGACCTTATTTGGAAAAAGGGTCTTGGCAGATGTAATTAACAATCTCCAGTTGAGGGGTGCCTGGGTGGCTCAGTCGGTTAAACCTCTGACTCTTGGTTGCAGCTCGGGTCCGGAGCTCACTCACGGTTCTGGAGTTCGAGCCCCATGTGGGGCTCTGCACTGACAGAACAAAGCCTGTTTGGGATTCTCTTTCTCTCCCTCTCTCTCTGCCTCTCCCGCATGCACACTCTCTCTCTCTCTCAAAATAAATAAAGAAAAACTTAAAAAGCATTTGAAAGAAGGAATCTTGAGCTGAAATCATCCTGGATTATTTATCCGGGTAGGCCCTAAATCCAATAACAAGTGTCCTTATAAGAGACAAAAGAGAAGACGCAGACACAGAGAGACAAGGAGAAAGCCACGTGAAGACAGAGGCAGAGATGTGTTATGCAGCCAGAAGCCAAAGAATGCCTGATCCCCAGAAGCTGGAAAAGACAAGGAATGGATTCTGTTCCAGAGCCTTCAGAGGGATCAGCCCTGCTGAGCCTGTGATTTCAGACTTCTGGCCTCCAGAACTGAGATAATAAACTTCTGCTTTAAGCCACCAAGTGTATGGTAATTTGTTACAGTGGCCACAGGAACCTAGTGGAACCATCATGAGGCATTTAGTGTAGCTGAGGGAAAGGACTGGTGAATCCTGTCCATTACCAAGCCTTGGACCTGTACATCTTCTGGGCACACGAATCTTTGCACCATGTTAAATAAATATTATAATTCAACTTCTGGGAGTCTATCCTGAAATACTTAAGAAAACATGGAAAAATTTAACTCTAAATATGTTCATCACAGTGCTATTTGGAGTAAAGTTGGAAAAAATATGAATGTCTCACCACAGGGGATCAATTAAATAAATTATGGGGCAGCCATTTAGAGAATCCTATACAGCCATTAAAATAACATTACAGAAATGTAACTATGCATGTGGAAGTATGTTGCCAGTTTACTTGTATAAAAATACATTTGATCTCATTTAAAAAATACATAAGTATATAAATTATGTATAAATATGTAGAAAAATCTAGAATGGAATGTCAACAGTGGCTTTTTTAAGAGAGCAGGTGTTTTAGGTTCTTTTGCTTCTCTGGGTTGTCTGTAATTAACATGTAATTTATAATAATAATGCAAAGCATTTGTAATACTAATAATAATTATTATTATAATAAAAGCAATGAAAGGCATTTATTTTGTTTGGAGGAAGAAAAAATCCTGAAACTTGTCATCAGCTACACAGTGGGAGGTATTATCTTCCTGTGTGGAGGATTTAGGAAAATGGGCATGAGACGGGGTCAATCCAGCACCAGGAGATCCCTCACTCCCTCACTCAGAATGATGCTGGGTCAAGAGCAAGCGAGTAAGCAGGGGATGATAAACTAGACAACTGCAGGACTTGTCAGAACCTTCTGCATGTTAACACCATGGCAAACCTCCAAGACAAGCATGGGGTTACATGTTCCCACCCACCTTATTTGATCACGGAGCCAGGAACATGTGATAGTAATCCTGCCTCTGAGAGACACAGATGGGGAAATTTTGGAATACGCTTTGACAAAAAGCAGTTCAATTAAGTGAAGAGCAAAACTACCCAGATCCGAAACGGGGGAGAACGTTTCCAGTTTATATATTGCTGAGAAACACTAGCTGCTCCCCGTGAGCCATAAATCGAACACCAGCAGCATTGTCCTAAAACAGTATTAAAAGTCTGGCAAATGAGAACAAGGAGCACGGAGCAGGTTGGCTATTCTCCCGGCTATTTGGCTTCTGCATTAAAAAAAAAATTTTTTTTTAATGCTTTATTTATTTTTGAGGGCAAGAGGGATGGAACACGAGCGGAGGAGGGGCAGAGAGCGAGAGAGGGAGACACAGAATCCGAAACAGGCTCCAGGCTCTGAGCTGTCACCACAGAGCCCTGCGCGGGGCTCGAACTCACAGATGGCCAGATCAGAACATGACCTGTGGGCTCTGCATTTGAGAAGCCACGCAGAAACGTGAGAGAGGGTCCTGAGAATTGCAGCAACCACCAAAATATAAGAGGCAATCATATTACATAAGAAGGAGAGCCAAAATGAATGCACATCATGTGTATCCAAGAGTCAGGGTACAGAAAAGCAAGCTGTCAGCAAACATCTTCCTGGGGGCGATGGGCGGGGGGAAAGACCGCGCTCGCCAGAGTCCGGGAGGCGAGGGCTCAGCTCAGCACCCGGGAGGTGCTGTTCCCAGAGTGCCCTTTCCAGACTCTGCCTTCACGTCAGGGGGACTTATCTGGCCTTCTTTCTCCTGCCCAACCTGACTACAGTACTAAACTGGACTCTTCTTTTTTCTTTCCTCTTTTCCCCCTTAATTCTTTTCTTCTGCCCTCAGAAGGCTCCCTTAGGACCGCAGAGGCCCCAGCTCTGATCGCAGCCCCGCCCAGGCGGGCAGGGGGCGGGGCCCCAGCTCTGATCGCAGCCCCGCCCAGGCGGCAGGGGCGGGGCCCCAGCTCTGTTCGCGGCTCCGCCCAGGCGGGCAGGGGGCGGGGTGTGGCTCCCCAGCCCGTGCAGGATGCAGTTTCCCCGTCTCCCCTCACCCCTCCCCGCCCCCGACAGAAAGGAATGTGAGAGGACATCCTGCGTTGGGACAACACTCCTGGATTTTCACTTCCTGCCCCTCGAGCGAACACCCTCTGTTCCCCGCGGAGTCCTGGCTGCCGTCGCCTTTCTCCTTCCTGTTGTTCTGTCCTCTGCTAGTTCTTTGCTTTCTCTCCGTGCAAGACATTTGGAAGGAGGGGCAGCCCCACGTGCCTTTGGGAAGCTGGTGTTTAGATTTTTGTGGCTCTTAGGTTATGCTCTCTCCCACCCGCAGGGAGCGGATGGCCTTCGGCAGCCCCAGTCCCAGAGCAAGGCTGCTCCCCCCACCCCCACCCTCCCGGGCGCTCGCTGGGCCTAAATTCTGTGTGCAGGGAAATTACCTGACAGCCTGTTAACCCTGCAGTTTTCCCCGCTCCTCACCCAGACACCGACCAAGAGGGTCTCATTGAGGGTGAATCTGCATCTCGCGCGCGCGCGCGCGCGCGCACACACACACACACACACACGGACACGCGCGCGCGCGCACACACACAAAACCCAAGTGATCTGTGATGCAGAACCACCACTGCCCGAGGGCAGGTGGTCAGGCACCTGCAGGCACAGCTGGACACGCCCGCCCCCCACCCCCCCACCTCCACTGCCCCCCTCATACCTGCTCACACCTAGATCTGTTTATTTGATCATCTCAGTACTTCTCAGTCGCGTCCTCTGCATTCCAATGCAACTGGGTGGATAAAGTCCACATCCTTAGTCTCTGGTATGTAACCAGGATGTCCCTGTAATGGATTACCCACGTTGGGACACTTTAGTGAGTGAAGGGGACACCTTTAATAATTATGTCGAGAAATAGGCATGACCCCGCCAGCTGGATGTACGCTCTCTGTGGATGTAGGTTCTCTTGGGCTGGCCTCTCCTTACCTCTGACTCCTTCTGAAGACGTTCCTTCTGGAACCCCAGCACCCACCCCAACTAGAGACCCCAGGCTCCCTGTAGGACTCGAAATTCCATAATGTGCTGTGCTCTCTTTCTCTTTTTTAAAGAAATGTTTATTTTGAGAGAGCCCGAGAGCATGTGCACACGTGGGTGTGGGCAGAGGAGGGGCAGAGAGAGAGGGAGAGAGAGAATCCTAAGCAGGCTTCATGCTGTCAGTGCAGAACCCGACTCGGGGACTCGATCTCATGAGTCACGAGATCATGACCATTCCTCTGCCATCTTCACACAGCTCACGCCCTTCCTTCTGGCGTCAACTTAGATATTACTTCCTGGTGAAAACTGCCTTGAGCACTCTCCCACCCCACATGGGGTTAGGTCATCCCACCAGGGCTCCACATACCCCACTGTGGCAGTATTTTTTTGTAATCATCTGTTGACTGGTGTATTTTTTCTCCCAGGAGCCTGAAAGAAGGGTCCCTGGGCAGGGACCATATTTTTTTTTCGACTACATTTAGAGCCTGACTTGTCTAGTAAGAGGTCGGCACAATCCCTCAACAAAAGTTTGTCTCAAAAACAATGTACGAAATACTGTTAACTGGTCCCCAGGGTTCATTCATCAAATCCTAACTGAGCATGCACGAGCTGGTGAGCGTTGGGCACGGAGATAAAGAGGAGCCTGTCCTCCCCCAGCTGCCTTTCTAGTGGGAACCATTCTTCTCAAAGAACCTGCACTTCAAGGAGCATGTTCCTGCAGCACTGGAGCGACTTTAGGTATTTAATTTATTATTATTATTTTTTAATGCTTTCATTTTTACTTTTGCGAGAGAGAGAGAGAGAGAGAGAAACAAGTGTGAGCAGGAGAGGGGCAGAGAGAGAGGGAGACACCGAATCCGAAGCAGGATCCAGTCTCTGAGCTGTCAGCACAGAGCCCTACGGTGGGGTTCGAACCCATGAACCCCGAGGTCATGACCCAAGCCGAAGTAGGACGCTTACCTGACTGAGCCACCCAGCTGCCCCATGACTTCAGGCCTTTTGAGTGTTAAGCCTTTTTTCATGTTGGTGAAACAAAAGGAACACAACAAAAAAGACAAGACTTGGACAAGAGCCATATGACACAGCAGCTAATCGAGGCGCCTCTGCGGCCTGACTGCCAGTATGTCTCCTCCCTGCCTCATTCTGGACAAGTTACTTAAACTCTCTGTGCTTCAGTTTCTGCATCGGTGATATGGGGATGAATAACTGTGCCTGGTACATAGTAGGTGCTCACTAAATACGATTGCCAATAGATAGTTTGGTCCAAGGGCTGCATCCCTAACGGGAGACCCTCAGGGCAGGGTCACAAGCGCGTGGAGGAGACAGGCAGGTTCATCAGGAGCCCCTGCAGCACAGCGGGTATAGGCCAATCTCCCATCTCTGTTCAGCTGTTGTAGACAAACGTCTGGAGGGTTAGGGCCAGCTGGAAACAGCTTTAGGTTTGGACAACAGCCACTCCCAAGTTCTGTCCCAACCAGAGCAATCTTGGCAATCAGCTTGGGACAAAATAAAGAGAAATACAGCAAGAGAGCCTGGGCATCGCGGGGAGAATAATGTAGGCAACACAGAGCACCCTCTTCATTTGAGACTTTCTGGAGATTAAAGGGAGCTGGTTTAAAGTTTTCTTTTGGGGGCCCCTGAGGTTACTTGCCAATCACTGTCGATCAGTAGTTACTAGCTGAGTGGCAACGCTGCGTGCACGCTTTTTTCACGCTGAGAGCGAGAGTAATTTTGACAGTCGAAGCTCTGTTTAGTGGATAAGCAAAGTAGAGAATAGTCCGAGTTGAATCTGCCCCAGTACCCCGACACTTACCCCAAATTGTTGACTGGATTTCATTTAAATGAAATCTCTTCTTTTGGGGAGCACTTTCCAGCTGGCGAGGCCCATTCACCGCGTGCCAAGGGCAGGGCTGCTGGTCAAAGCAGGTGGGGGACCCTGAGCATCTGCAGAGCGTGCGTCTCACTGAAAACAAGAAACTATTTCTTTATTTTGAGAGCGAGAGAGCGCGCACGAGCACGAGTGGGGGAGGGGCAGACAGAGAGAGAGGGAGGGAAGGAAAGAATCCCAAGCAGGCTCCGCGTTGTCAGCACAGAGCCTGACTTGGGGCTCCATCCCACCAACTGTGAGATCGCGACCTGAGCAGAAATCAAGAGTCGGACGTTTGACCGTCTGAACCACCCAGGCGTCCCTACCTGTCACTTTTAAAAGCCCTTTGGTGTGGGAGCGTCGCTTACCCCAGGCTCTTCCCGACTCTCCTCCCCAGGGCTGGACCAGGCGGTCTTCAAGGGTGTGCATCAGTCGGATTTGTCTCTTCGGGTAATTTGTGTGCTGCCTCTGCCGGACCCTTTCTGAGGCTTTGGGGGGACACCTCTGAACAAGGAGGAGGCTCTCCCAGCCCTCTTGTCGCTGCCGAATGGGGGCAGGGAGACATGAGACTTTAGTACAACCACACAGGTATTGCCCTGAGCCACTGGTCCTCCCGGTACCACCCTCCTCTGAGGGATGGCTGGCGGGGCCAGCGCCTAGGAGAGGAGCTGCCTGAGGAAGAGGCTGGTGAGAAAACCATGGGGATTCTGTCCTGGAGGTTGTGAGACCCTGAGGGCTGTGTGCGCGCGCGCGCGCGCATGTGTGTGTGTGTGTGTGTGTGTGTGTGTGTGTGTCCGGGGCTGTATAAACCTCTTCCTGCCCTTGGCTGGTGACACTCACTGTTTACCCTTCAGTCCAGAAGTTACTTGTGGAAGACTTTTGTGCCCATCCAGGTCTGGGTGGTCTGCACTGCCTGGTGGCCTCTTGATCCCCTGTGCTTGGCCCATCGCAGGCCTGAGCCCTTGGTGCACCGCTGCTTCCTGACTACCTGCTGGCGTCCTGAGACCCACGCGGCAGGATAAGGAGCGCCTGCCATGTTCACCACTGTGTCCCTAGCTTAGCACAGGCTGGCAGATGACAGTCACTCATTAAATATCAGTTCCATGAGGGGCACCTGGGTGGCTTAGTCGGTTAAGGAGCCAACTTGGGCTCAGGTCATGATCTCAGGGTTCATGAGTTTGAGTCCCGCATCGGGCTCTGTGCTGATGGCTTGGAGCCTGGATCCTGCTTTGGATTCCGTGTCTCTCTCTCTCTGCCCCTGCCCTGCTGGTGCTCTCTCACGCTCACTCTCTCTCTCTCTCTCAAAAATAAATAAAAACATTAAGAAAATATCGGTTCCATGAAAAGAAAAAGGAAAGGAGGAGGGGAGAGGGAGCGAGAAGGGGGAAGGGAGTAGAGGCCTCGAGGACTAAAGACAAAGACTAATGAAACTTGGGACTCTTTTGTTTTGCCCACAAGCACCAAGCTAGTGTTGACCAACCCTGGCTATCTAAAGAAAGTGTATTGGGTTGGAAGACTGAGGCTCTTATCCCAATTTCCCCATCAATCTTCCATTTGACTTTGGGCAATTTGAAATTTAAAAAATTTTTTTTAATGTTTATTTTTGAGAGAGACAGAGAGACAGAGAGAGACAGAGAATGAGTGGGGGAGGAGCAGAGAAAGAGAGCAGGCTCCAAGCTCTGAGCCATCAGCACAGAGCCCCATGCAGGGCTCGAACTCCCAAATCGCAAGATCATGACCTGAGCCGAAGTCGGACACTTACCCGACTGAGCCACCCAGGCACCCCTGACTTTGGGCAATTTAGTATAATTCCTGGAACTTCATATTTTTTAGCATTCAAGTGAGGACAATAGTGGGAATTCAAAGATGTGTGTTGAAAGTTCAAGTAAGATGTGGGCGACATAGCTATAAAAATTCAGTGTGTGTTATAAAACTGCAAAAAAAATGCATATAAGTATGGAATAAAGGAGTTTAAAAGTTTTTTTTAATGTTTATTTACTTCTGAGAGAGAGGGAGAGAGAGATAGTGGGGGAGGGGCAGAGAGAGAGACACACACACACAGAATCAGAAGCAGGCTCCAGGCTGTGAGCCATCAGCACAGAGCCTGATGCAGGGCTCAAATCCACGAACCGTGAGATCATGACCTGAGCCAAAGTCGGACGCTTAACTGACTGAGCCACCCAGGCGCCTCAGAATAAAGGAGTTTTATAAAAAACTTCACAAGTCAAACTGGTGGCTGAGGGGTAGAAGTTCCACCTGCCCCGTAAAGGGTCTGGCCAAATGCCCTTTTTCTTGCCTTTAGGATTTCCTGTATGGGTTACATACAGACCTGGTGTCTGATGTAACCAAGGCATTAAGACTCCAGCTTGCTCTGTGGGAAGGGAGTGTATGGAAAGGGGAGGCACCATGTTTCCCTTGGGGAGGTGCCATCTTTGCTTTGACCTCTCAGCCAAAGACATGGGAAAAGCCATCTTACTGGACTGCCCTGAAAGCCTCACTTTCAGCATCGTGATATAGGAACAATTTCACAAAACGAAAAATATAAACACAGATCATAGGCTATCAATGACACATACAAAATCGGAACCAGAAGACCTTGATACCAATGGTGAAATGATATTCGGTCCCCGCCCTCCCGTCTTTTCCCCTAAACCTTTCCCTCTCTGCCAAATCTCATTCCCACCTCATCCCATTCCCTGTAGGTGACTAACCTCTCTTCCCACTTCATAGAAAAAAACAGAAGCCCCCAAAGCAGGGCCTTCACAGCTTGCTGTCTCCCACTACCTGCCCCACCATGTAGTGACCTGTCTCCACAGTCACCTCCCTCCGCCCCCACATCAAGGGAGAAGGAGTTGTCTTTCTCTGTACGATCCCAATTCTTCCACCTCTGTTTGGACTCTTATCCTGTTTCCCATAGAATTCCATTCCATGAAAGAGAACCTTTCCTCGGTGTTGAACCTCTTCTCTACTTGATGCTTCCATTCAGACAACCAAGCGGATCCCCCCGAGCACTCTAAGTATTGCTCTGTTTTCCTCTTTCCCTTGGGAGCTACGCTTTTGGAAAAAGTAATTGACTCTCGTGTTTTCTGTTTCTTGGCCTTCCATGTCTTCTGTTTCCCAGGATTCTGTGTTTCCACTTGTTCTCACTCTACACACCCTACCTTGGGGATCTCTCCTTCCACATGATAGTTGCCACCCGTACTGGGTTGAGTAGTTGTGCCACCAAATTAATTCCTTCCTGGAATCTCAGAGTGTGACCTTATTTGGAAATAGGGTTACTGTTGCTATTAGTTAAGGTAAGATCATATTGGAGTAAGTGGCGTTCTAATTTTTAAAGAATGTTTATTTATTTATTTTAAGAGAGAGTGCGATCAGGGGAGGGGCAGAGGAGAGGGAAAGAGAATCCCAAGCAGGCTCCACGCTGTCAGCACAGAGCCTGATGGGGGACTTGATCCCATGAACCGTGAGATCACGACCTGAGCCGAAATCAAGAGTTGGATGCTTAACTGACCGAGCCACCCAGGTGCCCTGGTTGATGCTCTTATAAAAGGGGGGAAAAGACACCGACACAGACACAGGGAGGACACCATGTGCGAGTGGAGCGGCGATTGGAGTTACGTGGCCTTAAGCGTAGGACCACCATGGACACCATCAGAGGTTAGAGGACACAAGGGAGATTTCTCCCTTAGAGCCCTCAGAGACGGCATGGACTGCCACACCTTGATTTCAGACTTTTAGCCTCCAGAAATCAATGTATCAATAGTTCTAGGATTTCTCTGAAGGTTCTAGGGGAGGCTCCTTCTTTGCCTCTTCCTAGCTCTGGTGGTTGCTGGCCATCCTTGGGGTTACAGGTGCATCATTCGAATCCAGTCTTTGCCTTCCTCATCACGTGATGTTTTCTCTGGGCGTCTGTACCTAAATGTTCTGCTTGTAAGAACACCAGTCAGATTGATTTAGAGACCACCCTAATGCAGCATGACCTCATCTTAACTCGATTGCATCTGCAAAGACCCTATTTCCAAATAAGGTCACATACATAGGTTCCAGGTGGACATGAATTTTTTTGGAGGAAACGATTTAACTCGGCTCGGTGACTTTGGCCGGCAAATTCCTTTGTATCTTTTGAATTTTGCATGCTGCATGTATTACTAACCACTCACGAGGTACCTGATGCCTATTTGATGAGTATATTTTGACCTTATTTAACTGTAGGAGATTCAAAATCCCTCAAGCAAAGCACAGCATCGAGAACCAGCTGTTCAGCCCCAACGTTGCCTTCCCATCTCTTTGGGCCATGAATGCAGTCATTCCTAAGGCCGTGAACTCCTAAGGGCCAGGCCAACTCTGTTTCTCCACCAGTGTATCTACAGTATCTGGTTCTCAGTCGATGATTGTTAAAGAATGGGTACATGGATGGCAAGGGATGAATATTTTTCAAAGATTTTAATGCCCTTTGAAAATCATTTTGAGCACCGACATATTTAGGCATAAAGAATGGCGAATGAAAAAGGTAATAACTTGCAGGTACATATGATTCTAACATCCGTGAAGCTCTTTTGTACGTGATTTAATCTGATTCTCATGCACCCTTGAGAGAGAAGCCGAGCCCAAGTTTTTGGCTCAAGTTCATGGGGCTAGTGATTGGCTGGTTAGAACTCAGATGTCCTCACTCCTGTAGGGCTTTGAGTCCCTGTCTGCTTTCAGCAAACAGGTTTTGATGAAACCTAGTCCTTCGTCCAGTTTATTGTGAAAGAAATTTCAATGAGGAAGAAAAGGCCATATTTCTCTTCGAAAATGACAAAAGGTTATACTTGAAAGCAAGAAAGTAAAATTCTAGTTTGATATGAGGAAGCCAAATGAAAGGTTTTTTTTCCCCTCTAAGCCAAAAGCTAAAATTGGAATATGTAAATATTAAACATTTAATATTTAAAGCACTTGCTTAAGAAAACTGGCCCTGAGATGCTCAGATGATTCCTAATTATTATTTAACAGATATTAAACGGTTCTATTTTTCTATTTCTTACTCGTGACACACTACCATCATTGGTAACATTTTCTATGCATCTCTAGACACAAATAAACATTTTCATCTACAGCATCTGTGGACTGCTTTTGTGCAGCTTGAGTGCTAATGGTCATTTACATCAATAAGGGTTGTAACGAAAACAAAGAATATGCGACAGAGACAGTAGGTGGCTTATAAAACATACATTTACAGGAAAAGTTTGCCGAGCCCTGGTCAATATTTGTATTTGTATATGTGTATAAAATCATTGCACCAGACATTATAGCATTTGTATGTATGTATGTATGTATGTATGTATGTATTATGTATGTTTCTACTTCTATCTATCTATCTATCCCCTCCCTTATCCCACAAAGGGGTCTATCAAAGCAAATAAACTCCCAAAGCCTCTGTGACTCTTCTGCAAAATTAGCCCCTTCCGTCATGCAATCATGGTATCCACGGCTTAAAGGTTGATAGAGCACAGAATTGAACGCTCTGCTGTGTTCAATGAAAGATGAGACATGATAAGAGGTACAGAGGATGAAAACCACTATGAAAGAGCAGCCTCAGCTAGAAAGATGATTTACAATTTGCATTGAACTTTATATTTTCCAAGTGTATTTTAATTCCCTTCCGTCAATTTTCCAATACCTCTTTGATGATCTGTGTTAACTATAGAAAAATCAATGAAGAAAAAATGATCTAAGTGGATGTTAAGCTGTGACGTCAGCCTGAAATTTGTTTTCTGGTGCCATATTGATACAGATTAAAAAAATTTATTTTTAAATGTTTATTTATTCTTGTGAGAGAGAGAGAGAGAGAGAGAGAGCGTGCGAGCAGGGAAGGGGCAGAGAGAGAGGGAGACACAGAATCCAAAGCGGGCTCCAGGCTCTGAGCCCGAGGTGGGGCTGAAACGCATGAACTGTGAGATCATGACCCCAGCCGAGGTCGGACACTTAACCCACGGAGCCACTCAGGCGCCCCGATTGCATTGTGTTCCAAAAGCTGTCACTGTCATGACGTCTTCCTCCGAGATTTGAAAGTGGTTTTGAGCTGCCGGCGTCCCTCGGCGAAAGTGGACATCCAAAGACCGGAACAGAGGTCAGGACTAGGGACAGGACAAAAATTTGCCAGGGATCTGGGCCTTCCACACTCCCCTTACCCAAAGACTCACACAGAGGATGGTTCATGTGAGGGGAGTGGGGGTGTGTGAAGGGAGGCGGGGTGAGAAAGGGGAGGGGCAAGAGCGTGGCAGCCGGGGTTAGGGGAATAAAAACACCAGCGGCGTTTTCCTAGACATCAGTACTCGGGGTGTTCATTAGCCAAATAGACAAATCCTCCCTCACTTATATATTCAACCCTCCCCAATGACAACCGCACGTCTTTCCTCCTCTGGCCCCCAGGGTCGGCGTGACTTATTGGACAGTGTGCGTTTTGCCCCTTTGATGTGTCTCCTCCCCACCCTCTTAATTATTGCACTGCTGGCTGGCTGCAAACAAGTTTTTCTTTGCCAGAAGGGAAAAAGGGGAAAAGGTCGAAGGGTGAGAACCAAATCAATTACTCGCCTCAAGTCAATTCTTTTAACTAGGTAAGTAGTCCCCCTGCCCCCCGTCCTCCAGTTTCTGAAAGAATTCAAGGGATTGATAGAAAGAAGTTTGTTCTGTGGGTCCTTTTGTGTTATGTTGCTGGGGCTACCTTAATAAATTATCATAACCTGGGCAGCATCAGGAACAGAAATTTGTGGTCTCACAGTTATGGAGGCTAGAAGTTCAAGATCAAGATGGGGGCGGCCTTGATTCCTTCTTAGGGCTGAGGAAGAATCCGCTCCAGGCCTCTCTCCTTGGCTCGGACGCGGCCGTCTCCTCCCTGTGTCTCTTCACATAGTCATCCCTCTATGCATGTCTGTCTCCAAACAGCCCCTCTTGTAAGGACCCCAGTCATATCGGAGGAGAGCCCACCCTCATGGCCTCACTTGATGACCTCTGTAAAGGTTCTCTCTCTGAAAAAGGTCACATTCTGAGGTACTGGGGGTTAGCACTTCAACCCAGGAATGTGGGGGGACACGGATCTACCCATGACATGCTCCCACACCCCACTATTCACGCCCGGTGTTTACTCTTCCAGCCTTCTGCCAATGTCCCCTTTGCCCCACTGCATGTCCCTGGCTCTGCCTCTCTCTACCTCCGTCCCCAGGGAGGGACTGATACAAAGTGCCACGTGCACTCTGACAGTCGTTCTCAGATTTCCTCTCAGTCTCCGTTTTCACCACCATCTCCCCGGTGTGGACAGCCCATTTGGCACCCGAACCTATCACTTCTTTGACTTCCTCTTCACCAAGGTGATCTTCACCTTCGTTTCTCTTCAGCTCTGTAATCTGCTCCCTGGATACTGCGTAGGCCTTGGCAACCACATGAAGTTATTACTCGCCTCTGAAATCTTGAAGACCAACATCCCACTCTCCAACACCCCACTCAGCTCTCTCTCTCACACGCCCACTGAACCTGCTCTTGGGGCTGACGAGCCCCTCCCTCCACCCGTTTCCCAGCTCCGTTCTAGATCCTTCTTCTCCAGCATTCCATACATCTATGCTGTCCAACCCAGTCACCACTAGCCACATGTACTTATTTAAATTTAAAGAAAACTTAAAAATTCAGTTCCTTGGTCATCCTAACCACACTTCAAGGGCACAATAGGCTCGGGGAGGAGCCAAGATGGCGGAACAGCATGGAAGTTTTTTGTGTGTCTCGCGCCCATGAAAGACGGCCAGACCAACACTAAACCATCCTGCACACCAAGTGCACGATAGGCTCCTGTGGGCTACTGGCCACTGCATTCAACGGTGTAAATTACAAAGCGTTCCCATTATAGCAGAAATTTCTACGGACAGTACCACTCTAGACCTCTCGGTCATCCCTTGAACTAATTTTCCAGGCACTGACCTCCTGTTGAATAAATGAATAAACCCTCAGGATTTTCACGTCTTTGTCTTTCCCTTGCATCTCAACCAACAGATGCACCGCTGTGACCCAGTCCTACCAGCTACCTGTTCTTGTTCTGCACCTGCCCGATGTGCGTAGCTGGAAAATTTATTCAGCTATCACCTCATGCTCCTCGTCTATAAAATGGGGATAATAATCGTTCTCATAAGATTATTGGCAAGATTGAATGAGACAATGCCAAAAGGTGATCATTCTACCAAAAGGTGCAGGTCGTAGCAGCTCAATACCTTTTAGTTTCATTATTATTTTTTAATTCCAAACGTCAGCTGGACTCTCACATTGTCACCCGCCTCCCTATCTCTCTCAATAAGTACATTCCCACCCCTTTCTACTCCTAAAGAGAAGAGGCATTCGATTGATTTTTCTTTCCAAGTTTCTATTTATTTGTTTGTTTATTTGCTTGTTTATTTATTTCCTGGGGGGAGAGCCAGAGGGAGAGAGAGAATCCCAAGCAGGCTCCACACTCAGCTCAGAGCCCAGTGCGGGGCTAGATCTCACGACCATGAGATCATGACCTGAGCCGAAATTAAGAGTTGATCACTTGACTGACTGAGCCACCCAGGTGCCCCAGGAAGAGGCATTTTCTTCCCCGACAAAAACATTTTATCATATTCTCCTACATCAGTGGGAGAGACTTTTCTTTGCAATAAGGAATTCTTTGTAGCATAAGGCAGATCTGCTTTAAGGTGGTGATGTTTAGTCTCTAAGACTGGTGATCAAGAAAAAGCAAGATATAATTTCTGTAAGCGTATCTTGGTAAGGTGCAGGATCAGTTTCCTACAGTTCCTACAATACATCACCACACATGTGGTAGCTTAAAACAACAGCTATTTATTCTTAGTTCTAGAGGTATTGGTAGGAAGGTATCCTTCCAAAGGTCCCGCTTCTGGTGGGTCCAGGCGTTCTTTGGCCGTGGCTTCTGTGTTCACGCGGCTCTTCCTCTGTGTGCGTCTCTGTGTTTTCTCCCCTTCTGTCTCTTAAAAGGACACTCATCGTTGGATTTGGGGTCTCTTGTCTTACTTGAACTGGGATTTTTATTTATGGAGACGGAGTGATGACATAGTCAATGCCATGGAAAGAATAACTTATTACTTACATTTCCCAAGAGAAAGGGCATCTCACGCCACTCAGGCCACATGGGGAGATGGGTAGCACCAGGTTTGGCCAGAAGGCAGAAGCAGGAGGGGAAATCCTAGAGCTGAGCCTTTATTGGAGTTTCCGTGGGAAAGCCAAGGCAGGCAGAGTAAATGTTTTAGGATTGGCTAATCTGAAATTTTTTTTTTTTTAACGTTTATTTATTTTTGAGACAGAGAGAGATAGAGCATGAACGGGGGAGGGTCACAGAGAGAGGGAGACACAGAATCTGAAACAGACTCCAGGCTCTGAGCTGTCGGCACACAGCCTGACGCGGGGCTCGAACTCACGGACCGCGAGATTGTGACCTGAGCTGAAATCGGACGCTTAACCGACCAAGCCACCCAGGCGCCCCTAGGATTGGCTAATTTGAATGATTCTGGCAGGCTGTGGGCTCTAGGATGGTCTCTGGACACCTGGCACCTCGCCCAGGATGATTTAAAAAAAATTTTTTTATGTTTATTCACTTTTGAAAGACAGAGAGAGAGCACAAGCGGGGGTAGGGCAGAGAGAGAGAGGGGGCACAGAATCCAAAGCAGGCTTCAGGCTCCGAGCTGTCGGCACAGAGCCCGACGCGGGGCTCAAACTCACAAACCACAAGATCATGACCTGAGCCCAAGTCGGATGCTCAACCAACTGAGCCACCCAGGTGCCTGGGCCCAGGATGATTTAGGGCAGGGGAAAGGTGGGCTGGTGTGTGAGTTGGGGCTGGAGATTCAGGATTGGTTTGCATATGAAAGGTATAATCCCGGGCGAGTTGTGATTCTCTTGAGTTGGCTTGCCCTGGGGGTGGGGGTCTCTCCCCTGCTCCTTAGGGCCCCCAAAGGCCAGCACTTCAAGAATACAGCAGATAAGAAAACACAGTTAATATAATTGGCCCTGTGATGAATGGATGCCAAATAGACAAATACGTCTGGTTAATCCAAGATGATCTCATGCCAAAATCCTTAACTTAATTACATTGCAAAGACCCCCCCCCCCCCTTTTCCAAATAAAGTCACATTCACAGGTTCTGGATGCACAGATCTTTTTAGTGAGTATGTGTTGGGGGGCATTCTTCTACCCCTGACCGCTGCCCTACTAACCAAATGCCTCTCAGAGACCCATTCCCATTTTCCTGGGTCACCTCCTTGTCATTTCTTGACTGGACTATCATCAAACTTGCCTTCTGGCCCCATCGGCTCTCCTTCAGTCCATCCCCTGGGCACCCGGGCAGCATCGAAATGATCTTTCTAAGATGTAAACCTGATCCCGTCACTCCCCTGCTTAAGAAGCCTGCTTCTAAAGAGTGGGGCTGTGTCAGCTGTAGCATTCTGAGCGTTGCAGAAAATATATTGTAAAGGAAACATTTCCAAGCTTTCAAACTCCAGAGAATTTGCTCCAATTTGTAGATCAGAGCAATTTAAACGCATTCATCTGTGTGATGGCTGTGCATAACTTCCCACTCCGACGCCTGAATGAATGAATTAATATCCCGCACTCCATCTTCTATCCAGCTGCTTTATCTAATTGGATGCAGATTAAACATGTATACTTAGTAAAGTGAGTTTGGAAACTCCATAATCCCTCAGAGGAAACAAATTTCCAAATGTTCAGTGTGGCCAACCGGTTCCCTTAGACCCTAGCATGAGATAATTTGCTTAAGTTTTGCCACACTTCATCGTCAATTGAGAACACAGAACTCCCCTGGACACGAGCTAGCACAGGATGAAGACACGGACAGCCCAGGGTCCAAACCCAATTCACTCAAGACCATGCAAACCTGCCTTACTTCAGCAAATGCAAAAAAATCAAGTTAAAGTGAGCGATGTTTTTTTTTTTTTTTTTTTGCGATGTTTTTTTTAGATAACTGTATCTCAGCCCTCCTTATAAAATGTTAATCCTCAAGGATGCACTTGGGGTCACCTGCTGGACCCCTTATAGTTCCAAAATCACTCCACAGACCAAACTTCCAATGATTCACGAGCCTTCCCTATTGGAGAGCAAATCATATTTTAAAAAACATAGTTGTGTCTCCAAAACCCAGACAGTAAGATCTCAGACGTAAATCAGAAGGTCTCAAAAGAAAACAAGAAAAAAGAAAAAAGACTCAGAGGTATCAGCAGGGTCCCACTGGACCTGTTGAAGGCAGCCCGGCCAGATACCCTGGCATGTGCCACTCTGGGGGACAGGATTGAGCTCTTCATAGTGTGTCACTGTAGCTCACTTTGGTTCTGATTTATGGAGTCTGTTGAGATGGCAAGTGATAGGAATTTAGCTCAAGTGGGTGTCATGTAAAAGAGTGTTTCTGTTGGGTCCAAGCTGAAGGGATGATTTCGTCAGTTGAATCCAGCGGCTTAAACAAACGTCATCAGGATGCGTCCCATTCTCCTTCTTCCGCTCTCCTTTCCGTTGGCTTCATTCTCCAGATGCCAATGTCTAGGAGGTACCCGGTGGCTCCAGGCTCACTTCTTACCAACTCAGCAACATCAGGGGAAACACTTGTACTTTTCCCCTCTACAATCTCCCTCCCCCTAAAGTCCTCGGAGCCTTAATTTAGGTCCTATTTCCAATCCCAGTGACTGGCACACACACCTGGGTCACTAGCTCGTATCTGGAGCCGGTGAGGAGATTCACTAGACGGGTATCACCCAAGAGTTTCCCAAAGGAAAAGGAGAAATAGGGGGTTGGATGCTGGACTGGCAAATGAAAATCTTTCTTCCGCACGCCAGGAAGTGAGTTGGCGGTCTGTAGAGGAAGGTAATGGGAGCACATTCCATCTCTGTAGCTTCATGCCCTGGAGCTTCCAGGGAAAGAACGCATTCATTCGTGTGTACCAAGATATGTATACGTTGATCTCTTTATTAGAAGACATAGCTTCTGAACTTTGTCGCTCTTCACATGCTGATGCATAGGAGGTTCTGGAGAGACCACATAATGACGTCCAGGCTATTTGTGATGAGTCTGTACTCAAGCTTCAGGGACTGACTTGCTTCTCACGCACATTAGCGTGAGCCTGATGGTCAGTGTGCTATGAAGGTCAGTTGCTTCTGAAGACCTGTGAACTCCTCCTCCCGCCTCAGTGCTGTGGACCTGGGCTTGATTGGAATCCCCCTCCCGATAGTCTGGTCCATGACGGGTTGGCAAAGTAAATTGCCACTTCTAGATTTGTTCTCTCGGCCCTAGAAAAGAGAAGTCACTGAACACTGACTTATTGAGTACTATTTGTGTTTTGAAAGCTCGGAAATGTGTTCTCTGGGTTACATATTTGGCCTAAAACACCCCATGAGCTACCGCACACAGACTACTCCCCTCACCCCACATGCTGCCCATGGTAGAGTCCCACTGTTTACAAAGATCTGTTCCCTGTTTACAAAGATCTGTTATTCAGAACTGAGTCATTTACACAGTCCTGTCTTCATCTTCATAGGCTCATTGGAGAAAGCTTTTTTAATATAATTTTTTAATCTAATAATAATTTATTTTTCATAATTACATCCAAGTTAACACGTGTAACAATGACTTCGGGAGTAGATTCTTTAATGCCCCTTATCCATTTAGCCCATCTCTCCTCCCATGACCTCTCCAGAAACCTTCTGTTTTTCTCCATATTTAAGAGTCTCTTATGTTTTCTTCTCCTCCCTGTTTTTATGTTATTTTTGCTTCCCTTCCCTTATGTTCATCTGCTTTGTATCCTAAAGTCCTCATATGAGGACTCATATGTAGGACTCATAAGTCATATGATATTTGTCTTTTTCTGACTAATTTCGCTTAGCATAATACCCTCTAGTTCCATCCACGTAGTTGCAAATGGCAAGACTTTATTCTTTTTGATTGCCAAGTAATACTCCATTATATATATACCACATGTTCTTTGTCCATTCATCTACTGATGGGCATTTGGGCTCTTTCCATACCTTGGGTATTGTTAACAGTGCTGCTATAAACATTGGGGTGCATGTGCCCCTTCAAAACAGCACACCTGTATCTCTTGGATAAATGCCTAGTAGTGCAATTGCTGGGTCATAGGGTAGTTCTATTTTTACTTTTTTGAGGAACCTCCATACTGTTTTCCAGAGTGGCTGCATCAGCTTGCATTCCCACCGGTGGTGCAAAAGAGATCTTTTTTCTCCACATCCTCGCCAACATCTGTTGTTGCCTGAGTTGTTAATGTTCGCCATTCTGACAGGTGTGAGGTAGTATCTCGCTGTGGTTTTGCTTTGTATTTCCCTGATGATGAGTGAGGTTGAGCATTTTTTCACGTGTTGGTTGGCCATCTGGATGTCTTCTTTGGAGAAGTGTCTATTCATGTCTTTTGCCCATTTCTCCACTGGATTATTTGTTATTTGGGTGTTGAGTTTGATAAGTTCTCTATAGATTTTGGATACTAACCCTTTATCATTCGCAAATATCTTCTCCCATTTCGTCGGTTGCCTTTTGGTTTTGCTGATTGTTTCCTTCTCTGTGCAGAAGATTTTTATTTTAATGAGGTCCCAATAGTTCATTTTTGCTTTGGTTTCCCTTGCCTCTGGAGACGTGTTGAGTAAGAAGCTGCTGCGGCCAAAGTTGGAGAAATCTAAGATAGGATATTTGAATTGAAAGTTAGTTACCTCCAGGAGATCCATCGTCTTTCCCATTAGTTGATTGACACCTTTCCTACAATTTCTTCTTCTTCTTCTTCTTCTTCTTCTTCTTCTTCTTCTTCTTCTCCTTCTTCTCCTTCTCCTTCTTCTTCCTCTTCTAATGTTTATTTGTTTTTGAGAGAGAGAGAGAGAGAGAGAGAGAGAATGAGTGGGGGAAGGGAAGAGAGAGGGAGACACAGAATCCAAAGCAGGCTCCAGGCTCCAAGCTGTCAGCACAGAGCCCGACACGGGGCTTGAACTCATGAACTGCAAGATCATGACCTGAGCTGAAGTTGGACGCTTAACCAACTGAGTCACCCAGGCGCCCCACTTTTCCTATAATTTCTTAAAGATGATCAACCAGCTCTGTTTCAGCACTTCTTGAGAGGAAAGTCACTATTCAGAGATTCTCCAGCCCTCTTCATTGGGAACACCTTGTATCATGACAAAGTTCTCTCCCATATTGATCTCAAGTTGATCCTTTCCTAACACCCGGCTCTTCTAACCTCAAATCCCGTTGTTAGGAACCTTTTGTTTCTCTTTTTAGTAATAGACCAGAGTTGGCACTTCAAATGGTTTCTTGGGTGTCTCTTTACTAGTTAAAGTCTCATCATCTTTCTTTCAGATCGGTAACAAGGCACGTTTCTGGAATGTGTATATGGTTTCCATATAAACAGTCCCCAAACTCATGGATCAACCTGACAAAGTCTAGACTCAGGAGTTTGTTTCAAAAAGAAAAACAGGTCAGCTATGATAGAAAGAATCGCAAGCCTATAAATTGTGCTGAGGTGTGTTTACATAACGACATAAGAGTTTAAATAACGCACTCTAAGAGTAAACTTAACTACAAGTTATAGCTGTAAAAGCAGCTTCAGCAGGGTCAGCCGAAAGGACAGGTTCCACTTGCCTCGAGCGAGCACACAATACAGATTTCCAAGCAGATGGCCAGCGCGTCAGGATCCTGCATCCAGGGGGCGAGTTTCATCATCCGTTCTCATCTGGAGAAACTGAAGTTCAAAGAGATGAGGCACTGCCTCAAGTCACACAGAGCCCTCATTTCGGGGGCCAAAAATCCCCGTGACCACTCTGACCTAATCCAGGTGACAATTTACAGCTGATTCATATGACCTTGTTGACTCGGGCCAGTACCCTAAAGCTATTTCCCATCTCAGGAGACAACAAGCTCAAGCCTATACAGCTGTGAACTTTCATCAGATTTCTTAGAGATGTCTGCAACAGGCCCCCGTCCCCTCCCTACCCCACCAATCCCTAGAACTCCCAAATCACCGTTCAAGCATCAGTCAAGTTTCTTAGAGAACCAGGGATATAATTTGTTCAGTGATTTTGGCTTAGGCCAAGAGTTAAGCAAAGTCAGAAAAGAAGGACAGATGGACCAAAGTAATATATTCAAGTAACATGTTACAAACAAGACCAAGAGGCTATAGGAGGAACTTTGTGGGATTTGTAAACAAATATCAATGCTTTATACAATTTGATAGCCATGCCTTAAGTAAATGCAATTGTTTGAATTTTATTTATTTTGAGAGAGAGAAAGAGAAACAGCACAAGGGGGGGGGGGGACAGAGAGAGAGAGAGAGACTCCCAAGCAGATCCCTCATTGTCAGCGTGGAGCTCGACGTGGGGCTCAAACTCATGAACCATGAGATCTTCACCTGAGCTGAAACCAAGACTTGGACGCTTAACCGACGGAGCCGCCAGGCGCCCCAAGTAAAAGTAATTTTCAGGCAGATTACTCCATGCTGTATGTGCGTGATCACAGAAACAAAACCAGGTATTAAATATATATCTTTAGGATCTGTAATCTATTAATATTAGATGCTGGAACTATGTAGGGTTCTCGCTGAATTTATGATTAGACAGGAGCAAAAACGGACAGATGGTATAGGCTGGCAGCTCAGAGATGTGGGTAAATATCGTTGTCACTTGGCAGATTTCACCTGGAACACCTTAATTACCTCCCAGTGGTCCCCCTTCCTGTCTCTCCTTTCTGTAATCCATCCCCTCCAGGGCCGTGAGGGCTATTCTTGTTGAAAGTACTTTATGGGGCGGCTGGGTGGCTCCGTTGGTTAAGCATCGGACTTCGGCTCAGTTCGTGATCTCATGGCTTGTAAGTTGGAGCCCCACTTCGGGCTCGCTGCTTTCAGTGCAGAACCTACCTCAGATCCTCTGTCTCCCTCTCTCTCTGCCCTTCTCCCCTCCCCAAAATAAATAAATAAGATATATATATGAAAAAAAATATATACGAAAATACTTTTATGCCTCCTCAGTGCCCCTCAATATTTGACCACATTTTTCTTTTCTTTTTTTTTTTTTTTTTAATGTTTTATTTATTTTTGAGACAGACAGAAACAGAGCATGAGCAGGGGAGGGGCAGAGAGAGAAGGAGACACAGAATCGGAAGCAGGCTCCAGGCTCTGAGCTGTCAGCACAGAGCTCGACATGGGGCTAGAACTCACAAACCACGAGATCGTGACTCGAGCCGAAGTCGGATGCTCAACCAACCGAGCCACCCAGGTGCCCCTAAAGACCACATTTTGAATATGTCATTTAACACTCTGAAATCTGGCCCTAATGCATCTTTCTAATCCTCCTTCCCACTAGGTGACCAGACACCAAATATTCCTGCTTTATTTGTTAGGATTCACCTTAGACTCTCGTGTTCATGAAGTCTTTGTACCATGGAGCATGTACCTACAGAAATCAGCTTTAAAGCGGAATTCTGGAAGGGCAAGGAAGTGGAGGTCTGGTGGAAATAAAGCCGGTGACCTCCAGGCTAGGTCATATCACAAGGACACGGCATCTGTCCAGCTCTCTCTCTTGGGAATGCTTGCCCTTGAATCCCAGCTACCATATTGTGAGGAAGCCCAGGTCGCATGGAGAGGCCACGGTGGGGGTCCCAACCAATAGTCCCAGTTAGGCCCTCATCAATTGTCACACATGTGAGACACATGTGATGACAGCCAGCATCAATTGTCACACATGTGAGTGAATAAGCCCTCAGGTGATTCCAGCTCCTACCCTGCAAGCCTTCCAGTTGAGGCCCAGTCTTTATGGAGCAGAGATCAAAGGGTGCACCCTCTGTGACCTACATTTCTGACCCACAGAAATCAGGAGAGATAATAAATGATAATTGTTGCTTTAAGTCACTAGGATTGGGGGTAATTTGTTATGCGGCCATAGCTAACTGATATAGTGCTACTTACCTGATTTTACCCACACCAGGGAACAGATTTTGGTTGTTGGTTAGTTACTAGCCAGTGCAGAGGTCTGTATACAAAGATATCCTCAAAGGCTTTTAAATAATAACCTTTATAGGAAAAAAGAGGATATTTGAATACCAACTAAGAAATGAGGGCTGTGTGCGTGTGTGTGTATGTGTGTACTATCTTAAGCATTAATAAATCTAATAGGATAGAAATGCTCGTCACAGGAGGGGCGCCTCAGTGACTCAGTCCGACTCTTCTTTTTTCTTTTTTATTAAGTTTATGTATTTATCTGGAGACTCGAGAGAGAGTGGAGAAGGTGCAGAGAGAGAGGGAGAGAAAATCCCAAGCAGTGTCTACACTGTCAGTGCAGAGTCTGATGTGGGGCTTGAACTCACAAACCATGAGATCAAGACGTGAGCTGACATCAGACGCTTAACTGAGCCACCCAGGCGACCCAAGCATCTGACTCTTGATTTCGGCTCAGGTCACGATCCCAGGGTCATGGGATCCAGTCCCGCGTTGGGGGTCCGCCCTGAGCGTGGAGCCTGCTTAAGATTCTCTCTCCCTCCTTCTGTCCCTCTCCCCCGTTTGCACTGTCTCTCGCTCTCTTGAATTAAAAAAAAAAAAAAAAAAGACAAGAAAAAGAATGCTGGTCACTGGGGTCCTGGTCGCAGCCAACAGTTCCTCTGCACTGAACCCTGGTGAGCATAGCCATCGAGGTATTGACGAGAAAGGCTCAATCGGGGGTAGATTCCTCTTATTGGCACTTGAGCTACCCCTCTGTTGTGTCCTGTGGGATTCTTTCTCCCGGCTATTTGGTGCAACATCGCTTGCTTCTTAAGGATCTTGGTATTGTTTTCAGATCCGTTTCCATGTCTGCAAGGATGATTGCTCAACCTGGCCTCAAGTTGCCAAGCTTTGTTGATTTGAATGACGATCTGCTCCATCAGAGGCCTGACTTCTTCTTCACGTGGACACTGTGTCATTGCCTGGACGCTCCAACATTTGTTTTAGATTTTATTTTGGTCATCTAGTTCCCCGGTTGATTTTCAATGATGAGTCAACCAATTGAATGGTGCATGGTTTTCCATATCCCGCGGTCAGCCGATGGCTCGGTGTATTCTCGCTGCCTCTTCTTGCTTTTCTTCCTGCTTCTCTGGCGGGGGGTGGCCACTGGGCAATGCAGGCGCCTGCCCACTGCGCTTCTTGCTAAGAGCCCTAATTATCGCTGTGGGTCAGGGTGACAGAAAAGATCATGGTTAAAACAGAACGTGTGAGGGGTCAGCGCATGGCTGGGAGTTAGCGAATGTCTGCTTTTAGAGCCTGGATGCTCAGATCAACTGTTGAATATATTAGGGGTGGGACTAGGGGCCGACATAATCTAAAAATAACGCCTGTTTCCTCATACCTATGATAATCACGCCGAAATAGGGTTATGTCCAACTTGGGGGGATTCCGATTAGCTCTGGGCAAAATAATGAGACCTACTGTGAAGGCCTGACTTTGCAAGAGCCAGCAGGCTGACCGGCTTGTCCGCCCGTGCCCTGCAGCCTGACGTGCCCGATACATCATCACCGAGTGACAAAGCACCAGAGAAAGGGCTCCTGGCTGGACGTAGGTCTTATTTTCCAGGCTAATAGGTTTTCCAGGGAGAAAGCTCCCTGGACTGAGCCTGGGCTCGGGGGTCTCACGGAACCGCGACCAAATCCTGCTCCTCCCCCTCATCGTTTGTTTCTGGACGAGTCACCGAACCTCCTAAGCCTCAGTTTGCTCCCTCTCAGATGAGGATAATCATACCTGCCTCGGAGGATTTAGTGAGGACGGAATGAGGTCATGCTGATAAAATGTGCCTGCTGCACACACGCCCTCAGTAAATGGTCTCTGTCATTAATCCTCGACTGTCAGAGCTGGAAGAGTCCATACCAGACAATTCTTTTCAACCTTCTCATTTTACAAGCGAGGCCACTGAAGACCAGAAAGAGGAGATGACGTGCTCAAGGTCACAGAACGAGTTACAGTAGAGTTTGGTAATCCCAACCGGAGCTTCCCGAATACCCAGCGATAAAATGGGGAAGAGTGAGGAGACAAAATTTGTATCAGGTGGGTGAAAAGTGTTGCAGGTGTCTCATAACAAACGTACTTTAAGAAACTGCTTTAAATGTGGCAAAACACACTCAGCATGAAATTTACCGTTTTTACAAAAAAAAAAATTTTTTTTTTAACGTCCATTCATTTTTGAGAGAGAGAAACGGAGCATGAGCTGGGGAGGGGCAGAGAGAGAGAGAGGGAGACACAGAATCGGAAGCAGGTTCCAGGCTCTGAGCTGTTAGCCCAGAGCCTGACCTGAGACTCGAACCCACGAACTGTGAGAACATGACTTGAGGGGCACCTGGGTGGCTCGGTCGGTTAAGCGTCCGACTTCGGCTCAGGTCATGATCTCACTGTCCGTGAGTTCGAGCCCCACGTCCGGCTCTGTGCTGACTGCTCAGAGCCTGGAGCCTGTTTCAGATTCTGTGTCTCCCTCTCTCTCTGCCCCTCCCCCGTTCATGCTCTGTCTCTCTCTGTCTCAAAAATAAATAAACGTTAAAAAAAATTAAAAAAAAAAAAACAAAAAAAAACATGACTTGAGCCAAAGCCGGACACTTAACCGACTGAGCCACCCAGGCCCCCCCTGATTAGTGTGCTTTTGAATCGGAAAAAAAGATTTTGAATGGGGAACACAAATTTCTAGGGTGTCCTCACCTATAGTTAGGACGTAAAGTCTCAAGCTGTCCTCCTTACCTTCGACTAGGAGTGGAGCATTGCATTATTCTTGGTAGACTTTAATCAGGAACACTGTTCGTTTCGGGGCGGGGGGTGCTGCTTTCTGCTCTCCATCCCTGGGTGTGCGCTTGCTCTGCCCTGGGCCGGCTGGACAAGATCCCCTCCCTCTCCCCCCAGGTCTCTAGGACTCATTTACGCAGTGTGAACTTGCACTTCCAGCCACTGGCCTCCCCTCTGTCCAGGACTCTCCAGTCCCCGGTGGTCCCTCACTGCTGTCACAGCAGCAACAAGGGAAACAAGGAACGCGGTCCTCTTCCAGGAGAGGGCTGAATCCTGTATCACATGCACAAAGAACAGCCTGGAACCGGGTCTGGTGATGAGGCAGCTACTGTGCCCCGACCCGAGCGCACGCTCTCTCCCTGAGCTGTTTTCACACCAGGCCAAGCACCTGATGTCAAGTCGGATGTGAATCCAGACGCACTCAGCGGCCACATCAAACGCCTCCCTGGGTGTCTGGGGTCTGGAGCGGCCTGGTTGTTGAGAGCCTGGAGAGTTAAGGGAATCAGAAGATTAAAGGGTCTAAACTGGTTACGCACCGCAGGACGTGACCCCAAATGCCGGTGACAAGGGTGACCAGAACGACACTAACGAGACACATCAGGCCCACTGCCCGCCGCCGCCATGCTTCGCAGCTGCTGGGGACCAGAGGCTCCTCTGGACCAGGCCGAGGGACCTCTGAGAATGCCGCAGCCCCCACCCTACCCCCCACCCCTGACACACACACAGGGGCACATCCTGCTTCCCTAGGGAGCCACCAGCAGGCTCGGTCCTGCCATGGGCAATGTTCAGGAAAGCTTCATGCCCCTTCTCTACTCCCCGGTCTGAGCTTCCTCAGCCTGTGGACCATTCTCTACCGTTCTTTTCTCTGGGGTGGTTAGTGCTTCTTTGTCATTTCCCCTTTGCATTTTGATTGTTCACTAGAGGCACCTGGGTGGCTCAGTCAGTCAAGCATCCGACGAGGGCTCGGGTCATGATCTCACAGTTTGTGAGTTCGAGCCCCGCGTCGGGCTCTGTGCTGACAGCTCAGAGCCCGGAGCCTGCTTCCGATTCTGTGTCTCTCTCTCTCTCTGCCCCTCCCCTGCTCACGCTCTGTCTCTCTCAAAAATAAATATTAAAAAAAAATTCAATTGCTCATTAAACACTACTGAATTCTTTCATGATGATATTAAAAAGAACAATAGCTTTATGTATTTTTGAGAGAGAGACAGAGAGACAGAGACAGAGACAGAATGATCTAGTTGCTCTAGTAGCTAAAAATTGCCATACTAATGAAAAGTATTTTTTACTTTTCGCTGATAAAAAACCGATTTCCTTTTTCAATTTGTGCTAAAATGCACATAACAATTGCTATTTTAACCATCTTGTTTTTATTTATTTTATTTTTAAATTTTGATTTATAAGGTTTGAAGCTATCTTAACCATTTAAAGGATAGAATTCAGTGGCATTAATGACAACCGTAACCTCGTGTAATCATCGGCACTAATTCCGTGGGTTTTCATACCCAAACAGAAGCTCTGTACCCGTTAAGCCACAACCCCCAGCCTGTTCACCTCCAATTCACTTTTCGTCTCCAGGAATCTGCCTCATCTAGATATTTTCATAAAGGTGGGATCATAACAATGATCCTATTACGTAATATCCTGCCCTATCACGTCTGGCTTGTTTCCCTCCGCGAGATGTTTTCACAGGCCATCCACGTTGTCGCACGTGTCCCAACTGCGTCCATTGTGTGGATAGACCACATCTTGTTGTTCTAGCATCTGTTGATGGACACTTGGGTTGCTTCCCCCTTTTGGCTCTTGTGAGCGACACTGCTACGAACACGGGTGAACAAGTTTCTGTTTGAGTCTCTGTTTTCAATTCTTTGGGCATATGCCTCAGAGTAGAATCACTGGGTCATAGGGTAATTCCATACTTCTTGAGGAATTCCTTTTTGCTATGGAAATAAATAGGTTTGAAAAAGGGGGTAAAAGTGCAATTTCACGGAGTCAGTCTCGTTGCTATGACGAACAACCAAACTGGGGCACCTGGGTGGCTCTGTCGGTTAAGCGTCCAACTTTGGCTCAGGTCGTGCTCTCATGGTTTGGTTAGTTCGAGTCCCTCGTCAGGCTCTGTGCTGACAGTGTGGAGCCTGGTTGGAATTCTCTCTCTCTCTCTGCCCCTCCCCCCTCAAAACAAACAAACAAACAAACAAACAAACAAAACCAAACAATCCCATGTGTGGTTTGGAATGGTGAGGATATTCTTGATGATGTGTTTTTTTGGTTTTTAAATTTTAAAAATTATTTTTATTATTGTTTTTAAAGTAGGTTTCACTCCCGATGTGGGGCTTGAACTTACGATCTTGAGATCGAGAATTGCAAGCTTTCCCAAATGAGCCACCCAGGGGCCCCTTGATGATGAATTTTTAATTTGATGATGCAAAGATAAGAAATAGTTGGATTGTTATGAGAACTGTGTTAAAAATTCAGCCTTATTAGAGTGAATCTGTGGGGTTAAAAAAAATTTTTTTTTAAACATTTATTTATTTAAAAAAAATTTTTTTTTTTTAACATTTATTTATTTTTGAGACAGAGAGAGACACAGCATGAACGGGGGAGGGGCAGAGAGAGAGGCAGACACAGAATCGGAAGCAGGCTCCAGGCTCTGAGCCATCAGCCCAGAGCCTGACGCGGGGTTCGAACTCGCAGACCGCGAGATCGTGACCTGAGCTGAAGTCGGACGCTTAACCGACTGAGCCACCCAGGCGCCCCAAACATTTATTTATTATTGAGAGAGAGAGAGAGACAGAGCATGAGCAGGGGAGGGGCAGAGAGAGGGAGACACAGAATCTGAAGCAGGCTCCAGGCTCCGAGCTGTCAGCACAGAGCCCGATGTGGGGCTCGAACCCACAGACTGCAAAGTCATGACCTGAGCTGAAGTTGGACACTTAACCGACTGAGCCACCCAGGCGCCCCTGTGTGGTTTTATTCTAAGAATCAGAATCTCTCCATTCTTGAGGTGATATTTGAAACAGGGTGGGGAACACTGGCCCTGTCTGCCATCAGCAGTTCTGTACAAAGACCCTGGGCCCCAGGCAAGGGGGCTTTCAGCTTTTTTATTTTTATTTTGAGAGAGAGAGAGAGAGAGAATCCCAAACAGGCTCCACACCATCAGTACAGGGCCTCGCACTGGGTCTCCATCTCATGAACCTGTGAGATCACGACCTGAGCTGAAATCAGGAGTCAGATGCTCAACTGACTGAGCCACCCAGGCACCCCAAGGGGGCCTTAAGATGGGGAGACCAGGGACCCGGGAGGGGAGGGCACAGGTCCAGGCAGGTGGAGTCTGAAGGAAAGGGCACCTCTAGGGCAGTCACTGGGATGGAGGGTGGTGGGGAACAGGGGCACCGGCCTCTTGGGTTACCACGAGTCTGCAAGGGAATCAGAGACAGTTCAGAGCGGCAAGTGACCTAGAGTTTGAGAAAGCAGAGATGTCATGAAAGCCCTAGGTCCCACTGCTGAAGGCACCTCACAGCAGTCTTGGCAAAGCCAGGAGGGCTGACGGCTCCTTGAATTTCTGTTTCCTCTGAATTATCTGTCAAAACTTTGTTCTGGTTGTTCGGTTTCGAGCTCTTTTTCTGCCTGTGATGACTCAGTGTGTGGGTGGGGGGGGACAGGTCTCTGGGGGGCAGGGAGGACGCAGCTGTAACTTTGGAAATGCCCTCCTGGGTGTTTTGATGACTATCTGCCCTGAATTTCCCGCAGCAGGTCATGTTAAAACTGAAACGTCCTCAGCAAAATGGTAAAAAAGCAACACTGGATTAAAATCACTCCTAGAGCACACTAGTGAGTGCATTTTCTCTCCAGTCCGTTTCTACGGGTACCTTGAGAGGAAGAGGAAGAGATTGTTCTAGAGTGGCTACCTCAGGGGAGGGCTCTGTGTCATCAGTTTGCCTCAGAGCCCAGGTCTGGCCCCCACAAGGTCCTCCACTGTGGGCATCACGTCTAAAAGGTGAGGCCTCTGTGGAGACAGATGGGATTCTTTCCTCAAGGGTTAGCTCCATGTTGGGAGTTTTCTGCCCACCGAGTCCCTGACCTGTGTCTGCACTCATGGCACCTGTGGTGGGGATCCCAGAGCAGGTGGGCAATTTCCAGGGCTTTCTGGTCTTGGTTCCTCCCTCTAACTCCTTTTTCCCGCCATTCAGACTCTAGCACATTACTGGATTCTGCTTGTCAGACTTGCAAGCCTCAACCAGGATATGGTATTTAAGCAGATGAAGGATATTTTTAAGGAAAATATCTTCTTTCTTTAACTTCATAAATTATTTACTTTACATGACTGTTGACCCCTGGCCCATGTGAGGTGAGCGTATCCATCCTTCACTGCCATTTTCCACCAGGGCAAGCCACTTTCCCAGTGGCCCCTGACTCAGAAGTTCTCTCTTTCTCCTGTGTCCCAGCCGCCATCTTGGGCAATTGTAACATCACGTTGATAACGAATTGGTTACTTCATTCATTCCGTGATGAAATTATCGGGCAGCTACTTCTCTTGGCTACTAAACAGCGTTAAGATAAAATACAAAATGGAAACCAGACCCGGAAATTCCCTGACAAAACCAGTTAAGCCATGGAAGCGAAAGCTAATTTTGCTTCTCCTGCAACGCAGGTGACATTAGGTTGGGTCGCTTCTTGTAAACACCTCGAAAAATCACAAATCAAACTTAAACTGTTTTCCAAAACTGGCACGAAAGAACCCTTTTCACCAGTACTCATCATTAGGGAAAACTCCAGTGCTATAACCATTGCTAAACTCAACAGCCTCTGAATTTTCACTGTATAGACTGTCTTATGAACACACACCACTGAGATCCATCCCACTGGTGGCTTGAAAGTTCCCAGTTCCCGAACTGTTTTTATACGCACAATAAACTCTCGCTAATTACTATGTTTTTTTGCTCTGGTGGTTTTCATTTTGCTATTTCTGGGTTAGTGACAGCAGGAATAGAAATAATGTTACTATGAGTAATAAGGATAAGAAATCATCCATTCGTCGTGCGTTACATTCTGGCTGTGTCTGTCTAAAGCCGGGGGAACAGAGGATAAGTACTGTGCATAGGATAAGTACTCAACACTGGAAAATGTTTCTTAAGTTGAATCAAATACTCCATAAAATATGCCATTCACCTTTCAGCTACGGTTATTCAGAGATGATTCCATCAGACCACAGAATTTTAAATAAGATTATCCTAGGGGGCGCCTGAATGGCTCAGTCGGTTAATTAGCCAAACTCTTGGTTTTGGCTCAGGTCATGATCTCAGGGTTCATGGGTTCAAGCCCCGCACCAGGCTCTGCGTTGACAGTGCTAAGCCTGCTTGGGATTCTCTCTCTCTCTCCCTCTGTGTCAAAATAAATAAATAAACTTGGGGCGCCTGGGTGGCTCAGTTGAGCATCCGACTTCGGCTCAGGTCATGATCTCACGGTTCGTGAGTTCAAGCCCCCCCATCGGGCTCTGTGCTGACAGCTCAGAGCCTGGAACCTGCTTCGGATTCTGTGTTTCTCTCTCTCTCTGCCCCTCCCCCCACTTGCACTCTCTCTCTCTCTCAAAAAGAAACAAACATTAAAAATAAATAAATAAATAAATAAATAAACTTAAAAAACAAAGATTATCCTAAAATGATCTGGGTGGAAATATTACCCATTATAACACCGATTTTTGTTCGGATCCCATAACTCAGGTCCAGGATCAGTGTCAGATCAGGGCCTGCGTTTTCCAAGTGGAGTCTGTGCGGAACTGGTAGGTTTGCACAAACTATGACTCACTGTACAACCATCCTCCGTGTGGGGGCCTTGGTGACATGGCGGGAAGAGGGTTTGCCCCTCACAGGACGTTTGCCCGCTTCGGTCTCACTGACGTTACGGTCCCGGTGTGGGGAGGTTGTCGGCCTTGTAAGATAGGGTGCAAGCTCAGGGTTAAAGTTACTTCCTCTTTACACACGTTGGAGACGATCTCTCTGGTCGTTACATAAATAGACCCCTGCCTGGACGCACGCAGTCCCCGCTTCTGTTGTTATTTGGGTTGCCGTGCGGCTTCTTGTAGACGGTTCCTTGTCCTTCCCGGTAGGGACTAGTTCAACTCTCGGTCCTCACCCAGCCGCTGACCACTTGGGCTGGGAGCTGCCCGCCGCCCTCAGGTGTCTGCACGGATGAGGGACATCTGCCCAAGTTTCTGCTCTCACGTCACAGTCTGCTACGAACTGAACTTTCCGTGCTTAATTTTTCCTTAGAACTATCAATATCACCAGCCAATTTTGGGTATACATGTCGGGCTGTGTGCCAGCTTCATTAGGCTCGGATGGAGTCTCTTTCTGTTGATTACCTTTGTGTGTTTATTTGTATTTTACTTATTCTAATTTTTTTTTAACATTTATTTTTGAGAGAGAGAGAGACACGCACACAGAGTGCGAGCAGGGGAGGGGCAGAGAGGGGGGAGACACGGAATCTGAAGCAGGCTCCAGGCTCTGAGCTGTCAGCACAGAGCCCGACGCGGGGCTCGAACTCATGGACTGTGAGATCATGACCTAAGCCGAAGTCGGATGCTCAACTGAGCCACCCAGGCGCTCCTCACTTTTTTTTTTTGTAAATGTTTATTTTTGACAGAGAGGGATAATGCAAGCGGGGGAGGGGCAGACAGAGAAGGGGACAGAGGATCTGAAGCAGGCTCTGTGCCGACAGCAGTGAGCCCGATGTGGGGCTTGAACTCGCGAACCGTGAGCTCATGACCTGAGCCGAAGTTGGACGTTCAACTCACTGAGCGCCCCTGGCGCCCCACCACATTCTTTCACTCTTAACATCTGTGTGTTCTCACCAGCTGCTTTGAACCCTCTCCGTTTTTAAAAAATGGGGGAATTCCAAACCACTTAACAGCATATTCTTGCTCCCGACTTGCCACTGGCTACAGGAGAAAGTTCCTTAAGAACGTTTGCCCGCCGAGCTCACTCTGCAGCGGAGCGGGGCCGTCCTGGGGTGCATGGCAGCAGGCGGCATGGTGTTTCCACGTGTGGCGTCTCGTGGATCCAGGAGGACCTCGAGCATCTCTGACGCTGCACACTTTTCTTCTTCTCATCTTGGCCACGGCTCCATTTATGGCTTTTGCCTCGCTGAGTTCAGATCTGTCAGAAACCGGAACGCACCGCACATCGGTCTTTCTCTGCCAGTGTAACTCCTCTCCGCTCCCTCCTTCTCCTGCCAAATCCCATCCCTCCCCGGCTTCAGTCACCTCCCATCCCTGTGGCTGTTCCCCGTGAGGTCCCAACTCGCTCATCCCTTTAGAACTAGGGCCTCCCACCTTCCTTGGCTTCCCTCCGCCCTAATTACTCAGCCCTGCAGTGGATTTCTTTCTGTTCATCTGCGGTTTGTTGTAGAGGTTTCTCTTTCTGTCACTTCGTTTATGCATGTTTACAGTCGGTTCAATGATCTGTTCTAATGGTGAGGAGTGTGGCGTGACCAATTTCAAAATAATTTACGTTTGCCTTGGGAGTGCATTTCTGCACTCACCTGTGAGTCTGGGGGTGTCTGACATTCTGGGAATTCACATGTCACACTTGGTGATGAACCTAAGGTCTAAACTGCCTTGGGAGGAACGGGGGAGTTAGGCAGCATGTTTTTCCTCTGGCCCCTGAAATCGTCTTTGGCTCTCAAGTCCGTGGTGAAGTTGAAAAGCATCACTTCTCATATAGTTGGCTTGCTGTGGACCCAGGAGAGCCTTTCCAGTCCCTCCAGGGTGTCTGTCTCAGCTGTTTGTCTGGTACGCACTGTCTCTCTCAAGAGCGGGGGGAGGTAATCAAGAGGCTGACTTGGAGGAAAATTGTCGGGGCTCGTGGAATTATCTGGGGGAAGAAACATTCCTTGATTGTATGACTTTGCCAAATGAACATTAAGTGTATCTGCTCATCAGTGCACACACAAATTTAAGTGGTCTGATTGTTTTGAAAAATTGTCCTTGCTCTCCTTGTTGTAAAATACGTAAGCAACACAATACATGATTGAAAATATTAACTGGATTTAAAAAAAAATTTTTTTTTAACATTTATTTATTTTTGAGACAGAGAGAGAGCATGAACAGGGGAGGGTCAGAGAAAGAGGGAGACACAGAATCTGAAACAGGCTCCAGGCTCTGAGCTGTCAGCACAGAGCCCGACGTGGGGCTCGAACTCACGGCCCGCGAGATCATGACCTGAGCCGAAGTCGGCCGCTTAACCGACTGAGCCACCCAGGCACCCCTAACTGGCTTTAAACTGGCAGGGTCCTTTCACGTAGAGGTGCCCACACAGGGCTGAGTGAACACTGGACGTTCAGGGTGGTGTGGTGGGCAAAGGTCTGAGGCCCTAACCACACCATGAGAAATATTTAAAGTTCGCTGATTTGTTATGTAAACACTGTAACCTCAAACTCGGTCTCGGCAATGACATCCCTGTCCTCGGTGTCTGCCCTGCCCAAACGGAGGGGACGTGGGCTGTTTTCAGAACAAACCTGCCAGCAGTCTTCTAATCTCGGGGTGAAATATGGTTTGACAAAGTTTCTGAAAGTTTTAATCTGCAAAGGATTTCAGGAGACTAAACTACAAACCTAGGGTGCTAAAGAGAAGGGGAGCCGACCACTAAGTGTCATTTCATGCAAATGAACTCAAAGCATGCGTAGACACCAGGGGTGCACGGGTAAAAAGCCGTCATTGCCCCAGGGCCAGCCCAAGCGTTTACAGGTGTTCCTGCCAGGCTGGCCTCTCCCTCCAGGATCCTTGCAATGGCTTCTGGGATCATTCCACCAGCTCCCCTCCCCCAGCTTGACCATCCTCTCCGACCTCCTGAGCTTAGCGTGAGCCTTGCCTGGGGTCAACCCATCCTGGACTATTAGACAAGATTCTGGGATGGTAGCACTGAACTTGACCGACCCCACACAACTTCTTTCTTGTCCACTGAGCCATTCTCAGAGTCTGTGGTTGCCAAAATAGCATAAAGATTACATTTGGGAGCCTTGGGGGAGTAGAGAGGCCAGAGTAAGGCAGGGGAGAAATGCGTAAAAAAATATTTAATTCCTTGGCTCTGAAGAAGTATCAGGAATTGAGGGGGTCGGAATGGTGATGTCTCACACACAGCAGGGGCCACAGAGGGCCAGGGGATTGATGGCTATAAATGTTCACTCATTCTTTCAACAAGTATTTGTTTCGCACCGCCTAGTTGTTAAACATTGGCCTAGGCACCACTGTGATACAGAAGTGGATTTGGGGTTAAATTTTAAACTTTATTACGCGGGAGAATAACTTAGGGAACTTGTCAAAAATATGGATTCCCAGGATTCCAGAGAGCCCAATTTCTTAGGTGTACATGGAGATGGGAAGATGCATTTTTAACAAGCATCTCAGGTAATTCTGACGCAGATAGTCCTGGGATCGGTTCAAAAACAAAACAAAACAAAACAAATGTAAAACTAACCTAAATGCATGGGAGTCTGCTAATTGCCCAGAGAGGATTTCTATGTTCAACCAGCTCTTACGTAGTTAGCTTACCTTGAACACACCGGGTGTGGCCAGGCACAGTTCTACTCTGTGAAAAATTAAAGCAGAAACAGCACACCCATTGCCTCAGACTCTGGAAAGCAATGCTAGGTTGGGAGACCACACTTGGGACATGGGACAGGGTTTAGGCAGCACAAAGGAAGGAGCATTAGATTACCTAGGATGAGTTCCCACCATGGTAAGGCTGAGATCACAGGAAGAATTTCATTCTTTTTAATTTCTTTTTAAAAAAATTTTTTTTAACGTTTATTTATTTTTGAGACAGAGACAGAGCATGAACGGGGAAGGGTCAGAGAGAGAGGGAGACACAGAATCCGAAGCAGGCTCCAGGCTCTGAGCTGTCAGCCCAGAGCCCGACACGGGGCTCGAACTCACGGACCGCGAGATCGTGACCTGAGCCGAAGTCGGACGCTTAACCCACTGAGCCACCCAGGCGCCCCTCATTCTTTTTAATTTCATGCTGATGGCTCAACCACATGGTCCCACTTTGTCAAGTTTTTTCCCCATTCTTTTTGGTTCACGACCTCCACCTTCTGTCCTAGAATCAACCATTTTCCTGAGGTCTGAAGGCAGGCCCAGGAGTAGTCATTAAGAATGGTTCTTTGGAGGGGATCCGGGGTGGCTCAGTCGGTTGGGCCTCTGACTCTTGATTTCGGTTCAGGTCATGATCTCACGGTCATAGGATCAAGCCCCGCATCGGGCTCTGTACTGGCTGTGGAGCCTTCTTGGGATTCTCTCTCTTCCTCTCCCTCTGTCCCTCCCTTGCTTGCTCTCTTTCTCTCTTTGGATACTCTCTTGAATCTATGGTTATTTTAATGCATGTTTAGAACATGATGCATCAGTAGGTAACATCACACAAATAGCTGCCAATTAGGGGGACGCTGGCTATTTAGCTCTGTCCCATCTCCAGTGACCAGTGGCATCTGCCCAGGCTTGTGGACACTGGCTTATGCTCGGGAAATTTATGGGCTTTAGCAGAAAGGTTGCCTGTCTCTTGATGGATAAGGGCTTGAAGTCAAATCAAATCTAATTGACCAATAGCTAAATCTGAAAATGAAGGCCACCCTTTAAGAGTGGTTCTAAGTGTGATGTAGGGTCTGAGGGCAACCCACCAGAGACATGATGTAGGCCATGAAGCCTACCCCGTGATTTCTGAAACTTTTCACCTTTTTGTATCTCAGTCTTGTCTCATGACATAGACTAAAACCTTTGCTTATGAAATCCTCGACTGGCAGTCTGACACCAATTCTCCTATGCCACCCGGGTGGGTTTCCTATGACTCAGTTCAATTCAGTTTTGACGCTCACTACATGGAGTTAGTGGGGACCTACAGGTTAAAGGGCAGGGTCCCCAGCCAGGTGGGCTGACACATGCTCAGTGAGTGGATGGGTGAATTCACTCCAAAAATAGTTATTGACCAAGTGCACTATTCTGTGGAGAATGCCCCAACATGTTCCCTTCTGTCATGGAACTCGGATGTTGAGTTCCCTTCCTTCCTTCCTTCCTTCCTTCCTTCCTTCCCTCCTTCCTTCCCCTTCCTTCCTTCCTTCCCTCCTTCCTTCCCCTTCCTTCCTTCCTTCCTTCCCTCCTTCCTTCCCCTTCCTTCCTTCCTTCCTTCCCTCCTTCCTTCCCTCCTTCCTTCCCCTTCCTTCCTTCCTTCCCTCCTTCCTTCCCCTTCCTTCCTTCCTTCCTTCCTTCCCTCCTTCCCCTTCCTTCCTTCCTTCCTTCCCTCCTTCACCTTCCTTCCTTCCTTCCTTCCCCTTCCTTCTTTCCTTCCTTCCTCTTCCTTCCTTCTCTCTTTCTTCTTTTTTTCTCTTTCTTTCCTTTCTTTTTTCTTCCTTCCTCCCTTCCTTTCATGTTTATTTATTTTGAGAGAGTGCAGGGGGCGGGGAGGGGCAGAGAGAAAGGGGGGAACAGAGAGTCTGAAGTACGCTCTGCACTGACAGCAGAGAGCCTGATGCAAGGCTCAAACTCGTGACCTGTGAGATCATGCTCTGAAGTCGGACGCTTAACTGCCTGAGCCACCCAGGCACCACTATTTTTTTTTTTTTTAAGTACATTTTATTTATTTTGAAGGAGGGGAGCAGAGAGATAGAGAAGGAGAGAATTCCAAGCAGCCTCCATGCTGTCAGTGGGGAGCCTGACGTAGGGGTCGGTCTCACAAACTGGGGGATCATGACCTGAGCCGAAATCAAGAGTTGGAATGCTTAGCCGACTGAGCCACCCAGGCGCCCCAATTTCCTTTTCTTACATTGACGCAGCATTCTATGGTTTTCAGAGGTTTCTACATTGTCTGAGTTAGGCTTCTTGTATATTGCCTGTACCACTCCCCGAATAAGAGACTTAAGATTCAGACCAGGGGCCCTGGCTGGAGCAGGGACTCTTAGGAACGACCTGACATGTCAACACCTAAGAGCAGTGCAATGCTGCCTCAGAAGCCGGATTTAGGCTGTTAGAATTTCATCATGACCTTTTTCACGCCACGGATCCCTTTAACAGCGTGCAGTCTATATACCGCTTCTCAGAATAATGTTAAATGCCTTGGGTTTAAGGCAAGCCAATGATAGTGAAATACAATTATTAAAATATTGAGGGGCGTCTGGGTGGCTCAGTCGGTTAAGCAGCCGACTTCGGCTCAGGTCACGATCTCGCGGTCCGTGAGTTCGAGCCCCGCGTCGGGCTCTGTGCTGATAGCTCGGAGCCTGGAGCCTGCTTCGGATTCTGTGTCTCCCTCTCTCTGACCCTCCCCCGTTCATGCTCTGTCTCTCCCTGTCTCAAAAATAAATAAAAACGTTACAAAAAAATTAAAATATTGAAAGGTAATCAAATTGGATGGTAGCAATATACGTGGCTCTTTCTTTCCACATGAAATAACGAGGTAGTGGCTGATCTAATAGCTATCGTTCAGAGGTCGTGATGAGCAAAATGCTACTCTGAATATCTGCAGACATTGGAATGTAGTATTAAAATGTCCGTGATTTCTTTTTTTTTTTTTTTATATTTTTAAAGTCTTATTTATTTATTTTGAGAGACACAGAGACAGTGTGAGCGGGGGAGGGGCAGAGAGAGAGAGGGAGAGAGAGAGAATCTCAAGCAGGCTCCGGGCTGTCAGCGCAGAGCCCAATGCGGGGCTCGAACTCACGAAACCATGAGATCATGACCTGAGCCGAAACTGAGCATCAGACGCTTAACCGACTAAGGCACCCAGGTGCCCCTAAAATATCCGTGATTTCTATTGGTGGCAGACACAGGCACTATTTTACTACTGTTAGTTTGTTGCCAACGTTCATAATTGAAGGAAATTCTACACTAAGTTTAGAGGTTAGTAAAAGCAAAAACGTAATTTTTCCCCCCATCCCAGTTCATGGGCTCTTGAATTCCATTCTCCTTTGTTTGAAATGTCGCTATAGAAGAGCGTTTTTGGGGGAAAGGTCTGTTTACTAACCAACTGTTCTACCACGGGAGTCAACATCTGCAATGGATATGTATTATAGGTTTGTAAAAAATGCTATAAAAATTATACTTATTAGTTAACTTGTATCCTCATGTATGTATACATTTATATAAAAGCAATGGACAAATATGTGTATGTGGATTTTTCTGGAATAAATAAGGTAAGCTTCAGACACCCTCTTATTTATGGGTATGTGTAAATTGTTTTATTTTTTAAAATATTTCTTAATGTTTATTTGTTTTGAAAGAGAGAGAGAGAGAGAGAGAGAGGGGTGGAGAGGGAGACAGAGGATCTGAAGCGGGCTCTGGGCTGATAGCAGAGAGCCCGATGTGGGGCTTGAACCCATGAACAGTGAGATTGTGAACTGAGCTGAAGTTGGATGCCTAACTGGCTGAGCCATCCAGATGCCCCAATCATCTTATTTTTAAAATGTCTATTTTTTGAAAGAGAGAGAGAGGGAGAGAGAGAATCCCACGCAGGCTCCATGGCAGTCAGCACAGAGCTCAACGTGGGGTTTGGACTCATGAACCGTGAGATCATGAGTTGACCCCGAAGCCAAGAGTAGGACGCTTAACTAGCTGAGCTACCCAGGGCGCCCCAGGTATGGGTAAATTATTCAAACAAAACAAAGCAAAACAAAACCCTGGCTAATGTCAGACCTGAGGATTCTTTTAAAATATCTACTGTGAAGAATACTCAAGTATTGTTTTAACGGGGTCAGCACATCCCAGTTAAACAAAATAACCCCAGAAAGAGAAGAATAAAAAGGACCCAAATGAATGGACTGGCTTACGGCTGCTTTCTGGAGGCCACGTTCATCTCTCCCTTGTCAGTTGATCCCGATGGTGCGTCTCCCCAGGAGCTTTCAGAAGCTTCTTCTCACCTGGGTTTTAACCTCTGCAGGTAATGCTACCACAGGACCGTGAGCAGAGAGGGAGCCCGGCCACTAGTCTGTGTGCCATGGCGGGTCACCGGGGCCCCCACCGATCTGTCAGTGGTTTCTGACATTTCACTTCCAGAGGCGGAGAGAAATCATCCGCACTTGAGAAGATTTTGCACTTGAACCGGCCAGGCCATGTGAAAGGCGGTATGCTCTTTTTCCTTGGGCCTTGGCCTCCCAAGAGATGGTAGATAAGTAGGTCTTCCCTGAAGGAACACCTTCTCCCGTCTGGGAACAGCCTCAAGTCATTACGAGTTGATAAGCCCATTAATTAACCAGCTGAAGCCCTTTCAAGTCGGTGGAGACGGCTTATCGCTCGGCAGGGGTGAGTGAGAGAAAACAAATCCACCAGAACTCGAGTGATGGTATCTAGAGGAGGTAAATGTGGCCACACGATGGTAAAAGTTTGGGGTGATTACAGGCCCTTCAACGATGAGCACTGAAAAGCTCTCCCATGTCTGTTTGGGATGCTTTTCTTTTTTTCTTTTTGGTGAACTGGCGAACTGCCTGGTGAAAGCAGGTAAAGAAAGAAGTCTAAAGCCCCTGGAATATAGGTTTCTAGAAATGTATTTTTTCTTTTGTTCATTTTTTAATGCTTATTTATTTTTGAGAGGGAGAGAGACAGAGTGCAAACAGGGGAGGGGCAGAGAGAGAGGGAGACACAGAATCCAAAGCGGGCTCCAGGCTCCGGGCTGTCAGCACAGAGCCCGACGCGGGGCTTGGACCCACGAGTTGTGAGATCATGACCCGAGCTGAAGTTGGACGCTGAACTGACTGAGCCACCCAGGCGCCCCGAAATACTTTCAAAAACAGAAAATGAAACTAAATAGCAGAGGAAAATTATAAAGTCAAATAACAGAAGGCAACTGCTTAAAAATGAACTCCTGAGCCAGACTGCTCATTGAGTGCATCGCAGAGAGAACAGGTTTCCTGTGAACCCTTAAGACCTTCAAAGGGCAGTATATGGAAAACACTGGTTCATTGTATATGTGGAGAGGTATACTTGCAAATAAAGGACGGGGGTGGGGGGAGAGGGACACACACCCTTCAGAAACACCAAGCAAAACCATTCTTGAGACAGTCTTTGTGTGGGGAGGCTTTTTGGTTGTTTCAGCCATGTTTTGGAACAAATTAAATTGTGCATAAAGACACATTATACGCAGGGCAACTAACGAGCAGGGTCACTGGAGGGTGCAGTACTAGAATGTGCAGGAAAGATCCGATGGCAAGGACTCTGCAGGATGCGCCGGGGGGGACATTTAAGATATTTATGGTGACTCTTTTACTTAAACTGCTTAGAGGACAATCACTTCTTGTTTGTTCCTGAATCCTTGGTTTTGTCTTAACTTTTATATAACTTTATGTTATTGTAGGAGAAAATGGAAACAGAAAAGGGTCAGTAACTCCCGGGAAGGGGGTACAGCCCATACACCATTCTTTACTATGAATTATGGGTTGGACAAATGGAAAAACATCTGCCCAACACCTGACCTCAAGAGCCAACTTTGCTTTGCCCTATGGGCTTTCGCAAGCTTAGTGGCTGCTGAGATTCATTTGTGGGTGGACGGAATGAGCATGAACCCATTATTTTTTGGGTAGGTGATGTAAACTTCACTGGCACTGAAAAACAGTTCTGTGTATAAAATGCACTGCGGTCTAAAGGCTATTTATTTATTACAACCCTCCAACGGTCCGAAGATTTCACAATGGATCAGATATTTCTGTGCGCGCGTGCAATTTCTTTCTCATTCTGTTTCTAAAAGCCCTCGTTGTATTCACAGTTTTCCAGAAAATCTGTCAGGTCACAACCCCAATGTGAACAGTTACCTCTAGAGACCAGAGAGTTCTATCTAGCGTTGGAAACTTGCTGTTTGGTTTTCTAGATACATGTTTATTTTCAGTTCAAAGACAAAATAGAAAACTCCAGAGTGGAAAATGGTACCTTTTAGTTCACACTCTTTTAATCCCTCAGTCCCCATAAAATAAACATTCTACAGTGTAAGCAGTGGGAAATAATGTAAACTCTGCAGAAACGGAAAATAAATTACTTTCTTTCGAACTTGGTGGAGGTCCTTTTACCGGACACCATACTCTGTTGCAAACAGAATTCTTGAACGGAGAATATGTCTTTGGTCTATTTCCCCATTTCTCCCGCATTGTGTAACCGGCATATTTCAAATTCACTTTCTTCTCCAACGGCAGCAAGAAGGCGAAAGACGGGTTTGTGTTTCGGGAGCCTGGAAAACAAAGCCATGTTTCAGTGATTTAAGAAGAGCTTTTTCCCCCCTGTGATGTCAAACTGTTAATATAGTTCTAAAAAGCCAGAGTCCAAAAGAAAATTCACCCGCAGATAAATGATTCCCTTCACAAGACAGGGCTGGGAATCACTGTTTGGAATCGTCTTACTTAAGAGCGGTGGAGAATCCGATTCCACACCGCTCTGTGACCCAGTCAGCACGGTCACTGTAGGCAGCGTTCTGAACCTCCTGAAAAGATTAGGCGGAAATTCTAAAATTCTGAATTTGGGCTTTACGGTCTCCGGGATCCTGCCGAGTGAGACCGCTCAGGATTTTAGATCAGGAATCCTGTCGCCTTGGATTTCAGTTTGTCTTTTATAGTAGGCACAGAAAGGAAGGTCTGAAAAATGCATTTAGGGCAAGAATGGAAGGGAGGAGATCTTATTGATGTTAAAGCTTTGTTGTTTCCTCTGAAAGGATATTAAGACTCCTGGACACTGTTGGAGCCTGAAATCTTTTAGAAGGAGCAGTCATCAAACTACATTTTAGAAAAGACAAACGAACCAAACCCCGAAGGTTCAGAAAGTCTCTGTTCATCATTGCGGAAGAAGTGTAAATGCAAGTATTTGGCCTTTAATCTGAATTTATACGTGGAAGAATTTGTCTGCTGGGCCAGAACATAGTGAGTTGGCCTCCCACAGATGGGTGGGGGCTCTAGAGCCAGAAAGGCTGCTTGCTTAGCCTCAGAACAGAAGACAGTGACGAAGGCAGGGGACCAGGAATGCAGACCACTCTCCTCGCATCGGATTCAAGTCAGGGAAGTAAACAGAAAACAGGAGCACCCCGAGCACAATAATCCTCAACCAAAAGAAAATATTTTCGAAGTTGGGAAGGGAGGTTTGCCTGGGGCAGGACCTCACCCCTCCATTCAGGGAGGCGGCCAGCCTCACTTTGGGGGCTCTCGTGATCCTGGACCTGAGCCTCAGTGACACACATGGAGGAAAGGAGGGTAAGGGGAATGACGGTGGGCTTGGTGCACTGGAAACAGCCCAAGGAGGGCAAGTCTGAAGACCTTCCAAACCCAGAGTGGGTGGTTGAAGACCAGCTGATTAGACACCTTAAATTTGTACGTAATGGTTTTGTGTTTATAGGGGCGTGGCGTATGTGGTTCCACATTAAAAAACAAAACAAAACAAACAAACAAAAAACACCTCTGCGTGTTGGCAGAAGTATAGAAAGCCTGAATACAGATTTTATAAATTGGAAATGCAACCACTCTAGTGAGGATTTAAAAAGAGGAGTCAGCTGTTTATTATTATCCAGTTATTCAGGAAAAAAAAAATTTCAGAATTTTATGAGGACAGGATATATGAAATAGTCTATCTTGGTATGGAATGGATAAGAAATCAAAGAGAGCCCAAAAAGTTCCTTCAAATTCTTTTTTAACATGTTTATTTATTTTTGAGAGACAGGGAGAGACCAAGTGTGAGCAGGAGAGGGGCAGAGAGAGAGGGAGACACAGAATCCGATGCAGGATCCGGGCTCTGAGCTGCCAGCACACAGCCGACGCGAGGCTCGAACCCATGAACCGTGAGATCACGACCTGAGCCGAAGTTGGACATTTAACTGACTGAGCCACCCAGGCGCACCGCCCCCCCCCCCCAAAAGTTTCCTTAAAAGGGAGTTAAGAACTTCCCCCAAATTTTTAAAATGTTTATTTATTTTTCTTTCTTTTTTTTTTAATTTTTTTTTTTAACGTTTATTTTTGGGACAGAGAGAGACAGAGCATGAACAGGGGAGGGTCAGAGAGAGAGGGAGACACAGAATCTGAAATGGGCTCCAGGCTCTGAGCTGTCAGCACAGAGCCCGACGTGGGGCTCGAACTCATGGACCGTGAGATCATGACCTGAGCTGAAGTCAGATGCTAGCTGGCTGAGCCACCTTGGCGCCCCCGTCACCACCTTTCGATGTCAATGAGATGATACAGATGGCATCTTTAGATTCAGTCCCCTCCATCTTTTATTTAAGTGGCCTGAGCTTCCCATTGTGCCCTCCAAGGATGGCTCAGGGTGAGGTACTCGCTGACCTTCATCTTGGAGCATAAACGGTAATCAACAGTGTTTGAGTTGCTTCTTGAAAAGACAGTTTTAAGACCAAAATCACAGAGCCCAGGTGCTCCCCGAGGGAACCCTGAAGCCTCTGGTTTGCAAAACAGACCCTGACCACAGAAGGGCAGCAACCATACTCAAGACTATCGTATGACCATTAACTATCACTGAACATTTAAGCTCTACAGGCAGTTGGGGGAAGAACCGAGCACCTTTCTCTGCACGTGCAGTTCAAGAAAAAGCTTTCTGGGCAAATAACTAACATTTATAGCAGGACTAGAGTCGACCTGATTTCAGCTCAGGGTCATGATCTCACAGTTCGTGCGTTCGAGCCCCGCATCAGGCTCTATGCTTATAGCACGGAGGCTGCTTCGGATCCTCTGTCTCCCTCTCTCTGCCCCTCCCCCCTCCCTCTTTCTCAAAAATAGATAAATGTTAACAAAACAAAACAAAACAAAACAAAACAAAACACCTGAAATCCAATCACCTTCAAACAAAAGACTGAGCAGTAATATGGCAGGATCGGTGTTCCTGGCACAAACAACTGATTTTCATTCTTTCTATTTGGTGCCACCCAGAAGAATGAATCATGCCCTTCTTCTGACAACAGTGAAAGCATCACAGGGGAGCCTTGGAAAGGAGCAAGAGCTCAGATTCTGGTGACTTCTTGGCTCTCTGTTCATATGAGATCTTACATGAGTTCCTCGACGGGGAGGTAAGCAGGAGAGGAGAGGAAGCGGAAGGACAGAAACAGTTGTTAACAGAGCACAATCTTCCGTGTGCTACACGACTACAACGCGTGCTGCAAAAACTCATGAGTGTGTTACTCCGAGGCTGACAGCACGGGGCTCTCTGGAGTCTGACCGCTCCAGGAGCAAAGCGACCGCCAGACGTTCCCACTTTTGGCGGGCAAATCTGTCTACGCCGACTGTCACCCAAACGTCAACATTTTGATTCCTTGCACCTTTAATCGCCACAGACCTGACTGCGAGGAGGTGGCCCCTGACCGCGTATTGTGAGGACATGGGAAACAGAGGGTCCGTTTGCGGGACCATCACCCCGGGAGTTCCCGGGAAGGGATGTTTGCTTTGTACAGCGCTTTCTCCCGCGACACTGGATCCATTTTCAAAGGTGCAAAGCAGGGTCAAGTGATGGGTTCTGAACCACCACCCACCGAGCTGGGAATGGGATCGGGCAGTTCACAAAGCAGAAAGGAGCCTTGGATAAGCGAGGGGGAAAACAACATTCTATGAGAGAGTTCAGCGAGAGATAGCCCTATTATACTCTGGCGAAAAAGAATCTGGACAAAGTCATAGCTTTTAATACCCGAAGAATTATCTTTTGTTATACGGAAATGATCCCCAAATTATAGGTCTGTTCAAATAACTGGTTACGATCTTCTAGGGCGGGCCAAGGTTCATTTATCCTGTGACTGACACGCAAAGGGCATGCTTTGGTTTGGGCATAAAGGATGGGGTGAGACAGGGGAAGCTGCTCCCGGGGGAGTCTCGGCATGCGTGCTTACTGGCGGGGCACCTCGACCGTGCTGCTGACTCTCCCGGGCCAGCGCTTCCACAGCTCTGAAACAGAACCGCCCATCTCGCTGTACTGACCCCAGCATGACATGTGCCAGGGGGTGGCAAGGGGTGGGAAGGTGACTCCCGTGCCAGCTTTGGAAGGAGAGGCAGGGCCAAGCAATGGAAAGATGGCTCTGCAGTCCTGGGGCTCGGGACCACGCCTCAGCTACCTCCTCGGGAAGGATCTACCCCTGTGGGACAGCATCTGCCTCCAAGGGGTGCTGTGACCACCCAGGTGAGGTGCTCGGCACGGTGCCTGGCTCACTGGGGTAACTTCCACAGGCCGGCGTCCTGACCTCTAACCCTCGCTCAACATTGAAAAAAAATCTGGGGGTGCCCGGGTGGCTCAGTCGGTTAAGCGCCCGACCCTTGGTTTTGGCTCAGGTCATGATGTCACAGTTTGTGAGCTCGAGCCCCGCGTCGGGCTCCATGCTGGCAGTGTGGAGCCTGCTTGGGATTCTCTCTCTCCCTCTCTCTCACTGCCCTTCCCCTGTGCTCTCTCTCTGTGTCAAAATAAGTAAGTAAACTTAAAAAAAAAGTCTGGAGGAACACTTGTTAGGGAACACAGACCAAAGGATTTAAGTGTACGTGACGTGTCCCTTGGCATTAGCAGGGTCTTAACCTATAATTAAGGTATAACTGGGTTTTAATTACCTACTTGAGGAACAAATGAAAACGGACCACGAGGCTGGAAAAATACAACCCGAGAGAGATGAAAGGGTGAAAACACACTTGTTCTGGAGAAGAATGATAAATGGCAGAAATGCAGCAGAATGGGTTCTTGACGTGAAACGGGAGATTAGTCAGGACGGGTTAATTTTCAGTGGAAGAGGAAGGATACTGTTATTTTCCCAAGAACTAGCTGGGAAACCCAAGACATTCTCATACACGCACACACACACACACACACACACACACACACACACACACACTTTATACCCAAAGACCAAAATGACACCATTATCAAGGCTTCTTTGTGAAATTAGTCTCCTTGGTTTATTTTGTGGGGGTTTCTTCTTCCGAATGGACACAGATTTGAAATGTGGTTGTGGTTCAAACTAAACATAGCCCCCACTCCTCAGTGAAAAACAACAGCATACGCCTCACACACCCCAAACCCAATAATTCCACACGTTGTATTAATGTCATTTCATATTGGCGTGGTCCCTTACCTTTCTCATCATAGTCTCTAGCGTATTAGTAACAAAGACTTACAAAAAAGGAAAACAATCTCCCCATGTTGACGACTGGTAGTGAAACCAACAAAAGTGAGAATTCAGGTCAAGTAGGCTTGTCTAATAGGCCCACAGTCTGGGTGGCTCAGTGGGTTAAGCTTCTGACTCTTCGTCCCAGCTCAGGTCGTGATCTCGTGGTTCGTGGGTCTGAGCCCCACATTGGGTTCTGCACTGACAGCACAGAGCCTGCTTGGGATTCTCTCTCTCTCTGCCCCTACCCTGCTTACTCTCTCTCTATCTTAAAATAAATGAATAAAAATTAAGAAAAAGAAAAAAAGGAAGGGATGCTGGGCTAAGGAACAGGAGCGAGTGTGGAGACGGAACTGGGAGTGTTGGGAAAAGGAATGTGTTCCGAGAATATGGTGAGGTTTGATACACAGATGAGAAAAGCAGCTTCACAAGCCTTTACGACTGGTGACTGAGAGTTTTCCCAGGGGCAGGATTAGGAGGGTGGTCATTTCTCTTCCGGAAGGGAAGCCAGGAAAGAAGCCAGCAGGTGTGACTGCAGTACTGAGGGGCAGACATGAGTAAGACCAAGGGACCCCCACTGTGGGCTGCCTATGGGGGCCCCAAGTCAAGACCAGCCCTCTTAAACTGTGTGGACCATGAACTAGCGAGGGTCTCCTTTCTGCTGCCCTGTCCTTCCTATGACGCACAGGGCCCTCTGCGTTAGACTGGTCTCATCTTCATGTACCTTTCCAGTGGTACCAGAGCCCAATCCATCTGTTGTGCCACGGCCGAGTGTTATGCGTTGAACTGTCCCCAAAAAGATATGCTGAAGTTCTGACCCCCAGGACCGAAGACAGTGACCTTACTTGGAAATAAGGTCTTTGCAGAGGTAGTCACTTTAAGATAGGGTCTGGAGGGTGGGCCCTGATTCAATGTGACTGGTGTCCCTATAAGGACACCCCCATACAAAGACAGAGACACCCAGAGAATGCTACAGCCATGGAGGCAGAGATTGAAACGATGTGGGTCCAGCTGGGAAACATTCAGGATGACTGGCACCACCACAAGCCAGGAAGAGGCCAGGAAGGATTCTACCAGAGTCGCAGAGGGGACACGACTTGGCTGACACCTTGACTTTGGATTTCTAGCCTCTGAAACTGAGAGAACAAACATTTGCTGTTTTGAGCCGTTCAGTTGTGATACTGTTATGGCAGCCGCAGGGAATGAATGCACCCAGATCCATCTATCACGTAATTCTAACTCCGCACAAGAGGTATATGGTAGGAAGGTAGACTTATAAAATGCCTAAAGACACAGTAGTCCCCCTCATCTGCGGCTTCGCTTTCCATGGGTCTAGCTGTCCGCAGTCAATGTGGTCTGGGAGCAGATGATCCTCCCGGCACGGTGTCAGAAGGTCAACAGCAGCCGAAAGCTATGTCACGATGTCTACGTCACCCCCTTCATCTCATCGTGTAGCCCTGTTATCATCTCCCATCAGCACATGAAGAGGGGGGGAGTGCAGTACAATAAGGTATTTAGAGAGCGGGAGAGAGAAAGACCACATTCATAGAACTCTGATGACAGCATCTTGTTATAATTGTCCTACTTTACTGGTACTTAGTATTGTTAACCTCTTACTGTGCCTAATTTGTCAATTACACTTCATCATGTGCGTGTACGTATAGGAAAAAACACAGCACACCAAGTATTTAGTGCTATCTGTGGTTTGAGGCATACGCTGAGGGGCGGTGAGGGTTTGTGTGTCTTAGAATGAATCCACATGGACAGGGAGGGACACTATATTTGCTTTTTTTTTTTTTTTTTTAATTTTGTTCATTTTTGAGAGACAGAGAGAGACACAGCATGAGCAAGGAAGGGGCAGAGAGAAGGAGACACAGAATCGGAAACAGGTTGCAGGCTCCAAACTGTCAGCATAGAGCCCGATGCGGGGCTCGAACTCACGAACTGCCAGATCATGACCTGAGTTGAAGTTGGACGCTCCTCTTGGGATGAGCACTGGGTGTTGTATGGAAATCAATTTGACAATAAATTTCATATATTAAAAAAAAAAAATAAAAAAATAAATTTTTGCAAATGACAAAAAAAAAAAAAAAGAAGTTGGACGCTCAACCGACTGAGCCACCCAGGCGCCCCGACACTATATTAGTTTTAATTCTGGAGACAGAATAATGAGTTCACAGGGTTCCTTTTTTTTAATGGCAAGAGATGCCTTCAACCAATCTATATTCAGAAGCGACATGATTTGACTTTCACTGGACTGGAGCCCATCTCACTGCATATCCACATCGAAGAGTGACCCAAGTCACGGGCTCTTATTCAGTAGGAATTCATAGTAACCAAGTCAGGAAATTACTTATCAGCCCATGTTTTGTAGTAAATATTAGAAAAACAAGACAAAATAAAACTAAAACATATTTGGGGCGAGAAAGAAAGAAAGACACGGGAGAAAGCCCAGGAGCCTACCTGCACTGGGTCCTGTGGAAGTCTGGTTCATTTAGAACAAGCCTTTAACTTGCTCTGTTTCTGTATCAAGATCTATATCGTAGAAGCAGGGCCGGGTCGGCAGTCCTGGCATGGTGCTCATCTAGAGGAGAAAACGGAATATTGTATGTTAGCAAATGCCGCGAAACGATCACTCTGAACAGTGTACATCTAATGACATAAATTAACTACATAATTCAATTCAGCCTCCTGTATTAGGTCACCTGTATCTCTTTAAATTCGCCATCTGCTATTTCATCCTTGGTTTAGGAAATGAAATAGAAAAGGCAGATGTCAACTTCCTGAACGTGGGGACCACTTACCTCCCCCCACGGCCCCACAGCACATCGTAGCTCCAAGATTCTCAAACCACATCTTTAATTAAGTCCCCCACCACCCTTAGAGGGAGGTACTAATTTCAGCCTCAATTTATTGATGGGACAGGGGACATTCAGGCACAAGCCATGTGCTCAAGGACATGGACAAGGACGAGCAAGTTAGTGGTGGAGACAGGACTGGAACCAGGCCCGTGCTCCTTTGTGTCCAGATCAGTCTATCAGAGTGCGTCTGAGTCTGCTTGCACCGGAAACCCTTGGTATCCTGGAGGAAAGTGCTGTGATTGCTGGCGACTCACGCACTAAAACACGGTCAAGGACCTAGATGGTGAGGCTCCGGGATGATCTGCTCCTTAATGATTGCCGTATTTCCTGCCGGACTTTATTACTGTCCTTTTCATAAAAAGGATGCTCAGAAACCAATGTTGCATGCGATCGTTTGGAGCAAAGACACCGGGACCCCACTTGGCTTCACTCTTCTGAGGACTAAGGGCTGTGTCTTGCAAAGCTCCTGCCTGCTCTGGCCGGAGAACATTCCAGTGAGATGACGTGTGACACGGCCAGGACTGCGTCCAGGGTTCGCCCACTTCTTCCCACCTGCGACAGAGCTCAGCTCTCTCACTTGCCTCGTCCCTTCTGCAACGACTCAGGATGTCCCCCTCCGCCAAGCGCCGCCCCCACCCCCGACCCCTGCCCACGATGCTGGCCGACACCTGCGGCTCATACTGGGGTCCGTGGCCCAGCAGTGTGGGCATCACCGGGAACTTGTTTGACGTCTCAAATCTCAACCCCGCTCGGGCCTGCTGAATCGGAATCTGCAACGTCACCAACTCCCAGGCGATTCGTGTGCACGTTACCATTTGCGAAGGGGGCCGGCTTAGACAATGTGGCCGAGGAGGCCTCCTTCTACAGCACTGGGGAGGGAGCTCCGAGGTAGAAGAGGTGAGGAGGAAGGGGATGGGAGAGTCTGATTCACCGCTGGCCATGCTACTTCACCCTCCTCTGGAGCAGCAGGCGGGGAGGACATCCGTGCCCCCACGGGCCTCACTAACCACCTGCTCCCTGAGAGTGTGGTGAGGGGGCCCCGGGACCTGCTCTTCGTGTGGCCGGACACATCAACACAGAGATGTCTGCTGGCTAGCTCCTGTCTTGCCAATTGTGCAGGATTTTACTTTAGGCATATCATGGGCTAAGAAGGCTTCTGAGGGGGCACCCGGGTGGCTTAGTCTGTTGAGTGTCTGATTTTGGCGCAGGTTATGATCTCACAGTTTGTGGGTGAGTTCGAGCCCCGTGCTGGGCTCACTGCTGTCAGCCTGTCAGGGCAAAACCCGCTTCGGATCCTCTGTCCCCCTCTCTCTACCCCTCCCCTGGTCTACTGGAAAAAAAAAAAAAAAAAAAAAAAAAAAAAAAAAAAAAAGGCTTCTGAGCCTTCCTGGAATATTGCTACCGTTTGTAACATGGCTTTGAGAAAACGTGCTCTGGGTTTCAAACAATTAACTACAAATAAAGTTCTGGCACCCGGCTTGGAGGTGGGGACTTCCTGAATTTTAAACCTTTACTTCTGTGGATGCCTCCTTATCCTTGCAAACGTTCTGCTCCCAGCAGAGCAGTAACATTTTTCTCTGGTTATCACAGTGGCTGTGCATATCTGAGGAAGCCCGGAAAGAAATCCATGCTTCCTGTTGTAGCAACCGGGACACCAAGCACAAAGGCCACTGGTGGCAACTGTTCCTGTTTTTTTCCAGCTGCCTGTGGACAGCTCACGCCGGTCCTCTACAGGAGTGTTCCTGCCTACCCACACTATGCCACGGGCATTTTCAGATGCCTTTAGAATGTGTGTGGCGGCATGGATTTGGAAAAAGGGACCAGCGTCTTTTATAGGTTAAGAAATGAACGATCAGGGGCGCCTGGGTGGCTCAGAGGTCGAGCATCTGACTTCGGCTCAAGTCACGATCTCCCGGTCCGTGGGTTCGAGCCCCGCGTCGGGCTCAGTGCTGACAGCTCAGAGCCTGGAGCCTGCTTCGGATTCTGTGCCTCCCTCTCTCTCTGCCCCTCCTCCGCTGGCGGTCTGTCTCTCTCTCTCAAAAATAAATAAACCTTAAAAGAAAATGAATCATCATATTCAGCCACAGCGATGCTGCCCCGTCCCTTAAATTAACTCTGTAGATGGAAGGCACATTTGGCAGTAAGAACGTTACCCAGACTTTGTTGCGTCTGGGGCTGCAACGCTATTCACCGCAGGGCAGAGTTCAGTCTGAGGCAGGCCAAAATCCACACGAGGTGAGAAACCCAGGAAGACGCCTGTGTAGCTAGGCCCTCGTGGCCAAAGCCAAAGTGTCAGCTTCGTGTGCAGGCAGTAACACGATAACACAACGGCTGCCTCTTCACGCTCTTTTTACAGACATGAAAATTCAACTTGTCGTCATTTACTTTTTTTTTTTTTTTTTTTAGAAAAGTGAGCTTTTTTTCTTTTTAAACATTTATTTATTTTGGGGACAGCGTAAGCAGGGAAGGGGCAGAGAGAGGGGGACAGAGGATCCGAAGTGGGCTCCCTTGACAGGCTGACAGCAGTGAGCCTGATGTGGGGCCCAAACTCATGGACCATGAGATCATGACCTGAGCCAAATCAGATGCTCAACCGACTGAGCCCCCTCATGATGAACTTTTTGAAATTATTATTTAAAAAAAAAAAAAAAAATTTTTAACGTTTATTTTTGAGACAGAGAGAGACAGAGCATGAACGGAGGAGGGGCAGAGAGAGAGACACAGAATCTGAAACAGGCCCTGGGCTCTGAGCGGTCAGCACAGAGCCCGACGCAGGGCTCGAACTCACAGACTGTGAGATCATGACCCGAGCTGAAGTCGGACGCTCAACCGACTGAGCCACCCAGGCACCCCTGAAATTATTTTTTTAATGCTTATTTATTTTGAGACAGAAAGCACGTGTGTGAGCGGGGGAGGGGCAGAGAGAGAGACAGAGAGAGAGAGAGAGAGAGAGAGAGAGAGAGAGAGAATCCCAAGCAGGTCAGCTCAGAGCCTGACCATGTGGGGCTCGATCTCATGAACCGTGAGATCATGACCTGAGCAGAAATTGAGCCGTATGCTTAACCAACTGAGCCACCCAGGCGCCCCCATCATTAAGTTTTTTTCAGTGGATGCGACACCAAGGCTGACAAAGGCCGAGTGTGATTTCTGTGGTTCCTGGAGCTGGTCTCCTGGCTGCGGTGAATCATACCATGCAGCTTTTGGTCACTCTGATTCTTTCAGAACAAAACTGGGAACTAAAAGTTGTCAAAATATTAAATGCTGGGAAGTGTGAATCTGTTTCCTTCATTTTCAGCCTATTTCTCTCAAATGGGGGGGAACTAAGTTCAATCAGAAGCCTCCCATGCTCCTTTCCAATTATGCAATCGTCACTTCCAAGAATCAGGGCTACTTATTTGGGACCAGAGGACAAGAAAGCACATAGGGTCTGAAGAGCCAAGGGACTCCCTGCCCTGTGGACAAAGAGCCATCCCTAAAGTTCTCCTGCTGAGCAGACACAATATGGAATTATGTTAACAAGACCTAAAACATTCACATAAAATTCTCTCCCAATAAAAAACTTTGTTATCAAAGGATTGTGGGCCCCAGACAAGGGTCACTACTGCGCTATGGGAAAGAAAGAATGTGGACAGCCCTTGGGAGTTGACCTCTGGCCCCACGTCTGGGGTCGGAGGTGATCTGTGTTGACTTTATTTGTGTGTCCTCTAAGAAGGCCCCCTGCTTAAAATAACGAGGGAGCCACTAAATTGTACTTACTTGTCACGCTGCATTAATGGATTCTTTTGCAAAGGCTGAAAAACATGGGCTTTTGCCCTTCATGACCCTAATTTTAACTGCAACAAATCTTCAAAATCTATACTGATTTCGGGTGAAGCTTATTTTGGGGAAATGATGAGTTCTATGAATAGCCTTTATAAACATACATTAAACCTAGTTAAAGAGAAAATATTCAACTGCTTAAAAGTAGTCCTTGTAAGTTAAAGAATATTCTCGGCATGAGCAGAAAAATTATTAAGAATTCTATTTTGTAAAGTGATAGAATCGTAACTTCTACTTAACCAAAATGTCGTTGTAGTTAATTTTGTTGTGTTGGGGAAATTTTTCTGGCTTCTTAAATCTTCTACTTTTTCATACTAAATAAATTATCCAGTTTTATTTTGGTTCGGAAACAAAAATAAGCATTTTTACTTGTATCTGTTTGTTCTTGTAGTTTGTGACCTGAGGTAGAATCCCTTCTACACACTTCTTCTCTCCAAGAGATCACCGAACACGGTTGATTTTCTTTCTTATGAAATAATAACTCAAAAATGTAAATTCTTTATTAAGCCAAAGTATTTTCTGAGTGGTAACTTTACTGTCCTTTGCCTCTCAGTCTTTGGCTAAGATCAAGTGGAAATACAGTCCCTGGCCATATAACGCCTCAATAAATACTTTTAATTTTTTGTCTTTTTGAAGTAGGCTCCACACCCAACGTGCCGCCCATCGCGGGGCTTGAACTCACGACCCTGAGCTGAAAGCAAGAGGTGGATGCTTAACCCACTGAGCTACGTAGGCGCCCCAACAAATACTTTTTAGAATAGAGGAGTAAAAATGGAGGATAATTAAGAGAATGCGGAAACAACCAAAAAGAAGCCTTCTTGAGGATCGGGCTTTTTCTGTTTCTTCTTTGGACGTGAAAAAAGCTACTGGAGGATAATGCGTGAGGAAAGGTGGCCACATATAATGTCCAGTGACTGAAAGAGAGGGAGATGAAAAATCATTACGATGAAAACAGGTAAGGCTGCTACACCGGGGTTTCCACTGGCCTCACTTAGAGGAGAGAGATGTCCCGGGATTTTTTTCTGGGCAGTTAGGTAATATCCACCTGCAGAGCTTGTGACCCCATTCCAAAATATCTGCTTATTAGCTAGGGACACTCTGAGAGTGTGGGGGTATGTCCTGTTAGAGTGCACTTATCTCTCCTGGTGGCCTCTGGGGTCCTGTTCCCACGTGAAGGGACACAGTGATGTTTCATTCACCTCGGGAACCTTTGCGGAGCATTCCCTGTTGGGGACGCCACGGTGACCAGGACCTGGTCCCCACTTTAAGAGGGACAGACCAATAGAGCAGACCACTGGGATATTTGGGCCAAGTCACTCCACTCTGTAGTTAAAACACAAAATCTTTTTCCTTCTATGATTTTTATGTAAAAAGAATGTATGCCAGGGGCGCCTGGGTGGCGCAGTCGGTTAAGCGTCTGACTTCAGCCAGGTCACGATCTCGGGGTCCGTGAGTTCGAGCCCCGCGTCGGGCTCTGGGCTGATGGCTCAGAGCCTGGAGCCTGTTTCCGATTCTGTGTCTCCCTCTCTCTCTGCCCCTCCCCCGTTCATGCTCTGTCTCTCTCTGTCCCAAAAATAAATAAAAAAACGTTGAAAAAAAAATTAAAAAAAAAAAAAAAAAAGAATGTATGCCATAAATTCTTAACTTATGACTTATTAAGATATAAGCCACGTTCAATTACTATAAACACTACCACGTTGCACTCGCACACTGTGCCCAGTGTTACACGGCTCAGATTACTCTGATTTAGGTCGGGGCCTTGAATGAAAGAATGGGCAAGCACTGTTATTCTTCTTACCTTTTGTAAGGGAAGACTCGAATTTTCTTCCAGTGCGAGGAAGCTAGTCCCTAACTGTCTTCCCAGATTTTTAAAAATCTACTTAAAAAAATGTTTTTAACACAAAAAAGTGAAAACCGCTAGGCGTAACAGGCAAAGTCCTCTCCTCATCCGCTTCCCAGAGGGGAGCCCTGTAAATAATGTCCTGTGCCAACTCCTGGGTGAGTTTCTCTTCCTATTTAAGCGATGTAGCTGTATAATGTATATGTATATCATTTTGTACAGAAATTGGGTAATTCTACATGTATTAATCCTGAAATCTGATTTTCAGGGAGATTAACGCTTCAGACGGGGGTAGTTTTTACACAAGGGAATGCTCTCTGGAGTGCGTGAGGCAAGAAGAGTGTCTTCACACATTCTGTGTGCAAAGTCCCTGGGGCTGCTCTTTGGAAAAGGAGAGATTGGGGGAGTTTATTTAGAAAAAAACAAAGATAAATGTGAAGCAGGAGGGTCTGACCAGACATACACAAAGGCAAGAAGAAATTCTGCAACTTGTTTGCAGTGCTTTGAGCGTAAGCTAAAGATTTCAAATGTTACAAAGGACTAACCGTTTTGAATGGAAAGATGTTGAGAAGTCTCCCGGCACCCCGTTATTTTTTTCCTTTATTCTGATTGTAAGGGTGGTATCACTTAGTTTCCTCCCTCCCTCCCTTCCTCTCCGTCTTTCTCTCTCTTTTCTTCTTTTTTTTTTTTTTTTTTTTTTAGGTTTATTTATTGAGACAGAGAGAAAGGGAGAGAGAATCCCAAACAGGCTCTACACTCAGCGGAGAGCCTGATATGGGGCTTGATCTCATGGCCCAGGAGATCATGACCTGAGCTGAAACCGAGAGTTGGAAGCTTAACCGACTGAGCCACCAGTCACCCCAACACCCTAGTCACCCCTTCGGCTGTGGTCACCAGGAGCGCCCTCCCTGCCCTCGTGCTGGCTGGCTCAGTAAGACAATATCCTTCCAGTTCCCGTGCCCGGAAGCTCGGAGGTGGCACACTGAAGGCCGGGCTGGGTCCTACAGCCCAATGGTTTCTCTCTGTTGTCCTCTGGGTGTTGGCTTCATCCTCAGGCTTCCTGCTCTGTGTGGGCAGCTCTGGCCCAAAGGCACATACCCCATGACACCCAGCGCAGTACTATGCTAAGCACTTTCCAGGCACTGCATGTAGCTCATTTACTTCCTACAGCCCTGAGGGGACGGGCTACCGCCATTATCCCCATCTTGCACACTGGGAAAAGGACACATGGAAATGCATCATGATGTGCCACAAATCACACAGCTCAGACCTGCTGGAGCTGGAATTCAAATGCAGTGAGTCCCGGCCCTGACCGCGGAGCCCCACGCTTCCCTTACTCGATCATGGCGTTGAGTCCACGGCCCTTCAGTGGCAACATGTGCACTTGGGCCGCAGCGGGGGAGGAGAATCTCACCAGGACCGGAGCCACAGAGAGCGATGTTGTGAACCCTTCTCGTGGTAGAAACCGCTGCATCCTTATGCCAGCTACCGAGGTCTCAGCCACGGCATTCGGGTAACGAAATTTACATGAGTTTGTCAAGTAAACTCAGTTACTTTACAACTTCAGCCTGGATTCCTTTTAAACCGTGTAACGTTTATTTAAGGACACGTGACACAGCTTACGCTGGGGGTAGGAGCTTTCCAAATTACATCTTAAACATCTAGTCACAGCACTTAGCAGTGAGTAAATCATACCTGATGACTGCCGAAAAAATTTCCAAAATGATACACAAACAATAACACCCAGAGTTTTTTCTGAAAAATAATAGGCTTGCAGCTTTTTAACGATCAGCTGTGAGACATGGATTATTGGGTCCCCTCTGAAAGTGTAAATACCATTATCCACTGAAATAACCGAAGAGCCACATCAATTTTTACCTAAAAAATTCAGGGAAAACATCCCATAACTATGTTTGGAACTTGCTCTGATAATTCATTTCAGCGGGTTGCCAAAATCTGAGATAGACAACTTGAAATCAATGCTACTGTTTTTTGTCCCTTTTGAAAAAAAAAATTATTTTTGGGTGAGCGCAAGCATTGTGGAGGGGAGGGGCAGAGAGAGAGGGACAGAGAATCCAAAGCGGGCTCCACGCTGACAGGCTGACAGCATTGAGCCCGATGTGGGGCTCGACCTCAGGAACCATGAGATCATGACCTGAGCCGCAGTTGGGACGCTCAACCGACAGAGCCACCCAGGTGCCCCTCGATGCCACTGTGGATCAATGAGTTGGCTTCTCTGTCACGTACAGGCTTGGTTTTTATTCCTTGCCAAAAATGATACACAAAGGCCACACCTCCAGAGAGAGGTATTAAATTGTTTGCATTCTGTTCACATTTCCATGAGACAGCTCTGGACATTCCTGCCTTTCCTCATTCCACCACAAAGGCCACATCTGAGCCTGATGAGACAGGTTGAGGTGGAAGAGGCTTTTATTTTTTTTTAAATTAAAGTTCTATTTTATTTATTTTTAGAGAGAGAGACAGACAGACAGACGGAGGGAGACAGAATCCCAAGCAGGCTCCTTCCTGTCAACTGTGAACCCTACCTGGGGCTCGATCTCACAAATGGTGAAATCATGACCTGAGCCGAAATCAAGAATTGGACGCTTAACCGACTGAGCCACCCAGGCGCCCCTAAGAGGCTCTCTTCTTCCCACTTACAGGTGCAGCAGTGGGCTCCAGGCTGTGGTGTGCCCTTCCCTGGGGCCCATTAGGAAGGGGGTCCCCAGTGCAGAGGCGCTCGGGGGTAATCAAAGTCTTGCAAGTAGCAGTAACCCAATCAAGGCTGAGGTGTGGCGGGAAGGGCTCCACCCCGAACGACGGGTGTGCAGGGGGCGGGCGTTCCTGGGTAAGTTACTTCCCCAAGCCCTTGGTTCTTATTCTGGAAATGCAGTCTGAGTATCAAACTATCTGGGGAATAGGGCCTATTTCAAAACTCAAATGAAATAAAGAAAGGACCCTAGTCTAGTGGTGAATACACAATAGAGGCTACTGTCACTTTATTACAGAAAATACAACCCTCATTATCTCCTGAAGTGAGTGTAACTTATGTATGCGAGACACAGAAAAAGGAAGTTTGAAAACAATTCCTGTTTCTGACGAATTACGGATTTCTTTGATAAGACAAAAATGTTCAGTAGTTTCGTGAGCTGTTCCCCTAACTTTTCTGGCCTTACAAACAATCTTAAAAGCCATACTTCCTGGCCTTTTTACTTATGGTAATCAAATCTGAAGCTATCCCCAACTAGACCTAAGATACTCAAGCAAACAGGGGCCCCCCTCCACTTGAGGACAAATCTTATTTTAAAGGAGAAGCCTCCAGGAATGTGACGATGGCCCGAAAGCTGCTGTGCCCCTACCCTGAGCCGAGTCGGTCGGAAATGAAGGCCCCTGTCTCTGTGCAGGGCAGAGAAGAGGCTGCGAGGGTGGAGGCACATTCAGTCATCTGCCAGTGGAGAGACAACATCAGCTCTGGCACAACAAACCAATTTAATAATGCTTCACCGTTTGGGAACCTGATATTAAGTAATCAAATTCTGGTTTCTGAGAAGCTCATCTGCACATCGAGGGGGGGTGTTCTGGGCATGGGTTTTATCCCAAGGTCCTAATGGCAATTGAATCATTATTCTGTAACGCACTGAAAGCAGAGAGAAGATGCAGGGGAGAACAGGAAGGAGGAAGGCAGGCGTGGGGGAGGGCCCGGGCTGCCCCAGCATTTAGAATTTCCTTTTTGTCTTCGCCCTGCACAGCCCCGCAGACCCCTGCGTGAAGGATAAAAAGCTGCTGCGTCAGGAAAACACAAGGCAGAGGGAGAGTGTATTCATTTCTTTGACGTCCCCTTTATGCTTCTCTTGGGACCGAGGCAGAGGGGTGGTCCGGGGAGCCTGCCGGGAAGAGGGGAGGGCTGGGAGCTGCCGCCTCTAACGCTCCCCGAGGGACACTCGGTTGGCCAAGTCTTGGGGAGGAAACTGATTCAGGGAAGAATTCAGCACTACCCTGCCACCTAATTTGACTTGTAAATCCTAGAGGTCTACTTTGCTCTGCAACATTTTTTGTTGTTTTAAGGTGATTTAGAGCAGAAGCCGGCGGAACACTCAGGACCGCAGGCTGGGTCTTCATAAGGCAGGTGATGGACGGAATTGAGCCCCATCCCTCGTTCCTGTGGTAAAGCCCTAGGCTCCAGCGAGGCAGGGCTTCGATTAAGTGAGGTCCTAAGGGTGGGGCCCTGACCCAACAGGACTGGTGTCCTGGTAAGAAGAGGAAGAGACACCAGAGACCATGCACACCTAGGGAAGGCCCTGTGAGGACAAGGCTGCCGGAAAGCCAGAGGAGGGGCCTCGGGAGAAACCAACCCTTCGGACACCGTGGTCGTGGACTTCTGGCCTCCAGAACCGCGAGGAAATACCTCCTGTTGTTCAAACCCCTCAGTCTGCGGTACTTCGTTGTGGTCCCCATGTGGGTGGTTCCTTGCCTCTACACGCTTTCCTCGACAGCAACAGGACGCGTTTTTCTTCTGTAACTTTCCCCAGTTCCTGGACTGAGAGAGTCCTAACTGCGCTACTTGCAAAGGCCTCCCTAAACTGAACATTTTTGCCTCATCGCGAGGCCGGACAATAATTACAGGACCGCGTGCGGGGGCAGCCGGGGCGCCTGGGCTTTGCCAACCCAGCCGCCCCTCCTGGATTTCTCTCCACCTTCTTTACCCGTCTCCCCCCCGCCCCGCCCCCGTGCCTCTAACATTTGGGGGGCACAGCGGCTGCCCAGACCTGCTTCCTCTGATGCAGTGGAAGAAATACAAAACCGTGGGCCACTGACCCTACATCATTCACAACTCGTGCCCCTCCCCCTTCCGTTTCTCACAAACACACAGGATACGTTAAAAATAAGGAGAAACACCGAGAGAGCGAGCTGACAGATTCTCTTAAGTTTAATTTTGATCAAAGAATATCACGTACGTGGCTCGAAAGGTCACACCGTTCCTCAAGGCACACTGTAAGAAGTGACAGGCCCCCCTCTGCCGCTGCCCGCCCGCTGCATTCCTACGCGAAGCCTCTACCTACTCGAAGCCTCTACCGACTCCCCACTGCTCTGGATTTGCCAACTTCGGTTACTATCGATTGGCTTTCTTAATACCGAAGATGAGGCTTTAATCTTTTACATCCCACCACTCATGCTCCCCTCCCCTCCTCTTTCCACCCCTCAAATGTACAACTACCATTACCTTTGGGTACATCGGGATTTATTGGACTATAAACGTTACTCAGAGTGAGGCCGTCATCCGCATTCTGAACACGCTTGCGTCCGGCCACAGCTCCCGCTTCTCCCGGCGCCAGTAACTGCCCTGAATCTTCATGAGCTCAGCTGGCTGCGTGCTTATCATTCAACCAATACCCAGGGACAGGCCTCCAGGTCAGCCTTCCTGGGGCCAAGTGTGAGGGGAGCCTCCCTCGCTTGAGGGTGCCCTTCAGCCTGCAGGCCAGCGTCCGGTGGGATCTCGCTTTGCCGTGATCCTGGGGATTCCCTTCTGGTACTTTCTACGGTCTCAGTTTCCACTCGCCGTACCCACATTGTGGTAGGTACGCCCTGTGGCGGCTTCCAATAACCGCTTCTCCTTGAGAGTTGAGACCTGCGACTTGCCCTTAACCAAGAGAATACGGCAAAGGTAAGGGGGTGGGGCTCAGTCGTTTCCCCCCTGCCAGCTTTCAATAAGTACCGTGTTAGGAACGGGCTAAGAAGGCCACAAAAACCACATGTAGCCTTCAGCGGATGGCCAACAAAAAGCTGGGCTCTCAGTCCCACAAATGCAAGGAACTCAGATGAAGAAGAACCCGAGGGTCATATGAGAACCACGGTCCCAGCTAAGCTGCTCAATCTGTGGGGATGTGTTACAGCTAGGAAAATAGAAAATCAATACAGGGATCTTCCTCTTTTAAACACTTTTTCTCTTGTTTTTCCATTTGCTGTAACTTTATGTTAAAAACTGCATTATTTAGTAGCTTGGCATACGATGAACCTACACACGTTCAAGGGTCAAGGTTATGGTGTGCGATTGCAAAACAAGCTTCTATAAACATTTATATACAGATCTTTATATGGGCTTTTATGTTTCACTTCTCTTGAGTAAATAATTAGGAAAGGATTTTTTTTTTTTTTTTTTTTTTTGCCATATGGTAGATACGTTTAATTCAATTACCAACTTATTTTCTAAATGGTTTAAAAAAAATTTTTTTTTTTTTTTTTACATTTATTTATTTTTGAGAGACAGAGTACAAGCAGGGGAGGGGAAGAGAGAGAAGGAGGCAGAGTCCAAAGCAGGCTCCAGGCTCTGAGCTGTCAGCACAGAGCCCGACGCGGGGCTCGAACTCACAAACCGTGAGATCATGACCTGAGCCAAAGTCAGATGCTTAACTGACTGAGCCACCCAGCTGCCCTACCAACTTATTTTCTAAAGGGGTCATGTGCTATCGTGCATTCTTTCCAGTAGCATGAGACTTCCAGTTGTCCCATAGCCTCACCAACATCCGGTACGGTCAGTTTTTTTTAATCCTAGATATTCTAATAGCTATGTAGTGGTATCTCCCTGTGGCTTTAACATGCGTTTCCCTAATTTTCATGTGCTTATTACCCATATATTTTCCTGGGCGAAGTGTACGTTCAAATCTTTTATTCACTGTTTGATTTCTCATTATAGGGTTTTGAGAGTTCTTTCCATAATCTGGATACAAGTCCTTACCAGATAGATGATTTGCAAATGTTCTCTCCCTCTCTGTGGACTATTAAGTTTAGAAATATTTGTTTTTTTTCCTAGATGCCTTTCAGTGTTGATTTCTAATTTAATTTCATTGTAGTTAGAGAACCTATTTAGTATGATTTGAATCTGTTAGAATTTATTGAGATTTAATTTATGGCCCGGAATATGGTCTATCTTGGCAAATATTGTGTAAATGTTTGAAAAGAATGTGTATTCTGTTGTTAGACAGAGTGTCCTATTAATGTCGGTTGGGTCAAGTTGGACTGTAGTACTGTCCAAGTCTTCTACATCCTTATTAATTTTCTGTTTATTTGTTCTGAGGGGTTTTAAAAATCTCTGCATTTGTGGCTTTTTCTGTTTTCCCTTACAGCTTTGCTCCACGTATGTTGAAGCTTTGTTATTAGATACATAAACACATAGGATTATTATGTCCTATTAATGAAATGGCCCCTTTACAGTTATGAAGCAACTCTTATCATCCTTGATGATATTCTTTGGGCTAGTTCTGTTTTGGTACCACTGTAGTTTTCTTTTGATTGGTATTGGTATTTTTCCAGCCTTTTTCTTTTAAACTAGATATGTCTTTATATTTAAAGTGGGTTTCTTGTTATGTATTTGAGACTTGCATTTCTAGTCAGTCTGACACTATCATTTAGACCATTTATATTTAATGTGATTATTGATATAGTCGGATTTAAATCTACTATCTTGCTATTCTTTTTCTCTTTGTCTATCTGTTCTTTGTTTCTTGTGTCCTCTTTTTCTGCCTTCTTTGGACTGGGTTTTTTTTTTTTTGAGAGAGAGAGTAACAAAATGATTTTGAGAGAGAGTGTATGTGCGCACGTGTGAGTGAATGAGGGGCAGAGAGAGAGAGGGAGAGAGAGAGAGAGAGAGAAGCTCAGACAGGTTCTGTAATGACAGCAAGGGCTGTGCCGTCATCACAGAGCCTGCTGTGGGGCTCAGTGTCATCACCTTGAGCTCATGACCTGAGCCAAAATCGAGTCGGATGCTTAACCGACTGAGCCACCCACGCACCTCCCCTTTCGTCCTAACGTTTACATGCCCGCGCCTGGACTGAGTATTTTTAATGATTTCATTTTCTTTCTTGGTTGGTTGAGGAACTACAACTCTTTGCTGTATCATTTTAGTGGCTTCCTCAGCGTTCATGTGCACACATTTAGTTTTTCAGAATCTACCATCGAGGGATGTTACGCCACGTCACATACAGACCTTGCGATATTGTTCTCGTATGTTCCGCTTCTATATATTTAAAAAACTCCACGTTTCTATTATTTTTGCCTTACACAGTCATTTATCTTTCAAAGAGACTTAAATGCTAAGAACAGAAGTCTTTACGTTTACCCATGTGGTTACTATTTCTGGCGGCGTTCTGCGCTTTGAGTAAATCCAGGTTTCTGTCGGGTATAATTTTCATTCTGCCAGAAGGACTTCTTTTAATATCTCTTACCCTTCAGGTTGGCTGATGCTCAATTCCTTCAGCTTTTACTTGTCTAATAAAGGCCCTTATTTCACTGTAGTATTTGAAAGGCATTTGAACTGGGTAAAGAAACCTAGGTTGAGAATTTGCTTTCAGTACTTTAAAGACGTCGCCCCTCTGTCTTCTGGTCTGCGTGGTTTCTGATGAGAAAGCGGCTGTCGATTTATCTCTGTTCTTCGGTCCATAATGTGTCTTGTATCCTCTGCTTATTTTTTATGATTTCTTTTTATCATTGGCTGTAAGCAATTTTTTTTACATTGAAAATATTCTTTATTGAGGGGTAACTGATATATCACATTATATTAGTTTCAGGCGTACAACAGAACGGTTTGAATTTGTATATATTGAGAAATGATCACCACACTAAGTCCAGTTAAACATCTCTCACCACACAGAGTTACAAAGTATTTTTTTTTCTTTGTGATGAGAACTTTTAAGATCCACTCTCTGAGCAATTTTTAAATATGCAATACAGTATTAACTACAGTCACCATGTTGTACATTACATCCGGTGACTTATTACCATATGGAAATTTGCACCTTTTGACCCCTTCATCCATTTAAGGAATTTGATTAAGATGCACCTTGAGAGGCGCCTGGGTGGCTCAGTGGGTTAAGCATCTGACTTCAGTTCAGGCCATGATCTCACAGTTTGTGAGTTTGAGCCCTGAGTCAGGCTCTATGCTGACAGTGTAGAGCCTGTTTTGGATCCTCTCTCTCTCTCTCAAAAATAAAATAAGTAAACATTAAAAAAAAAAAAAAAAAAAAAAAGATGTGCCTTGATGTAATTTTCTTCATGCTTCTTGTACTTGGGATTTGCTTAACATCTCAAATCTGTGGGTTTATAGCTTCTGTCAAATTAGGAAGATTTTCCCCATTCTTTCTTTAAAAAATGTTTTTTAACATTTATTTTTGAGAAAGACAGAAAAAGAGAGCGAGACAGTGAGCAGGGGAAGGGCAGAGAGAGAGAGAGAGGGAGACACAGAATCCGAAGCAGGCTCCAGGCTCTGAGTTGTCAGCGCAGAGCCTGATGCAGGGCTCGAACCCATGAACCGTGAGATCATGACCTGAGCTGAAGTTGGATGCTTAACCGACTGAGCCACACAGGTGCCTCTGCCCATTACTTCTTAATGATGCTCTTTTCATTTTTTAAGCCTTTTTTGTTTCATTTTCGATAGTCTGTATTGTTATATCTTCAAGTTAACTAACCTTTTCTTCTGTAATATCCAATGAGTTATTTTTTCATCTCAAACGTATTTACAGTTTTCATCACTAGAAGTTTGATTTGTCATTTTTATGTCTTCTGTCTCCACTTAACATGTAAGTCTTTCCATTGCTCTCTTGAACATATAGATTATCATAACTGTTTTAATGTCCCTGTCTACTAATTCTATTATCTGTGTCATTTAAAGGTTAATTTTGATTGACTTTTCTCATTATAGGTTATATTTTCCTGCCTGCCTGTGTGCCTGGTAATTTTGGACTCCATGTCAGATATTTCATCTTCCTGGGGACTGGATATTTTTGCATTTTGGTACTCTGTTCTGGGATACATTTAGTTACTTAGAAACAATTTGATCTTCTAGGATTTTGTTTTACAGTGTTGTTGGGTAGGACTGGAACTGTATCTAGTCTAGGATGAATTTTTCCCTTCGTGAGGCAAGATCTTTCTTACTATTCTAACCAGTGTCCCCTGATTATGAGGCTGGTGCCTCTTCCTGACCCTCTGTGGGAGCCACGCACTGGTCCCTCCAATTCTTTTGGGTGATCCTGTCTCTGCCTTCAGGTAGCTTCTCTACACACATGCACCGATCGCTTGAAAACCCAAGGAGGCCCCTCTGTGGCCCTTCGGAGCTCTCTCTTTCGCTCTGTACGGCCCCTTCTTCTCTAGTATCTGCTCTGCAAGCTCTAGATGCCTTGCTTTCCCTGGACCCCATGTCTTCAACTCAGGCGGACAGCTGAACTCTTCTGGGTTTGCTGTGGTTTCACAGCACCATGGAACCTTTCCTCCAGGCAGCAGTGGAGGCCACTTGTAGGCCTCACCTTGTTAGTTTCCCATTTCTCAGGGATCAATTATCTTTTGCTGCCTGATATCTGAAGTCTTGCGTGTTATCTTCTCAAATACTTTGTCTAGTTTTTTACTTGTTTCAAATGGGAGGGTAAATCTGGTCCCTCTTATTCTGTCTTTACTAGAATGCAATTTACTTTGAAGAATGTTATAGGTCGCTGGATGAGCTATTATGTTATAAATGTGAATATGAATTTTATAGGCTGATGGAGGTTTTCAAGGTTACCATTATGCTACTCACTCTACCTACAAGGTAAGGTTATTGGAAACATGGTGTTTTACGTATAGTGACAGAAAATATGTAGCCCAAGAATGAAATTAAAGGTCCAACGGTACAATACAGGGGCTACAAACTAATTTCACTTTCTTAAACCCGGAGTCAAAATTCCACCCACTGATTAACATGTGAAATACATATAGGAACTTGTGTGTGTGTGTGTGTGTGTATGTATGTGTGTAAAACGTTTGCAATCTTTAGAAGGGAGCATGAGAAATCTTATAATGTAGATTAATACATGTACTTTTTAAAAAGAAAATTATAAAAACAGGAATAAAGCAACACACATTTATGTTTCAGCTTATAAACTGAAAACCAGTATGAAAAAAAAAAGAGGATTCTCTAGTTACTGCCTAGTTATCTCCTTTTCTCATTCAGAACAAGTTGGTTTCCTTCGAACTGTTCTTTTTTTGGTAAGTCAGCTCCTTGCACGTTGCTCTGCTACCGACAAAGCAGCAAGAGCCATTTGAAGTTCAGTGTGCCTGTCAGCCGCCCTCTCGGTGACCTTGGTGAATGAGAGCTTCTCACGATGGGACATTCTCAAATAAATATGTGGCTCAGGCATCCGACAAGCCTCTGAGTAATTCTCTAGCCTGTTGAAGTACAGTGATACCATCAGCCCATTAGCTATTTTCCCACAGAAACCAAGCCAATAGAATCTGAATTTTTCATATACTTATATATAAATAACAAATTGTCAATGTAGATGCACTTTCTGCCGGCAGTTTGATAGGCAGCACCTGTCTCCCAGCTTAGTTTGCTGTCCCATTTCCACGACAATCCTACTTCTCCTTCCTCCTCCTTCTATCCCCGCCCCAACCATCACGCCTATTGTAATGTAAGTTTCTGTAGGCGAAGAGTAAATCTGGTGCTTACGTGAAAATTTAATTTCAAGCACTTACATCTAGTGGCGGATGAGGCAAGACTGCAAACATTTGTTTCATATGTGGTTATGTTTAAGAGCTGAGGCAAGTGAGTGAAGCAGGGTTCTGATTTCTCTAAATTCACTGGGACTGGTGGGTGGGTGGGGGTGGGGGGAGTTGCTGGCTTCCAGAACAGCTGTTTCCCTTCCCTGTAGTCAGTGGGGATTTCCGTGGGGGAAAGGGCAAGGACTGGCTCTCTGCCTCAGGTCCTTTGCATTTCTTTTTTTTTTTTTCAACGTTTTTTATTTATTTTTGGGACAGAGAGAGACAGAGCATGAACGGGGGAGGGGCAGAGAGAGAGGGAGACACAGAATCGGAAACAGGCTCCAGGCTCCGAGCCATCAGCCCAGAGCCTGACGCGGGGCTCGAACTCACGGACCGTGAGATCGTGACCTGGCTGAAGTCGGACGCTTAACCGACTGTGCCACCCAGGCGCCCCGGACCTTTGCATTTCATTCTCACCAGGACTTGGGGGACGTTGGGAAAGTGAAAACAGTTCCCAATGGGAAAGAGGCTAGGGGGTCCGGAGACAGTTTTATATATTTATTACCTAAACATAAAATTGCATGGACCTCTCTTCTTATAAATCACAGGTTGAAAAACAATGGCCCACATGCCAAATCTAGCAGGCCACCTATTTTTGTAAATAAAGTTTTATTGGAATACAGCACCACTCATTTGTTTATATATGGCCTATGGCTGCTTCTGCACTATGGCAGGGTTGAATACTTAGGACAGAGGCTGTGCAGTCTAAAGTCCTTACCATCTGGCCCTTGACAATATTTGTTGACCTCCATTTTAAAAGAGGACTTGAGAAGAATGTGGGTATTCTACAATCTTCCCCAACGACACCAAAAACATTTTGTAACTAGCGAAGTGTGCGTATCAACTGAATGAGAGAGGCTGGTGATAGCAGTGGAATCCTGATAACTGGAATCACAATAAACCCATTTTTCAAAAGGGCATTGACCTGGTATATTCTCCATGTTTTGGGGGACTGCTAGGGGAGAATCATTCTCAGGTTAAGAGAGATTTAAATATAAATGGTAGTATGCTAATTTATAGTGTTCTTTCTTTTTAAAAAAAATTTTTTTTCTTAATGTTTATTTTTGACAGAGAGAGAGAGAGAGAGAGAGAGAGAGAGACAGAGCATGAACGGGGGAGGGTCAGAGAGAGGGAGACACAGAATCTGAAACAGGCTCCAGGCTCCGAGCTGTCAGCACAGAGCCCGACGTGGGGCTCGAGCTCACAGACCGCGAGATTGTGACCTGAGCCAAAGTAGGGCCCTCAACCGACTGAGCCACCCAGGCACCCCTAGAGTATTCTTTTTTCTTAGAAACGACTTCATAGATTGTATTTCATACAGTTAAAGTTTGAAGAATACAAATTCATAGATTCTAATTCGTAAAACCTAATTTGGGGCTTCTAGATAAACGTTTTACTTGGAATCTGATTATAATTGGGAAAGCACCTCAGCTCTTGGGAGATGTGACATCTTCTTGTACCCAAGGGTATGACTTTCTGGTCCACTTGGGCCAGAGGTGGTGAGTCTATCTGTCCATACGTCATTCAAGGGCTGAAAGAATGACGCTCTTGCTAAGCATCAAGAGAACCAGGTCCTGTCAGTGCAAGTGGGGCACTTGACGTTTGAGAGGTGGTGTTCTCCTAGGTACCGAAATGGAAGACAAAGCTTCTGTGGCACGTTCAGGTATCAGTGGGACCTGTTGAGGGATCTATGGTCTCAGAAGTCTGAAGTGGCAGTTGGAACGATTATTTGCAACTGTCCTTTCGGATGTGGCCCCCTTTGTCATGTAGGGTAGTCTGGCAAGTGGCCCCAAAGGCCTTGACTGGCTCTGAGACGAGGAGGGTCACCAGAGGGACCTTAGGAGGGAAGTGATCCCTGGGCAGGCAGTTAAACAGAACCAAGGGCACATGGGGCTTACTCAGGAAACAGTGGGACCTGCTGGAAGAAGGGCAGTCGGTACAGGGCAGTGGTTTAGCTAACAATGGAAAGGGCACTTCCCTAAAGGAGAAATCAAAGTTACAAATCCAGGGTAAGGGACTGCAACAGGAAAACAATATAATGGTGGATCTGATCAAGGGTGAGGAGTAGTAAAGGGCAAAAGCCCAGAGTAAGGCAGAATCTACTCTATGGGTTTTGTATTTAACGTTTGCCACGAAGGGCCAACATCTAAAAGTCCTCTGGCCTATCGTGCCAGCAAGAGAGCAACTCGGTCGTTCTTCACCCTACCATATACTCCTCCTGGCTGTACAACCGGGAGGGCCAGGGGAGCCCCGTGGGGGGTACAAAAGAAAAGGACCTAAGTAAGACCAGTGTGATCTCCAGGTACCTGGGTTTGGACCTTATGACTGCAGTCATTTTGGAAGGAAGCCACAGTGAAAATATCAAAGGGCAGAGGTGGCTGAACTTAAAATATGAAGTTAGTACTCAATGTACCCCATACCCCCCCCCCCACCCCCCGCCACAAGCCCCCTGCCACCAGCCCCGCCTTCCCCGGCATCCCCGTCTGAATTCCTCGTCTTTCACCAAGACCATCCCAAATTATGATTGATGCAAGGACTGCAATAAAACGATACCATAGTTTTAGTCCTTTCCAAAAATTTAATGAAATCAGGCACACTGGCACAAGTCCACAGGAAAGGAATCAAAGCTGCATACCATGATCACTGCTTCAAAGAAACCGAGCCGAGTTCAAAAGAAATAAGGCTGTGGACAAGTATTGATGTCATTCTTAAGGATACTGATGGTCCAAACCATGAATGTATCACTGTTGACAATGCTAAGTGTGGGGGGAAAGTGGTCACTTTCTGGCCTACGGAAGACCGTCCTTGAAGTTCTAGCGTCCCTGTTCTGTCCAGTTTCACTGTCTTAACGTTGTAAGTAAATGATTTTTAAGTTAAAAAATTTACGCAATTCCCAAGAAGCTTAAGAAATTTCGAGTTAACTTTTGAAAGAAATAACGTGGGCTGTATACTCAGAGTATTGACAGAGTCTCCTGGGATTAGCGAATGGAAACATTAAAAGCCTGAAAAAGTCCTGAAAAAGAACAAAGGTCAGAGAGTGGGCTGGGAAGCATATGGACGTTGTAACTGAATCCTCAGTTCAAGAAACTGATCTGCAGCAGCTACTTGGAGCCATGAGGAAATGCCTCAGGATTTGAAAGCCCCGGTAGCGTTACTAACCACATCCAAGAATAAAAGTGAAAAACGATACTGGAAAATCCTGAGGTGTCTCCATCTTCATCCAAGATAAGATCTTGGCTCAAGTTCCCCTTAATGGGTCACGAGGCACAAGGCATCGGCGCCCCGCAAATTCACAATGTGGCTTTTTAACTTCGGCGGGTTCAGGCGGTCGGTCATGCCTCTGTTGCCACAGACAGGGGGACAGCATAAACTTTCTTTTGTCATCTTGTGATCTGATCAAACACACGGCACTGCTATGAGATCTGCATTCTAGCTGTTATCCTGGTTTGTTTACCCAGAAGCCTCCTCCGCTGCCAGTGGAGTGAATCAGGACTGTGTTATCTGGTTAGCATCAATCACCTCTTTTATGCAGCCATGCCTGAGAGTAAACTTGTTTTTCAATGCTACGTGGAAGTCCCTTAGAACCTCACCAAAAATCGCAAACGTGCCATCAGAAATAACCATCCACTGTTCCCAGGCACTGGAGCCCACGTGCAATCCATGGGACACAGTCAGAGTTCACGTGGCTGGGGTCTGTGCAACAGCAGAAAGAAAGGAATTAATGGGGACGCCAAGCTGCCAGACTGCCACGAGGTTCCAATTCCTGGAGAAGAAGTGAGACCACATGGTGGGCCTGGGTCACTGGGTTTGAGAGATTTCCCTCCCCAAGTACCTGCAGATATGTGCCGCCATATACAGTCACCTACGTAACTCAAGTTTAACATGCGATCTTTCCAGTGTTAGCAGGGGATAAGCTGTCACATATTCTTTAGGAACCTAAAAAAATTGTGATTTTATTTTTTTTAATGTTTATTTATTTTTAAGACAGAGAGAGACAGAGCATGAGCAGAGGTGGGGGGGGGGGGGGGAGAGAGAGAGAGGGAGACCCAGAATCCGAAGCAGGCTCCAGGCTCTGAGCTGTCAGCACAGAGCCCGACGCGGGGCTCAAACTCACAAACCGCGAGATCATGACCTGAGCTGACGTCAGACACTCAACCGACTGAGCCACCCAGGTGCCCCCTAAAAATTGTGATTTAAAAAAAAGGATTCGTGTGCGATATGTGTAAGTGCTCAAACTAATAGAAGTTGACTTTATAATCATGAAATTGCTACGCTTTTAACACTCAAATGTACTACGGAGACCTACATACACTGCTGTAACATGTGTATACATATGCATATGTAATGCGGAGCAGGAAGGGAAGGAGAGGAACAGAGGTAGGAATTTTGTGGGAATAAGATGAGAAACCTTAAGTTTGAGAGGACACACCTTAGGGGGCTGGGGGTCCTCAATCATCCCAACAAAGATGCACTCTGGCAGCTGACTTTTTGGAAGGGCCAGCAACAGACTAAGGATCGACCCACTTTTTCTGTGGTTCTTTTTAAGGCAAATCATTATTAAAAAAAAAAAAAAAAACGCTATCCAACCTTTATGAGTATGGGGACTTCTTTTTGAAGTAGAAAATGAGTTCCTATGGGCAGAATCCATTGAGTGTCGGGCTTTTAAAGGACTTTGTATTTCATATCCGTCAACCTCTGCCTATAACTAAACAGATAAGGGGCGCCTGGGTGGCTCAGCTGGTTAAGCATCTGACTCTGGCTCAGGTCATGACCTCATGGTTCATGGGTTCGAGCCCCGCACTGGGCTCTGTGCTGACGGCTCGGAGCCTGGAGCCTGCTTCGGATTCTGTGTCTCCCTCTCTCTCTGCCCCTCCCCCGCTCATGCTCTGTCTCTCTCTGTCTCTCAAAAATGAATAAATGTTTACAAAAATTAACAGACAATAACAGATAATAAACAGATCATAGTTTTCGACTACGGGAGGTGCTTGATTCACCTGCTCCACGGACTAGACACAGCCTTTGGGGTTTTTGCCCGACAAGCACTCTTATCCTGGTTTTCCTGTCACCGCAGAGGCTACCTCACGTGGTGTAGGTGGGTCTGCCTCTGCCTTGCCCGCAGTGATGGGGTCAGGGCTGGGACATGAGGCAAACGGGGCCTGTCAGGGGATTCCTGAACCCTGAGATGCAGTTGGTAGGACAGAGAAGATTCCTCTTCCTCTGAGACAGTGAGTTTTAAGCGTGAAGTAGGTCACTCCGTGATAGGCAGGGCATCCGTCCGAGGGAGGCCAGGCTGAGAAACGGAGAGCAAAAGCCAGAACCCTGACCTCAGCTGTGCCTAGAGCCAGACAACGCTAGAAGTTTTTGTCATTTGGGTCAGTTTCTTCCCCCCTTTTGCCTAAGTTTGAGTTGAGCTGCTCTCATTTGCAACTAACACAGAGTTCTGAGAGGGAGTGCCAGCCCTCACTGGCTAGGGGTGACTCTGTCGTATGCCCCTGCGCTTGCCCTGGAGATGGAAGGTGCTGGAAGGAGGTGGGAAGGCAATCAGAAGCTGCCAGGGGCCCGGGTCCCCTGCAGGCTCATTCGCTTGCCTGAAAATCTCTTTCTTTGGCTGACCTGTCCTTGGTGTTCGCCGGGAGTGGCATTTCAGACACTCCTATTAAGTCACATCAAAGGTACAAAACTATAAACAAATGTGCAGGAGGTCATTTAAGAATGTTAACACACTCCTCAGGATTAGCAAACATTTGCTATCTTCAAAAGTTATAAGCTATGATTTGGTTTAATATTTTACTTTTTTGTTGTTGTTGTTGGAGAGTGGTGAGTATTAAACCAATTTTCATTCAATTGAAAAAAAATATCAACCCCCTTTTTCCAAGTTAAAAACAATTTAACACTTCAAGGGAATTTATCAGGAATTTAAGAAATGGCATAAAGAGAAACATTTTAGATTTATGAAAACAAAGCAAATTTTTTGGAGGTGAAGTCCGTAAGTGAAAAGTGTTTTTTAACAAAGACAACTCCTCAAATTGACGATTTTTGCCAAAAATTAACCTTCTTTTCATTCTTTCATTTTCTAAGACTTTAAAACAGTATATTTTTAAGACAAACAATTTGATTATGTATTTTGAGAAACTCTTGATCTGTGAGTTCATCCAGGAGTGGTCTGGTCCCAGTGGAAAGATTCATGACAAAGACATACTGATTATTGTTTAAACTCCTCAAAATGTCACAACTCCTTGCAGCAACTGTAATATTATGCTGTGCTTTATTCAAATTATTGCCCTCTTGGACAACAACAACAACAACAACAACAACAACAAAAAACCCGGAACACATTCAGATCTTTGGTTTTAAAGGTATCTTTTCAAATACTTCATTAATTTTCAATTTGAGGCCAGATAATATAATATGACGGCTGCTGTGACTTCCCCCTTCCCATTCTTGACTTGGGGTGTTTAATCCTACTTGCTTCAATGTCTAACTACATTTGCATAAGCTTGCAACAGTATTAAATGGAAGGCTTCATGAATTTGTCAATATTATTTTTGGCTTGCTTCATGGAAAGCAAACATGCGATGCTCAAAGCACAAAAGTTTGAACAGGGAAATAAGCAAATTGCTCTTACATCTGCATAAGACATATTTGTTGGTAAAATATAAAAGAAAAGAGAGATGGGCGTTTAACTGGATTACTCATCTTACAAAATATTCAGCCTTCTTCCTAGGCTATGCTGCACAGTGTCAGCTAATCGTGTTGGAGAGCTGAAGGAACAAAGACTGTTTTGAAGACAAATGAGACAGCAAATGAAGCTCAGATAGGAATAAAGATTCGAGAGGGAAGTATTTTGATTGTTTTTTTGGATCTATGTTGAGATTCTACAGGTGACTGCAGCCTGGTTTCGAATCGACATTCTACCATTAAGTCTGATTTTGTATGTACTTTATGATATCCCTGGAGACAACCTAGAGTCATGCGACATTGCCGGTTAATAACCACACAAAAAGTAGCAGACACAGGTAAATGCATCCAATCTAGCCCTAAGAAGGCCAGGGTGGACATCAGAGAAGGTGAAGGTTTTAGGCCACAAGGTTACTTCCGAGAACCAAAGCCAAGTGACGTGCGCTGAACTCAACGGATATCTCGCAGAACAACAGTCTCCACTGCTTTCTCGTTCTGCTCTATCCAAGTTTTAGGCCACCCAAGAATGAAATCCAAAACTGAATAAATATGCAGCAGCCTCATTTTACAGTCTTCAAGTTCCACCTTATCCTTTATCGGGGCTTCAGGCAAATCATTAACTTGTTTTCAGTTTGACTTATCTTCATTTCCCATATCCAGGGGGTCGCCCTGCTCACTCTTGCCCCCAACATACTCCTAACCTGTGTATCACGCTTATTTATCTCGCTGCTGGCCCAGGATATTAAGTATGGCTAACAGAGTGCCTGGAAACATAAATGTTTATTGAACAGACACGAGAGTAAAGAGGAGAAATAGGTCTTAGTAATTTATTGATAACCCAGGTTGACCGGACATGAGTCACTGGCCTAGAGGCTGCTCAGAAATTCCTTCCAGGTGGAGGCCTGGAGGTGACCAACTTGACTTTTCAGGTTCCAAGAATCAGGCTTGCGTGAAGCAAACTTACAAAGGGTCTGCTTTAGAATCGAAATGCCATTTTGTTTATTTATGGACAACGTATGACTCTGCATTTTGAGAGACGGTGTGGTATGACGGGAAGAGCATCGCGGAAAGACAGACGTGAAACAGAAGACCGTGCACCCACGGCACGCTGAGGGGCCTCCGTTTTCTCGTTTATGTATTGGGACAACTGGACCTGTAGCATGATGATTTGCAGAAACACAACGCTGGGCTTTCTCGCTCTCTGACCTTGGTTTTAATAACTATTTTGAAGTGTTAATGACTCCAGAATCTTGAATTCAGGGCACAGATTTCTTTATTGTACCCTAGATCCGATGCCCAGTTGTCCAGTGAACGTCTTCACTTGAACTAACAACAAATGCTTCACTCAACGTGTTCGAAGCTCAATTCGTTATCGTGCAGAAAACGGTTGACACGGCAGGCCCGGGAACGCCACCTTTAGGCCTGCTTACAAGGCTGGGGTCTGGAACTTGGGATCTGGGGAGGGTCCCTGCCATTCTCTGACTCCTCACGGTGGCTCGCAACACGGTTTACCCCGAGCACCTGCTTTCTTTTTTTGGAGTCTGGAATTCGGTACATGCCAGGCAGAGGGTACCTATGCGGCTGGCCCCCAGAAAAAAACCCCAGGCGCCGAGTGTCTAATGAGCTTCCCTGGCAGACCACATGTCGCACGTGCTGTCACAGCTCGATGCTGGAGGGGTTAAACACGTCCAGCGTGACTCCACTGGAGGAGGACTCTTGGAAGCTCGCGGCTGGGGTCCTTGGGACTTGACTACATGTGCCTTTTCCCTCTGCGAACTGTGTTTGTGTCCCTTGTCATAAACCACAGCCCTGAGCGGGACTGTTTGCAGAGTCTGTGACTCTGGTGTTTCATGGAGCTTGAGGGTGGTCTTGGGCTCTCCCAACACAGTTATCTTCCTTGTAAAGCTCTTTGCTCCTCTTTGCACTGCTTATCTAAGTAAAAGACGGGGGGGAGGAAGGGGTCAGAAGCGTGAGCCCTTCTTGAATCTCTCCTCCCGTCTCCTGTTCATACAGCCCAGGTCACTCGACCCACCGGCTGCCTCCTCTCATCGCCCTAGACCTCAGCCTAGACGCGTGTATTTGCCTTTGTGACAACTATCACCTCCCTACTAGGCCTTCGCGCCTCTAATCTCTCTTCTCTATTCCACCCTCCGGACTGCTGCCTGAGTGATCTTTCTAAAATGTGAACACAATCATGATATTTATTGCTCTGCTTCAAATCCCCAGGCCCTGCAGAATAAAGCGCTGACTCCGAACCTTCCCCCAGGGCCTCGCATGACTTGGGTGTTGCCTTCCTGCCCAGTGTCATTGCTCACACTCTTCTGAATCTTGTTGCTTGCACACGTGATCACTGTTAACATAGAACGTTAGCAATGCTTTCTCATGCCTTGACGCTTTATGCTTGCTGCCTTCCTGTCCCCTGTCGCCTGGCTAATTTGTTCTCATCCATCACAATCGGGCTGAGGCAACTCCACGCTCAGCCTGACCTCCCAGGTCAGCCAGCCAGCCCTCGGTGCTACCTGCGCTCAGAGGGAAAGAGCTCTCAGCTTTTCAAGGGTCTCTATATTATTCCTCAGTGCCCCCTACTCTAAATTCCAGGTGGTCCTATACGTTCTGCTGCCCGTATCCCGCCCAGGGCAATGAATTTAATTCTCCACTATGTAAATATTAACTGAGCTCTTTTGATCAGATTTTTCTGAACTGCTTCCCACAAACTCAGCACTGTTTATCTTAGAGATGTCCGCTGACTGACCTTGGCCTGCTCTGCCCTTCACTTAAATCCTAGTATCGTTCTCCAAGTCTCTACTGTTCCCTCCCTACATTACATGAAGGATTTGAGTCTGGAACCAAGCAAAGCCACAATCCACTGGAAGCAATGATTTCCTCATAAATAAAACGGATGATCCCCTGGTGCATTATGTAATACACCGAGGAAGAGCCTTCTCTTCCCATCTCGTGGCTGATCTATATGTGCCCACAGGACAGAGAGCACAGCTGGTCTCCAGTGTGAGGGTCCTACATGTAGTGGCAAGGACACTCAAGGAGCCGCCCTGGGACATGCCAATCTCCATGTAGTTTGATCAGCAGGAAATCCTCACCACCTCTAATCATTTCCAGGAAAGAAAACTATTTAACAAAATGGTAAGAGGAAAGCTTCAATCTTAGGGCAGTACCTGCTAGGTTTTACAACATTTCTCATAAATGGCTGGAGTTGTCCTTTCTCATACAAAAGACCATTCTTAAATTTTTCATTCTGACTTTATAAAACACCAATCCAGATCCAGTTGAGAAATACAGAGGCTTCAAACTAACAGGACCAGGGGGCATCACCCCACCTAAGAGGTACAGGGGTTTGCTCTGTGGCAGAGGCAAAGCTTCTAGTACAAATGTCCCAATTCAGTGTACTCACTACTGCACCATTCTGCCTCGCACTGATTAGCTGTCTTTTGCTTTCAAAATAAAAGTTCCTTGGGACTCCTGGGTGGCTTAGTTGGTTAAGCCTCTGACTCTGGATTCCGGCTCAGGTCGTGATCTCATGGTTCGTGAGTTTGAGCCCATGTTGGGCTCTATGCAGACACTGTGGAATCTGCTTGGGATTCTCTCTCTGCCCCTCTCCCACTCATGCTCTCTCTCTCTCTCAAAAGAAATAAACATTAAAAAATAAAAAAAATAAATAAAACAAAAAAGTTCCTTTAGAAGTATTGTGTGGGAATGCCAACTGGTGCAGCCGCTCTGGAAAACAGTATGGACGTTCCTCAAAAAATTAAAAACAGAGCTACCCTACAACCCAGAAATTGCACTACTAGGTATTTATCCAAGGGATACAGGAGTGCTAATTTGAAGGGTCACATGCACCCCGGTGTCTATATAGCAGCACTATCGATAATAGTCAAAGTATGGAAAGAGCTCAAATGTCCATCGACTGAGGAATGGATAAAGAAGATGTGACATATATGTACAATGGAACATTACTCAGCAATCAAAGAGAACGAAACCTTGCCATTTGCAACAACGTGGATGGAACTAGAGGGAATTATGCTAAGTGAAATAAGTCAGAGAAAGACAAATACCCTATGACTTCACTCGTATGTGGAATTTACGATATAAAACAGATGAACATAAGGGAAGGGGAGCAAAAATAATATAAAAATAGAGAGGGGGACAAACCATAAGAGACTCATAAATACAGAGAACAAACTGAGGGTTGCCCGAGGGGTGCTGGGTCGGGGATGGGCTAAAGGCGTGACGGGTATTAAGGAGGACACTTGTTGGGATGAGCACTGGGTGTCATGTGTAAGACATGAACCACTAAATTCTATTCCTGAAATCATTACACTATACATGAACTAACTTGGATTTAAAGGAAACAAACAAAAAAAAGAAGGATTGTAAAATGTATAATATTGGTAAACTGCTGTCCAATAAGCCAAAACAGTAAAAAAAAACCACACCCTTGGTGCACACCTGTAGGTGGCCCTCCACACAACTGGCCTGGCCACACCCACACGGCCATGCAGGGGGCGTCAGGAATCCGGGGAAAGGAGGGGACCAGCGCTTTCTGCGGGCATAGGGTCGGGGGTGTGCGCGAATCACGCCCTTTCCCTCTTGGGGGACAAATGACACCCCAGCCTTCCGCCCACCAACCATAATTTTCACGACACAGCTCTATCATGGGGGTCGAATGGGCTTCTGCAGGCTAACTGCCATCTATCATATTGAAAAATTTGCAAAGGTGAAACAGATTAATGACTTTTGATGGCTGTCAGCCTGTAGGTCAACCTTAAAAGTGAGCAAGCGAAACACAATTCCGCAAAGCATCCCGAAGGCGCTTCGCGTAAGCTCACAAGTGCAGCCCCTGCCACCATACCAGCGCCCGAAACAGATGGGACAGACGCCTACACTCAGTGCTCCCATACTTCCTGTTCCTCCACGAACCCCAACATGGCTCTGACCCTCCCAGAGCGTCAAGCTGCAGCAGACACACATCTTTCTAAACTCTCTTTGTGAAGCTACTTACATTTCATCAACGTGGTAAATCAGCTTAAGCTCTTACTAGGTGCCGAAATGATAACAAGAAATTGAAACCCTCAGTCTATAAGCCACGGGTTGTTGCTGAGTGGCAAAGGAGAGTGAGGATTTTGTGTTCTGCTTTCCTCAAAGAGATAAGACTATTTCCTGGAGTGTTTTAATTGAGAAAGATAAGGTAGGAATACATGTGTCTATGTATGTGTCTATTTTAAGTCTAGATCTCTTTGGTCTTAGAACACGCTGGCAGGGGGATCATTATTTACGTTTGCCTCCTAATCTGTATGTCTGTTCCGGAAGACAGAGGTTTTCAGCAAAGGACTTGAAGAAGTTTAGCTTTTAGTAAAACTGAAAGATTAGATCGACAGAAGTCAGGATCGTGGAAGATAGAGACTGAATAAAAGTCAAGATCTAGTTAGGCAGTGGGTGTGTGGTCCGGGCATCGTACGATTATTGGAGCTGAGCTGTTTATTGGTTTTAGAGCTTCTTGTGAACTGAAGCAAAGAGGGGAAAACACGCAGGCCTAGGATGTGCCTTGAAAATGTATTTTCATTCTCTGAGGGCAGCCGCACAGAAAACGAAGTGAGGAACTTCAAAATGTTATCGTTACTTAGAAATGCATTACAATAACGGGAACCTACCGTGTGCGAAGTCTGGCGTTTGGGACTCGGACGAACAGGATGTGGTTCCTGCCCTCCCAGGACTCATCACAGAACCACACTTGCTACCTTCTAGGGGAAGACAAGCTTGCAGGTCCCCTAGCTCGGAGCTGTGAGCACTACACCAAAAATCACCGTGTGAAAGTGTAAAAGGAGCGCACAGAAGTTACTGAGCCCAGAGGACCCTCTCCTGTGAGCTCCCTGGAAGGCGCCCCAGGTAAGAGGACGGTGTCCCGCAGTGGCAAGTTGCTCTGTACAGCACCAGTGTCCCTCGAAAGAGTGCACCGTTCCAGAGGAACAGACAGACCGCAGCGTCTTCCAAAAGTCCTCCAGAAATACCATTTCCCAAGCACGCCTCTGATAAAAAGCCAGGCAGCTGATAGCTCAAGCTTCTCATCTCTGGCAAAGGCAGGGGGTGAATCTCTTCTACCGTGCCGTATTCCCATGCCTGGCAGATCGATCATGTGGCTGGTAGGGTTCCATCAAGGAGCCAAACCCAGTTTCTCACCTAAAGAGATGACCAATCCATCCCAAACAGACGGAGGCCAGCCCTCACCTTTGAGAACAGTTCTGGACCTGACACAAACACATTAACTAATGGGTGACAGAAACACTAAGAGAAGAAGTGGCTAATGTTATTCCGGCTGATATTCAAAGAGACTCAAAGTGACGGTTTTAACTAGAAAAGCCACAGGAAAATCTCAACATACCGCAATTAAAAGTTTACCTTTTTTTAAAGATTTTTTTTTTTTAATGATTATTTATTTCTGAGAGAGAAAGAGAGAGACACAGAGCATGAGTGGGGGAGGAGCAGAGAGAGAGGGAGACACAGAATCTGAAGCAGGCTCCAGGCTCTGAGCTATCAGCACAGAGCCCGATGCGGGGCTCGAACTCGTGAACCACGAGATCATGACCTGAGCCAAAGTTGGACACTTAACCGACTGAGCCACCCAGGCACCCCAATGAATCTTTTTAAAATTACGCATTCCGGGGGCGCCTGGGTGGCTCAGTCGGTTAAGCGCCTGACTTTGGCTCAGGTCGTGATTGCACAGTTCATGGGTTCGAGCCTCGCATGGGGCTCTCTGCTGACAGCTCGGAGCCTGGAGCCTGCTTCGGATTCTGTGTCTCCCTCTCTCTCTGTTCCTCCTCTGCTCTTACTGTCTGTCTCTCTCAAAAATAAATAAAGATTAAAAAAAATTAAAAAAAAAATAAAATTACACATTCCGCTTAGGAGAAAAGGGTGGATTGTCTGGGGGCTAGGAGAGGTCTGCTCACGTGTGCCATAGACAAGGTACGGGAAAAAAAAAAAGAGAGAGTTACACCGAGGACCTGTGAAAATTTACTGAACTACTGTAGGCAGAATTTTTGAGTTTAAAGTTGTGATATGTGGAAAGCAGCGTCTGCATGTTGATAGTGCGGGGATGAGGACGGGGTGTCACAGAAAGGTGCAAAGTAGGCTGGTGCACTTGAGAAGAACTGGACATTCTGTCACTGTCCCCAGCTTGACTCTTCTGTGATCACGAAGAAGTGCCAGGGCAGGATTTATGGGCGTATGTTCTTTTAGTGCTGGTCGGTGGGGGGGGCTCCCCATCATGGTTTCCACATACTATATTAACTATTTGCTGTCCAAATAAGAGAAGAATCTGTCTGAAGTTGTAATCAGTAAACGTCACGTCTTCTTCCTGAACCTTCTGGTCTTTTCCCAGTGAGGTGGCGACACCGGTCTTTTTCTTTTTTTTTCCCCCCCTGTCTGAACTACTTCCTCCTCCAAAGAAAGATATAAGGTTCCGATTTATGCCTCGAATGAAAACCAAGGGGGCTTCAGAGAAGCGGAATAGATGTCCTGTTGGTATCCCGTTGTTAGGTGGTTTGGGGTCTCTCCTGTCTCTTCCTGCCAAAATGATTCCATTTCCAAAATGGAGCACATTCCATTCTTTATGACAAACTTATCAAGATTAAGATGACCTTCGGCTGTCAAAACAGCTTGAAGAAAGTCAGTTATGGTTATTATAAAGAATATAGAACTTACAGCCCTCTCTTCAATGATCTTTACCCATGTGAAAAGTATAAGTAAATAGGTTTTAATCAGCATGAAGGACTACAAAGAAGGAATCTGCCAAACTCGTTAGGGAAGAAAGGCCAACGCCATAATGGATCTGGGAGCTGGACCCACCATCGTCAAGTTGGCGTTTCGTAGACCAGTCCTTGTAACACGTATTTGCGGTAGACGACTAGAAACTGTCCCTTAGACGAGCAAGCAGCAGTCAGGATTTTTCACTGCTCGAAGAGAATCTTTCACGTATCATTGTGATTTCATAGGTTTGATGACAAGTTAACTCTTTGCCGTTTGGGAGGAGCCTCAGCCAGGCCATAAAAAAGTGAGGAAAGCTAATGGAAACTCGGTGGTGGTCCCAGTGGACTTATAATAACTGTCACAGGGCAGCAAACAAGATAAAAGTGGAGGCTTGTAACGGATCGGAAATACCTGTGCAAGTCAGGCAAATAACGCCCGGCGCCTCAGAGAACGGATTCCTTCCTTCATTTGTAGGATGATTCGCTTTACTTGTGTAATGTCGTTTGAAGCAACTCTAAAAGCCTTTGACTCGTGGCAAATGACACCTCGCTCAGAAACCAAACTCCCAGCTAAGGCCCTTTGTGGTCGGGGGGGCTCCTGCCCCTGCTCTGTCTGGAAGGCTTCACCCTGGCCCTCGACCTCCATAAACACCACTCTTTTTCAGGACATCTCAAGGGCACTGCCGGGTTCTCTCTACTGCTGCCCCTTCTGACAGGAGATGTGAGTCCTTACTGTCCCCTTTGCACCTTGGTGCCCCCAGCACTTGGCTGACACACGACTTTGTCTGCTTTCCCCTAGCATCCAGCATCTGGGACAGGGATTGGGGGTTTCGGGTCTTTGCAGCCTCAGTGCACAGTGCAAATTAGACACATGACAATGTTTTAAATCAGAACGAAATTAACGACTGTATATCGTTCCAACCTCAAAAACTCTCCAAGTGTTAGCCCTGGACTCTCTCCTGAACTCTGGAAGCCAATTTCTTTTCCTTCCTTCCTTCCTTCCTTCCTTCCTTCCTTCCTTCCTTCCTCTTTCTTTCTTTCTTTCTTTCTTTCTTTCTTTCTTTCTTTCTTTCTTTCTTTCTTTCTTTCATGTTTATTTATTGAGAGAGAGAGAGCGCCAGTGAGGGGCAGAGAGAGAGGGATAGAGAGAATCCCAAGCAGGCTCCACCCTGTCAGGGCACAGCCGGATGCGGGGCTTGAACTCGCGAACCATGAGATCACGGCCTGAGCTGAAATCAAGAGTTGAATGCTTAACTGAGTGAGTCACCCAGGCGCCCCCTCTGGGAACTAATTTCTAACTGTCTCACAGACGACTTGACAGGAAGTTCAACGGGCACCTTAGACAACATGTAATTCCATGTTCATTGCAAAGCCAGCTTGCTGTCTCTTTTCTTTCCAGGTCCGTCCTTCTAGGTCCCAGGAGGCACCTTACACCCCTTCCTCACATTCCCTCCCTTGTCGGCTCCTCTGACTTCCACGGGTCTCCCAGCACACACACCTTCCTCTCCCCTCCTGTGGTCACTCCCCTGTCACGGGCCCATGACACTCACTCGGGCCTTGGCACAGGCCCCTCAAGGTCTCCTGGCCTCAGTCTCTCTCTCTCCTTCAGGAGATCGCTGCCAGCGTGGTTCTCTACCCACAAAATGTCAAATGCCTTTGGGCACCCCAGCATGTTATTCAAAGTCTTGATCTCTAACCCATCCTCCTCCTAAGTGGCCTTCGCTTTCTTTGGAGTTCCGTGGCACTTTATCATTTACACCTTTCTTTTGGCAAGTAAATGCACACACTGTTGGCTGTAATTTTTAATTTTTTTTTTTCAACGTTTTTAATTTATTTTTGGGACAGAGAGAGACAGAGCATGAACGGGGGAGGGGCAGAGAGAGAGGGAGACACAGAATCGGAAACAGGCTCCAGGCTCCGAGCCATCAGCCCAGAGCCTGACGCGGGGCTCGAACTCACGGACCGCGAGATCGTGACCTGGCTGAAGTCGGACCCTTAACCGACTGCGCCACCCAGGCGCCCCAGTTGGCTGTAATTTTTAAAATGCTGATGCCTTGTTTATCCAAACGGTCTCCTCCCCCTAGGGGTGGCATCACGTTTTAGGCTTTGTTATGTGTGCCAGGGCTTAGCACACCCGGCATCATGAAAACACACGCGTTGACCTACGCAAAGAAAAATATCACGATGTGTAAAATCTAAGTTATTCCTGGGTGGAGATCTCGTACGCTTTAATATTCAGGATACTAGAACTTTCTTTTGCCATTTCCCACCAGCCATGCTCAGAGGGCTGATATGTAGAGTAATGAGTCATCTATACAAAACATTGGGAAGAGCGTCTGACCTACGGTTAAAGCCATCATGATGATGGTGAGGAGGAGGAGGACGGAGAGGGGAAGAAGGAGCACCCTCAAGGAGGACCGGATACGTCCACGCAAAATGCGGATAAACTGTTTCCACGCAAACGGCCATACCGCCAAGCAATACCATCTGGAGGGATCCTTGAGCTGCACGTCCGTATGTAAGCACATTAATAAAAATATATTTGGACTGGTTTTATACTATGCTGGTCAGTAACTGGTTCAAGAAGAGAGGCTAGGGCAGCGATTGGGAAAGGTGGAGTAATGAGCAGATGGGGCTGGTGGGCACTAGAGCCTGGGGTATGAGCTCCTTACCAGACTGCTTCTCCCAACTGGAACTTAAGTCTGGGAGTCTACCGATGGTGAGCTCACATGGGCAGAGCCTTCCTTAAAAATTCCCTTGCTCTCTGTGGCGTTGGCAGGCGACCAACACACTTGGGCAGCTCCGAACGTACGTTCTCTGCTGGACTTCCAGTTGTGGAAAGGTCAAGGGAACTGGAGACATGGTTCGTAGAGGGGGGCCTGGAGGAACAGGAGATATCGGGCAAGGCGACGTGGGACGAGCACAGACACCCGAAGGAATGAACTGCAATGCATCTCAGCTGGGTGGCACCGAGTGAGAGACAGAGGAACCGGAGGTGAGCAGGTGGCACGGGGGCACCATCTCCCCAGAGCCAGTCGTGGGCGTGGGTCTGGAGGTTTGGAAAGTTGGTTTTCAGAGCAGAAACACAGACAGGTTTGGGAATTGGACGATGGATTTTGAAAGGTGCAAGAAAGCATGGTAGGTAACTTACATGGGTCCTATACTCTCTAGAGCTTTCTTGGGGTTGGAATGAGTCTCAAACAGAAGACAGATGTCCGTGATCGCTGCAGCAACTTACGTTTCCAGCCCCAGGTCTCCTCCTTACCAGAACGTGGTGCCTTTATTACGCATACCTAATGCAGGCATACCAGCAAATTCTTACAGGGGGTTGGCAATGAGTCTGTGAATTTTCTTTATGGGTCTTCTAGGGACTTTATAGTTACATTTGTTCCCTGATTAAATTAGATTTGTGATTCTCACTGGTATAAAATGTTTTGAGTTTTCAGTGATATGAAGGAAAGGCTAAAAGATGACCATTCTTTCTTTCAAAAGCGATAAACAGAAAATATTTAATGGAGACACATAATAGGTAAATTATGTTTTTTAACACTTAATCTGATATCCATGGGTGGATAAATTAAGGTCAGGCCTGCAACTTGCCATGACTTCAGATATTATCAATTTATATTTTCCTTGAAAACTATAACTATAGGTTTAATTTTTTTTCATGTTTTATCTATTTTTGAGAGAGAGATAGAGCACGAGCAGAGAAGGGGCAGAGAGAGAGGGAGACAGAATCCGAAGCAGGCTCCAGGCTCCGAGCCATCAGCACAGAGCCCGACGCGGGGCTCGAACTCACAAACTGTGAGATCATGACCCGAGCGGAAGTTGGACGCTTAACCGACTGAGCCATCCACGTGCCCCATAACTGTAGGTTTAAAGTGTGCCAAATGTCCGATAAATTTAGCCCTCTTTCCACTTATCCATTCCCTCCACACCCTAACAAATGACTCTGAGGAGCACTGGGCCCTTTAGTTTGGAAAGCTGGAATCTGGTTTGTATGAATTTAATTTCCCATGCAGAGATGGCTGAGCTGCTTCTGATTATAAGCCTCTTACTAAACACTGTGATAGTCAAGTATAACAAATGCAACAAAGAGGCACAGTAAAGAAAAGCTCCATGAGGACCAGATGATTGTATGGGTGTCTTTCGGAAGTTCTGAACTGGGGTGGGCCTCGACCGTCAGTTTCTGCCCTGAATCCAAACTAAAAACAGGGAGAAAGCAAGCAGGCTGGAGACGGAAGTGGAGGAGGAAGGGGCCAGTCTTTCTCCAGTCCCTAGAGAAAACACAAGATAAATATGCCGACTGTGGGGCTGGACACTAAGTGCTACAAACACCTCTTCTAGGTTTGTACAAAGTAAGAAAGAACCAACATGTGGGGATTAATAACAGGTTAAAAATTTAACTCGATGACAGAGATCTCTGATACCGTTATCCCTTGGCTTATTATTCAGCCAAAGCTGATTGCAGTTAAAGTGATTTTATATTTATGCTAAAAATAAATTAGCGTCACACTAGGGGAGAAAAGACCCTCTAAGCAAATGGACGAGACCTAGATAACCTCATGCGCTAGAGAAGCAAACGTCATTTTCATGAGTCACAAAGCTTGTCAATGTGATAAACGGTTTCTGGAAATCGAGAACGCTGCCGGCCACCTTCCTTTCCCCTAAAACATGTCACCCTGGAAGACAAGGACGACAGACACATGTTTGGCTGGCCTTTGGACCCTGGGGAGGAAGGTGTGGTCACAAAGCAACCAGCCAGCCCGCGGGGATGCTGCAGGGACGTCACTGTAAGAGGAAGCCAGTGGCTGCCTGTGCTGGAGGAAGGCATGTTCGGGAGAAGGCAGGAAATTCTGATGTAGAGATAAGGCAGGGTAGTGAGAAGGGGACCCGCGCCGGGTGGGGAGAGGAAACGAATCAGATCCCCAGGGAAGGAGAGAAAGGGCATGGCACAAAGAGAAGGAGGCCAGATGGGGAGGGAGACCCGTGAGCAGGGCAGGAGTCTGGTTTATTTCAGGTGTTGGGGTAACCAGGGCTGAGGAGGAGGGGGAGATAGGAAGGCTGTGTGCTGAGACTTAAAAGAAATAAGCTTGGAATTCTTTGTTTATTTGTGGGGGCTAGGGTAGGAGGGTGGAAAAGCAGAGAGGGAGGGGAGGGAGTGAAACGAGGGGGTGATTTTGTAGCTTCTGAGGGTCCGAGCGATGCGCTGGGGCTGAGGGATGCGTGATGTCACGCGACAGTGAGCGCCTAACTACATGACTGCTTACCCACTGCATTTAAAGTGCAGCCTGGGGAGTGAATGTTTAATTTTTTCACCATGTAACTGGCCGTAAATCTCTGGAAAATGTGAGGAGCGATGCATTTGATTTGAACCTACAAAGGCTGAATTAATTCACCTTCATGCTTAACCGAGTGAAGCCAGTTTATAACCATGCATCCCTAAGTGGGGCCGGCGCACAGAGGGGAGAACGTATCCCCACCGCGCTTGAGAATAACTTCATCGCTGACCTGAATCGGATCCAGTGGAAACTAAACATTCAGTACATACTTTTACAGTAGAGGGAGTAGAACGGAAAACAAAGTGAGCTTAGCCGAAACGTGAGAAAGAACAAAACGGGGCCGAGGCTCAGCTGGGTGGGGCCACGGTCTACTTTCCCACCCCCTGCACCCCCCAGGCCAGTAAGTCTCCACCCAGCATGAGTTGTGGATGACATCACTCACTTCCCAAATACACGGCGGCGGTTTCCTGCTCTCCACAGCCCAGCCAGGCGATGTGGTCAGCGGCGCACCTGGGCACAGATGTGGCCGGGTCGGGTCAGGTCAGAGTGGAAATGAAGGCCAGCCACACCAGTGCACGATCATGTGCTCGCTCGGTAAACTGCGTGCTTTAGCGCTGATCTTTTGGTCCCTCTTTCTTGGACAGACTTGCACACTGCGATGGGTCCGGGCCAGGCCAGTCGCGGCAGGAGCAAGAAACGCACGAACAAGTAGGCAGTGCCCGTGATCAATACTCGGCTCTGGAAAGAGCCCAGGGACCAAAGCGAAGGGAGGAGGAAGGGACAGGGGAGCTTTGACTTGCTGCCTTTCCTAGTCCCCCCCATCTCATCAGTTTGTGGGGTGAAAGCACTTAGCTTTTTTTTCTGTTCAGTTCCAAGTATCCACTCTGCCTCCCGAAACGCCCTCCCTGGCAGTGACCAGCATATCAACGCCCTATGACGTCTTAATCCCTTCCGCGTGAACCGTGAGTCTGCTTATCTCCAAAATTCTAGCCCACGTTCTTGCCCCGAAGAGTCATCTTGTCGTAATTTTATGTCCCACGTTGGTCGATAGAGAAGACTTCCCTGTCAGGGGGACCTCAGCACGGGAGGACTTCTACGTTCTTTGGGAGTCTCAGTGCGATATCGAAGGAGAAGAGTGGGACACACCGAACGCTGACATCAAATGGACTTGGGGTGGAATTCACAGAGCCGGACATTTCTCCACGCCAACTGTTTGACAACTCGATCTCGCATTTCCTTAGCAGAATCTGGGGCTGGCCAACGTTACACAGAACCAGACGCACCACACTCAGGAGTGCATTTCTTACGATGACACCCTAGCCCTTCTGTCCCGCCTTCAGGGTCTCACCTTTACAGGTGTTAAAACACTGCAAGGCAGCTGGGATGGGCAGACGACGGGACCCAGCAGGTGCCACCTGCTGCGCACAGAGTACTACTGACTCCCCGGCAACTGAATGGCCCTAGTTAAACATTTTTTCCCAAGGACTTTTAGTTTATCACTTGCCTATTCATTGCATTTTCATGGTATAGAAGGGACACATGCTCAATGCAGATACTGAAATAAGCAGAAAAGTACAGAAGAAAAAGCTGCTTCTACTACTGCAGCCCAATGTTAACATTTTGGTGTCTTCCCAGTTTTTTTTCCAAGTGGAGTGTAATTTACTTCCCAGTAATATCATGGCATATACTTTGCTTACGTGCTAATAATTTTATGTCAGGCAATTTATGCCAAATGATTAAAGAGCCCCTGTAAACTGTAGAAACCTAAAGGCAATATCAAAACAATGTGACCAGAAGAGAAAGACCACCTACTGAATTTCTTTTGGCACAAGATTGTTTTGGAGAAATTTAATAAGCTATTAGGTTGATTGAACACGATAAACCGTAAGCTTTGAAAGAATTTCGGAAATATAACGTAACACGGTAATCCATGGAATCCAGGGTAGGAAAATCTTGAAAACAATTTGCTCTTTTCTTCCCACATCAAGAACCTGTATTTGCTAAACAGTGTCTTAGAAGGAGATGCACTAAGTAGTGATAATCTGGTCAGGAATCTTGTACCGTTTGTAGCTTTCAAGAATACGCCTGAAATAACATATAACTATGTCATTAAGGAGAAGCAAGAATATATATGGTGTTTAGTGGGAATGGAGACTGAGATTTTGCGAAGGAAAAAGTAGCTACAGCAAGATGAGAAACACCGAGAGTGCAGGGAAGAGTGGTAGCTGAGCCGGATGTCCCTAAGCTAGTAATCCTTGCCTCGGGTGCTTCTATACAAACGGACGGGGAAGTGAAAGCCACTAGCGAAGCGGCTACAGCAGTTACTGATATTTCTAATTATTATTGTATTGTGTCATAACTAAATAGAACATGATGAAATGAAGTAATTAAGTGGGAAAAAAACCCTCTGGCCTATAAGTAAAGACAGGGGGTTAAACAGTCAATATCCACAAAGCTAAATCTGGAGGGGGGAACACTGAATTCCCCAGACATGTCACCACGTGATCGCTCAAGGTCATCAGGGCTGGAGACGTTTATTGTTTGAGGACAGACTTGTCTATACTCACATTCGCCACTTTGGAACCTACTACATAGCTGGGGGCTGTTTCTCCTTTGTCATAAAGCCTACAGCTTCCTGTACTTGGATGATTTCTTTTACCACGGTATAGCAGAAGGCCCATTAGGGAAGGACTTGGTCTTATTCGCCTCCACGTGGTTTTATGAATGAATGAATGAATGAACACTGCAGAAAAACTGAGAAGCTTTCTGATGTCGAGGTCTCAGTTTGGCCTTTCTTTCTGGAGTGGATAGATGGATATGTATTTCAAAAGTACTCAGGGGGCACCTGGGTGGCTCAAGTCGGTTAAGCGTCTCACTTTGGCTCAGGTCACGATCCCATGGTTTGTGAGTTCAAGCCCACACTGGGCTCTGTGCTGACAGCCCGGAGCCTGGAGCCTGCTTCAGATTCTGTATCTCTGTCTCTCTCTGTCCCTCCCCCACTCGTGCTCTGTCCCTCTCTCAAAGATCAACATTGAAAATAATTAAAAAAAAAAAGAAGAACTCAAATAAGCACATGTTTCGTGATTAAGAGTAAGAGTGACTCAGGATGCTAGGATTTTCCCACCTGCAGGAACCAGCCCCTCCGGTGTCCCCATTCCCTTTCCCTCAGTCATCTCAGCAGGAAATTACTACACTGTGTCTCCCACACGGGTGATGAATGTTCGAAGCATTTCAAAAGACCGTAGCAGGGCCCAGAATGGGGTCAAGTAAAAGTAAATACCAGCCCTTATTAGGCGATCCTGGCCTCCAACGGTGCACTTGCCCTGATACACGCGCAACTTCCCGCTGTCATAGAAAGCGGACGCTAAGGCCACCAACTACACGTGACCGTTTCCTGACCTCCAGGAACTTCTTTAGTCAGGCACTGCTTCCTTCCTGCGTCCTCACACTTGACTGTTTCACTGACGGCTCCTGGCCTGGCCCTGCGGTTGGGGGCACCACAGGGCAGCCCGGGGCTCTCTCCAGGACACTGCGGGCCTGCGGCCGCCCCCCAAACGCCATTCCTCACATTCATTTTCCTACTAGTCATTCGTCAGTGTTCCCGCATGAGTGGCGGCTCCAGAACTCTGATTTCCCAGAACTGCTCTCAACATGCGGGTCTGGTGGTATTAGCTGGGATGGGAGAAGATCCACAGCGTCTATTTGTTTAGTGTCCACAAGATTTTAAATTATGACTTCTGATGACTGTTAAATGCTCAGACCTATTAAGGTTATTAACTAATTAAAAAAAAATTTTTTTTAATGTTTATTTATTTTTGACAGAGAGAGACAGAGCGGGAGTAGGAGAGGGACAGAGAGTCAGGGAGATACAGAACCTGAAACAGGCTCCAGGCTCTGAGCTGTCAGCCCAAAGCCCTACGCGGGGCTCGAACTCGGGAACAGTGAGATCATGACCTGAGCTGAAGTCGGACGCTCTTAACCGACTGAGCCACCCAGGTGCCCTTGATTGATTCCTAATTTTTATACCAAACCATTTTCTTTGTCATTCACTTCTGTCTGTTCCTATCAGCTGTAAGCTGTCTGAAATGGAAAGCTGCTTTGTTTTGGGATTCCCGGAGCACTGAGCACCATGCCTTCTGTATACTGGTTGAATGAATGAATGAATGAATGAATGAATGAATGAATGAATGAATTTGCTGGGCCAGTTACTGCGGGGTTTTGAATCTGTACAGGGCCACACAGGGCCGATTCTGAGGGAGGTTGGCTTTCTCCTCGGTGAGGCCCACGGGCACACCCCTCCTCTCTCCGGGCTGTGCTCTGGTTCCTGAGCAAAGGCCTTCACTGACCCAGGCTCAGCAGACTTTGAGCATTTGAGGAGCTGCTGTCACGAGGCCACTCTAAGGGGCATAAAGCAAACTCTTCTCACTCTCCATTTTTGTTCCTTACGTACATCTCCGTTGCGGCATAAGTAAGTTATACTCGATAAAATTCATCCTTTTCAGGTGGTACAGGCCTATGAGTTCTGACAAACCAATATAGTCATGGAACCGCCACCACAATCAAAGTAGTCAAAATATAGAGTATTTCCATCGCCCCGGAAGGCTCCCCTGTTGTAGTCACTCCCCTTCTCCGCCCCACCTCCCCTCGGGAGATGTCATCCAGTAGCCATAGGATGTGAACCCTTCTCCCTACACCGATGCCATTGCTACCCCTCCCCCAGCCCGCCACCGCCCTGACTTCTAGGGACTCCCTGGTCTCCCCCCAGACTCCTGGGGTGGCCCTGTAAATGTGGACGTTTAGAAAAAATTTTTATGTTTATTTATTTATTCTTGAGGGAGAGAGGAGCAGACAGAGGGGGAGAGAGAGAATCCCACGCGGGGCTCCATCCCGCGACCGCGAGATCACGACCTCAACCGGGATCAAGAGTCAGATCCTCAACCGACTGAGCCACCCAGGTGTCCCTAAACGTGCTTGGAGTGTCGTCCTTCACCCTCTTCTCAGGTCTCTCGTGCTTATCCGTGCTTCTCCCCTGGTTCAAGCTCTGCCTTCATCTACATTCTGACAACTCTCAAGGCCTTGCTTCCTGCTCCTCTGAGTGTTATGTCTGCATTTCTAACAGATCCACAGGCCACTTTACGTGTCCCGTTAACGCCCGCGCTTCTCCACATCTATGCCACACTCATCTAGGCCCGGCCAATCTGCCTTCCCCGTGTGCCTTCTGTGACCACGGCACCGCCATCCACAGTCAGGCGGCAAGGGCCCCTCCCCCGGCCCCACAGGTAGGTGGCCGCCCTTCAAATCCGTCTTGCATTCTCCTCTTCTCTCCGTATTAGTTTGAACGACTGCAGTGCCATTTACCTCTGGCTCTCAGCCCTCTAACCATGCTCCTTCTGCTGCCGGGGCTATTTTTCTAAAATAAAAATCAGATCACATTTTTCCTCTTATAAAAAGAAAACGAACAAACAAACTCAGAAACCGCCCTGTAGTGACTCCCCAGGGCGCCGAGGAGAAAAGCCCAAGTTCCCACCGACGACAGTCGAGCTCCGTAACAGCTTGGCCCGGTCTTGCTCTCCCTGAGCCATTTCTCAGACTCCCCGGCCCGTCCAACCCCAGCCACGCTGGACCACGCTGGGTCTGTCATGTATTTTTGTGCCCGTGAGTTGAAATTCACTGTTTCCCCAGTTCAGAGCTCTTACGAAGTATTCTCGACTCTCTTCTTCCACATACCGTGTTCCCTCATCCACCTCGGGCCAAAGCGGCTGTCGCCGCCCCCGTGCTGAGGGCACTCAGCATGCCAACGCCACCCTTTCTAGATGCCTCTGTGCTATGCAAACCTGTGCTCCTCAGAGTATCTCCATGCCTCACAAGCAATGAGAATGCAAGAAATGCTTATTGAAAACATCTTGCCCAATATTAGATGAAACATGTGAATGTCAAGGGAAAAATTCTGCACTTTTTAATCTACTTTTGGCCCGTTCATTGCTTGTTTACATAATAACAACAGAGCCATGTGTTGGATTGAAACACTGGATTTTTGCCAGCCTTTAGAGGTGCTGGGCGGGTCCTGTCTGGCAGGAGCAGTCTCCTCCATTATCTGACTAGAATCAAATCTTATCATTTGAGTACGATAATGTGAAAAAGGTCCGGAGGCACCGTACTAAGCCATTCCACCATTTAAATATCAGACTGAATTCCACCAAATTGTTCGCTTCCATGTTCTATGAGGGGAATCCGTTTTATGACTCAAGGGATCCCGAACACACGATTTAAAAAACACAAGAAAGAAAAACCCAAACCACGACGGAGGAGGTGTTTTATATGGTGGAAGAGAATGTCTAGAAAAACAGCAAACACTATTAATTCCCAGCAGCCGATTTGCAAAGCGTTGGCAGAACAGAAGGATTTAAGGCATCAGGACAACACAGCCTGGGGAAGGTTTCTGGAGAATGTTACTCACCGTTCCGACCAGAGGGTAGATGAACCCAGCGCCTATGCTGGCCCGGACGTCACTAATGGGCAAAATGAAATCTCTGGGTACGCCTTTCTTGTCAGGTTGGTGAGACAGAGAAAGGTGAGTCTTTGCCATGCAGATGGGCAGATTTCCAAACCCCTGGAAGAAAGGAAAGGAAAGGTGTTCATTGAGCACAGATGTCAGTTTCTTGTATGTGTCCGACTTGCACTCCACAGGATCCCCGAGGCTCAGGTCCAGGCACACGGCAGGTGCTGGTCACTACTCGTTCACTGGGCAAGAAGATGGGAAGAAAATTCATTTCCACGTGATCATCGCGTGGCTGAAAGTACCTGCTGTTTATTTCGGAGAACTCTCCGTAAGGAAGGCAGCATTATGTGTGTGTTTGGGGGAAAGTCTGGCTATTTACAGGCAAAGGAGAAGCAAAGGCCCTGTCAGAAACTATTTCCAAGGATATTAATATCCGGGACTCAGAAAGGTAAAAATGGAGAAAGGCTCCGTAATGAGGCTTTCAGTCGTGTTCACTCATTCTTGGAGGCTGTCGGGAAGCAAAGGGTCCCTTTGTGTTGGTTTATGAATCATGGTTATTTGATCTGCGATCACATTATATGAACTAAGATGAGGTCACTATTTAAGACTCTTATTTTTGAGGACCAAAGGCGACGCCTGACTCAGAGTTCCAAAGGTGAAAGGGCAGGAAGTCACATGTGGGGTCTCACAAAAAGGACAGTGTCCTTGCAGCCTGGTTCTGATTAAAGGGTACATAGTGTCTCTTCAGAGACTTTGCTAATTGATGGCCACCACATACTGGACACATAACTTTTAAGGAATATTTCTTCAGTCAGTTGGTAGGGATAAAACGAATATAGTCTTCAGAGGTAACACATGCAGAATTTCTTATGATTCAACTTAAAACTATTTGGAAGATTTTTCAATATTTTCAATTGGAGGGTGGGGCTGGTCTGTTTTCAAATGCTAGAATAGTCTCATACACTGATCAGAAATCTGCTGGGGGACAATCACAATTGCTCTATAGAAATGGGGGCCAGAATTTTGGGTTTCAGAGATCATTCAACGAATGAAATAATTTGAACTGAGGTAGGCTTGCCCGTGTAGTATTTTGCCACTCCAGATATTTAAAAAAACAAAAAACCAACAGGGTATAAACTAGTAGCATATGACTTCATATAAACAAGAAGTTTTAATGCCGAAAACAAACACTAGAATACATAATGATCCTTAAACATTATTTTAAACTCACGTAAAAAAAAAAAAAAGATGAATGACAATGACCTTACTTTACTCATTTCATTGCACACGAGTGAAATTTCACTGCAGAACAATGCCAGTATGTACAGCAATTTGTGGGAACCATTTATTTATTTATTTTTTTTAACGCTTATTTATTTTTGAGACAGAGAGAGACAGAGCATGAACGGGGGAGGGGCAGAGAGAGAGGGAGACACAGAACCGGAAACAGGCTCCAGGCTCCGAGCCATCAGCCCAGAGCCCGACGCGGGGCTCGAACCCACGGACTGCGAGATCGTGACCTGAGCCGAAGTCGGACGCTTAACCGACTGAGCCACCCAGGCACCCCGAACCATTTATTTTTTAAAAGCACAAGCTGAGGGCATACGTGGAAAATTCTAAGAAAACATGAGTTGCTAATTATCTTACCAAACCTGGGAGAGTACTCTGGCCGGCATCGGTAGTTTTTATCAAAAAATCAAAATATGAAAAAAAAAAAAAAAGTCAAAATATGATTTACAAATAGGATTTAGGGGTCGGGAATTTTAAAAAAGAGATCAATGATACTCATAATGAAGTCATTTCGCCAGCCAGCTCTGGAAGTGCTTTGACTTCTATCACATCACAGCAAAATGGAGGGAGCATTCGAGGCATACGGTCGTTTTGGTCGAGGTGGCTGACCGTGCCGCAGCAGAGTCCATGAATGATGGTCATCGTAGGACTGGGCTCAGGCTGCTGACTCCCAGCCACCTTCACAGACGTTTGCTGACTTGCCTTTGTCACTCTCTAGAAGATGACAGAGCCTTCGACTCTGGTGGGCAATCTCGGCCCCAAGCCAATGAACCACTTGCAGAAAAAATGAACACCAAGAACCCCCATCTTATAAGGTGCACTACATACGCCTTGCCTCACCTGGCACCGTGCTAACATTCGTAAGGGAGTAAGAGCCCTGCAAGGAAGAGGAAGCACCACAAATCATCCAAATCCGACTCCACAGCCGCACATCCAAGTTTCAATGCTCCTGGCTGAGCGGGAGGGTGAACCATCCCGTCACAGACACGACATCACACATACGATGCATATCGGACAATTTGTAACCACAAAAGTCAACGATGTATCCTTCAGAGGATATACACCTTTGCTATAATGTTCTATTTGTAATCAACAAACTACCCAGGGATATCAGTTCAATCTCTGTGGACTAAGTAGATTGGGCTGAGTTCAGCTGGGGAGACAAATAACAGTCTTGAAGTCAAAGTGAGCATTTTACGAGCCACAGGTGGACTTTTTTTTTTTCCCCCCTTAAAAGTGTAACTCTTACCTGTTGTGTGTAACGATCTATTTTGGATTGTGCCTCAGGAGACAGTTCGATATCTTTGGCTCCATATACAGCCTGCGCGATGGTTCTTATCTTTTCTACAATTGGAAGCTGGAGAAACACAAAGGACGACCAAATTGTTAACGTTAATCTGGGGAAAGAATTGAGGGAAAGCTCGGGGAGTTTCTGTGCAATTGCTTAAAATTCCCTACCAGATTCCCTCCTCAGCACCCGTGGCATTTGAAACAAACACTCTTTTCTCCTTCTATCACCCTTAAAGTATGAAGAAGTATCAAGAAGCTTTAGAGGTTCAGCCAACTCAAAGGCTGCTTATCTAATCATTTTTACCCACTGCATTGTTTTAAAAGATGTACTTCATACTACGGTTTTAATGGTCTTATGTGTCAGAACAGGAGTCTCCTAACTAAATACGCAAGGCTGGTACTCAAGTGCATCTCGGCTCGGGGTTATGTAACAGAGAACACAGCAATACTAGAAAACGAGTACTTTTTTTGTGAGTAGGAGTGGGCTGATATTTTGATATAAATGTCGATGTGCTGACTTTATTGGGAAATCGGGGTTGAATCTAGTGTCACTTCAGCGAATTATGAGAAATCATGGAGACTGGGAAAGAATCCAAGAAGGCTGGATACAGGCACGGAAGTGTGTGTGGTGGAGAAGAACAATCCTCCATAATGCTGGAGGGGAAACGTGGATGCAGACTGCTGGCAAAATCCTGAATGTGATCTTCAGAAAGAACCGTGGTTCACCGGAAAGGAGTATGTCGCAGATGAAGTGATTCTTACTTAAGCAAATCATTTGACAATGTCATTCATAATTTTACTGTGGGTGGAAGGTACAGAGGCATAATGCAGTTAGTGGATTTACCGTTTGGTGCACAGCTGCTGGACCGAGTGCCCATTGGTGGAATGAATGTCACCAAGGGGCAGAAGTACGTCTGTACATTCGTACGAATTACTACTGATCCACACAGGAAGGAGAGTTATCCCATAGGAGAAAATGAAAGCTGGGTCTACCCCCCACCCCCATCTGACAGAACCCCAAACTGCTTTTGAATGTGTTTTTCATTACTAGAGTTTTTATTACTGTAGACTGGTTCTGTAGCCTGGAACTTAAATATTGGACGTTGCAACAAATAATAAATGAAGGTGTGAGTCATTATAACGTTTCCCTGAAGGACGTAAAAGATGGTTTGAGTCAATGGAGAGAAGTACTCTGTTCACAGACGAGAATACTGTACAGATGTCAGTTCTCTCAAACTTCACCTATTAGTTCAGTGCAATTCCAATAAAAATCCCAAGAGCGCTTTGGGATGCTTGGCCAACCAATTCTCAAATTCCTAAGAGTAATGGCACAGATAGGTAAGATAACTTCAAAGGTAAGTAAAACCATAAGAACAAAGATAGGGACTTGCCTTTCCAGATCAATCAGACTACAAAACTATGGTAATGAATTCCATATGGTATTGGCATAAGACTACATGAATCAATCAATGGAAGATAAGAAAGAACCCAGAAGGATACCGCAGCAGGTGTGGGACCATATATAGTAGAAATGACACAAAACAGAGAAAGGGCTGACCATTCAACTGACGTTCAGCTAGAGAGAAATAAAATTAGATTCCTACCTCGCAAGGGGCACTTACATAAATCCAATATAGAACAAAGGCATAACTTTTAAAATTAAAACTCTAAATATTGGAAGAAAACATTGGGAGCTCTCTTTATGATCTTGAGGTAGGGAAGGATTTCTTAAATATGGTAAGAACAGAATATGCCTTAAAAGAAATGATTTATAGATCTGACATCAAAATTAAAAACTTCTTGTGTACAAAAAGACATTATAAATAAGGATAAAGGATAAGGAACAGTCTGGGAGAAGACAGATATAAGCAAATATTTAGCAGTCAAAAGATTAGTTACTGGAATGAATTAAAAAAACCTCCCACAAGTCAAGAAAAAGACAAATAATTAATACTGGGCCAAAGGAGTGACTAATAGCCATATAAAGAATGCCCACTCTCATTAGTAATCAAGGAAACAAACGAAAAGGATAAAAACCTAACTCACACTCATTAGCTTGGCAAGAATGAAAAGTATGAGAATATCAAGTATAGGTGAGGATGTGGGGGGAATGATCCTTCTAAGTACCCCTGCCTTGGTTGAGATGCTAATGGTCTAGCCCATTGTGAAGCTTCCTAATTGGTCTCTTCACTTCCAACATGCCCTCTACTCTACCATGGTCTAAAAGGTCCTTTTGAAAAGGTACCCAACTACGACAAACCCAAAAGTCTTCCGCTATTCACGGCCTACTGAAGAAAAAATCTGGTTGTGATATTTAAATACCTGCACAATATGTGCTCTGAAGCATAAGGTTAAGCCCCCATATCTTAAAATTTCCCCATGTCTTCTTGCTTCTGGGCCCTGCACATAAAGCTTCTTCGTCTGTAATCCCGCAAGATCAATCTCTGAGCTCTCTAAGGTCTCTCTCAAAGGCCAGCTTCTCTACAAAGCTTTTACTGATCCTTCTGAAGCACAGGGAGGCATTCTTTTCTCTTCTGTTCAGATGGCCCTGTAATGCGCTTACACGGATGCTTTACAGGACTGGGGCTTCACCCGGGAATGGCAGTAAGGCGGCTGCCGGCAGGGCTCAGGCTATTTTTGGGTACACTGATGGACGTCAAATGGTAATGGTCCTAGGATCAAACTGGGACCCTGAAGTCTACCACATGGCCAGGGGCCTGTACTCCAGGGGCTGTCACCGGAGAAATCAGAGAATAATCTGCACCTCCAGAAGGGAGTACTCCAAAAAGAAAGGATCATTATTTTCCAGGAAGGCAGAACGCACAGCAAAGACAGAAAGGAGAAAGAAGTTAATTCTTAGCCCGATGTTTAAGGAGAAGCTGTAATCCTCGGAACTGCCTCACTCAATGGTGACCTGCCTGCTCCAGGAGAGATCAGTGTAAGTGAGGTATGGTGCCAGGAATGCTGTAGGAAGAATTACAGAGATAACCTACAGGGCAGCTTCTACTGTAAAAGATTCCACATTCCTATTAGGTGAAAAGAAGGAACAGCCTATTGAACTTCTCTGAGGTCAGGGACCACCTCTTGTTCACCTACAGGCGGGGTATTGACACGGCCCCTGGAGTACAGAGTAGGCCCTCAATATATAGTTGAGCAAAGGAACAAATCTTTCTTTTCTTTTTTTAAAACAGTTTTATTTATTATTGAGAGACAGAACATGAGGCCCTAGGGGTGGGGCAGAGAGAGGGGGGAGACGCAGAATCCGAAGCAGGCTCCAGGCTCTGAGCTGTCAGCACAGAGCCTGCCGCGGGGCTCGAACCCACACACCGCGAGATCACGACCTGAGCCGAAGTCAGACGCTTAACTGAACTGAGCCACCCAGGTACCCCGGGAACAGAGATTTCTGAATCTCCTGTTGACCAAGCAAGGATTCCATGTGGTACAATGTCAATGTCAGATTTTAAGAAAGTGAAGGTGCTGATGTGCTGGAGACAATAACGAGAAAGGACTTTTTGCTGAACCTTAGACCTTCCTCATCAGCAGGATATGTGGACGGGCACTGAAGTGCTTGCTTTCGACGCTGCACTTAAGCTAATACGGTCTCCTCTGCTGGTCAATAACTGCTTTGCAAAGAGCAAACCTTTTTAAGAAACAGAAGCTAATCGGATGCTGGAAAATATTTCCAGCATCCACAGAGAGCAAGCAAATGCCCATGCTTTGTCAGGGGAACTCAGGTCTCAGGATACTGTGCTCCCCAAATAGTATGATAGTGGGTGGTCCTGGGCAACAGGCAGTGTCCCCAGGAGAGCTACAAAATGACAACAAAAAAGGATATTGCCATTTATAACATAATCCAACGACTGCAACGCGCTATTTACTGAACTCTGGGTTACAATATGACTTTTCTGTTACGACAATACTTAAAGAGCTCACACGTGAAGCAGGTAAGAGTAAAAGGATGATTAGTGAAGGAATTAGCGAGTGGGTATTTAACTAATGTATTATGGTTTTTTTCCCCCTTTATTTTTAGAGACAGAGCAAGAATCTGAAGGAGGCTCCGCGCTCACCACAGACCCGGATGCGACGTGGGGCTTGATCCCACGACCCTGGGATCACGATCTGAACCGAAATCAAGAGTCGGATGCTCCGAGGGGCCCCCGTACTGCATGTTTTTAAACCTGACAGTATTGCATTTCAAGAAATACATGTATTTAATTTTTAATTGTAGTAAAATATACAGTAATAGAAAATTGACCATCTTAACCATTTTGAAGTATATAGTTCCATATGAAGTACCTCCATGCAGTTGTAAAACCAATCTCCAGAACTCTTTTCATTTGGCAAAACAAAAGCCGTGTACCCGTTCAACACTAACTCCCCCTTCTTCCCTCCCCTCGGCTCGTGGCAACTGCTTTTCCTCTACGAATTTGGCTACCCCAGCTACCTCACACAGGTGGAACCAGAGAACATTCGGCCTCTTGCACCTGGGGTATTTCAATTAGCATGACACTCAAGGTTCGTCCATGTCGCAGCATGTGTCTGAATTTCCTTCCCTTTGAAGGCTGTGTTATGTTTCACTGTAAGTGCATTTTTTTTCTTCTCTGGGCACCCACTGATGGACTCTCGGCTCTTTTCTACCTTTCCACTGCTGTGAATAATGCTGTTAGGACCGCGCGTGTACAAATACCTTCTTGGAGATTCAGCTTTCAATTCTTCGGGACATTCAGAAATACGCATTTTCGGCTGACGACGAAACCACCCTCCTTTCCAATGCTCATTTGATAGTATTTTGAGAATTTCAGGCAGGTGCCAGGCTGACTAGGTAAGCCGTGTAGTTGTTTTTTGTCTAATTCCTGTAGGAAAATTGCAACCGCCCAAACGTGACATGCTGGGAAAGTATAGGGAAGCAGGCAAAGGCCAGCAGTAGGATTCCAGCTGGGCGCCTTGTCTCCCCTCTTTACCCTCAGATGCCAGACCCCCAGGCTTCCCAACATGCCTTGCCTGCCTCTTGCCCTTCCGCACTTTCGCCGCCCCGGCCCCAGGCTTGCTATGCCCGGGGAAGATGAGCGTGCTCCCCTGACCGCTCTGACACGTGCAGTGCTGTCCAACGTGAGCCTAAGAGAATGTCACATCCACACCCTGGCGCGTGACCCGCAGCCCCATGCTAAATAAATCAAGCGCGGCAGCTGACCTAGCCACAAATCCCAAGACCAAAATCCTCTCTGGACTGCGACTACAATTTTTCTTTGTCACTCACGTGGACAAGCGAATAAATAAAAAGATTATCTTAGTCAATGTATCTTTTGGGTTTTATATAAAAACTAAACACTGCCCTGATAAGGTAGTTCCCATCGCATACAACCTATGTTATGTCAGTAGGCAAGGGACATCCTGCTGTTGCTCGGCTCAATTTGGGGGAGAAGTACAATCTTTTAAGAAAAAACAACAAAAAAGAGAGCCAAGCTGTCACGTGATCTTGATCTGAACTTGATATTCACCTACACTGCTTGGTTTTAAACGCGTTTTCAATAAAACAAATAAAATGGTAAATTATGAAAGCTTACGAATTAACCACCCCTGGCTTTCCCTGACTCTGTAAATATTTACTAATTTATCTGTTCACCACATCATTCTCCTCCTATCCCTAATGTCTAGGAGAGTGGCTTGCACACAGTAGGGATTCCACAAACATCTGCTGAATAAATAAATAGCCACCGAGGGCGAGTACTTTCAAGATGTCACGGTATACAGAGAACTTTGGGGACCTCCTGAATAAAGCGCGTCTGATGGGGTGGGGACAATGACACAACGCACAAATACGACACACTAGTGCCCTGGAGGACAAAATTCTTAATTGTGGTTAATTTAAATTTAAATAGCCACCTGTAATCGGTCACTATGGGCCTGGGCAGCACAGCTCTGGAGAACAACTCTGACCAATTGTTGTATCGTTGTACAGCCTTCCGCCCACAGTAGGTGCACCGTAAAATTAGCTGAGGAACAGCACAAAGGTAAGTTGGAGGATGTGGTGACTTCTTCCTGCGTTATATTCATTTTGTATATATGGTGATCCAGGCTCAAAGAAGCTGAGTTAGTCAAAGTTTAGACAGCACATCTTTTTTTGCTAAGGTCTGGGAAACCTGCTAGAATTATTGTATTATTTATTTATTTATTTATTTATTTTTAAAAAATGTTTATTTATTTTTGAGAGAGAGAGAGAGAAAGAGCAAATGGGGGAGGAGCAGAGAGAGAGAGACAGAGAGAGAGAATCCCAGGCAGGCTCCTTACAGCCAGCACAGAGCCCGACGTGAGGCTTGATCTCACAAACCATGAGATCATGACCTGAGCCCAGATCAAGAGTAGGCAACTTAACCAACTGAGCCACCCAGGCACCCCAAGAATTATTATTTAAGACCTTCTTGGTGGAATAAAACTGATCTACAAATTCCAGAAAAGCAGTTACACAAAGCTTTAAAATATTTTTTCGTGAGGAGGAAATGGCCAACATGGACAAAGTGAAATAAAACAAAACTTAAAACAGAGGTTAAAAAAGAAGCTCCCAATATCAATGAAGTATACAGGTATTATAATACAGGGGCATCTCAATATACCTGGAGGTCAAGTTCTAAAGTCAGCAGCTCTGACAGTCTTAGGAGACCCATGAAAACACTAAGCCAATACTCTACTATCAATACGATAGAATTTCTTTTTTAACTTTTTAAATGTTTTTATTTATTCTGGAGAGACAGAGAGAGACAGGACATGAGTCGGGGAGGGGCAGAGAGGGAGGGAGACACAGAATCCAAAGCAGGCTCCAGGCTCCGAGCTGTCAGCACAGAGTCCGATGTGGGGCTCGAACTCATGAACTGTGAGATCCTGACCTGAGCTGAAGTCAGACACTTAACCGACTGAGCTACCCAGGCGCCCCTACCTTTCTAGTACTTCAAATAAAAGTATATGAAACCATCGACGTTAACTTATCCTGGGCACACACAAGGTATAAGGGGTTCATTGCAATATACCTTTAGTGTCTTGGGAGCAGTGCTCTTACTGAGAAAAACAGACACTTGTATCTTTGACACAAAGCTTGTCCCTGGCTGTCAACCAGCACATCTGAGCTCCTAAACGCGTACGTGCTGACTAACGGGAGCCAGCTCACTGAGCAGGTGTCCCTGCTGGCTCACTGGCCCTGAGCGACAGGTTAACCCAGAAGACTCCAGAGGAATCTCACTGTCCTAAGGCAAACGAGATGTGCGGTGGATATAGCTGGGGTCTGGGGATGGAAAAAAAGCTCATCGCCGAAAGATCTCTATTTGCCTACGTCAAATGATGACAATAAAAAATTCACAGGGGTGAGCTTTTGTACGCTCAAGCAGAACATAAGAGCAACGTCAAGGAAAGGAACATATAGGAAGGGGTGATTTTAATGATCTCCTCCCACCCGCATGAAGAAGCGCTAACGTGGCCTGAGCACGTGGCTTTGCCTACTAACATGTATTTTTATGCCGTATGTGTTGATCCCCTTTCCACAAACTTGGCTTGTAAACCTCAATGTATTATAAGAGTAATACGAATGGTTGAAGGTGTGGTTTAAGTGCTATTTTCACACTCAAGGAGCCCTCGTTTTTGTGTTTTTTTTCTTTTTTTTACAAGAGTCTCTTTTTCTTGATTGTTCAGCAGCGTTCATAATTTCCCTCATGGAGATCTATCGGATCCTTTGGAAATGTGCTTCCGAAGAAAAAACTCTGGGTGTAAGAGTCTCACTGAAGAGCATAATAAACTGCAGCTGACCCTTGAACAATGGGAGATGTGGGGCACCAACCACCCCCACATAGTCAAAAATCCAAGAATACTTGACTCTACCCCCCAAATGTAACTAACAGCTTACTGTTGACCAGAAGCCTTGCTCATAAGGTAAATAGTTGATTACCACATAGATTGTATGTTGTATGTACTAGTCTTACAATAAAGGAAGCTAGAGAAAAGAATCGGTTATTAAGAAAACCAAAACAAAGAGAAAACACATTTACAGGACGGTAGCGTATTTACTGAAAACAATCCGCGTATGTGGGTCCGTGCAGTTCAATCTTGTGTTGGTTCAAAGGTCAACTGTACTCTTACCAAAGGAAACAGAAATCATTTTTTCACAAAAAGTCATCACTAAGACAAGTCTCCAAACTCTCAGATACTGGAGTGACTGAAAGCCTGTGCTGTTTTAAGTGTTTTTTTCCTAAAATGCTGAAGTTGTAGGTTTCTCTTTTATTTATTTAAAAAAGTTTTTTTAAATGTTTATTTTTGAGAGAGAGAGAGAGAGAGCGCACAAATGAGGGATGAGTAGAGAGAGAGAGAGAGAGAGGGAGACACAGATCTGAAGCAGGCTCTAGGCTCTGAGCTGTCAGCACAGGGCCCGACACGGGGCTCGAACCCACGAACCATGAGATCATGACCTGAGCTGAAGTCAGACGCTCAACCGACTGAGCCACACAGGTGTCCTGGTAGGCTTCTTTTTTAAAGTGGTATGTTGTATTTGGTCCCTTTAATGATAAGATCTGTGATAATATTAAAGAATATTCCTTAAGTGCTTGCGTTTTAGGCTGAGAAACGGGTACTGTCCCTACACAATGGTTGCCCGTCACCTACATTACAGTCGGAATGTCCAGGCAGTGGATGAAGAAGTGGCAGAAGGTGGCTGGCTAACAGGGTGGGACGCTGATGGTTCATTTTACAACCCTCAGTCTTTCTTGATGGGCTCGCAATTTTAGATCAAATAACGCATTTCTGGAAACTTCTATCATAGTGACATTCCACTTTTCAGGTTAGAAGAAAGCACTTAAATGAAATTACAGGAATCCTTGCAACATGCACACGAGAAACAGTTATAGACCACTCTTTCTTTCTCATCAGATGCTATTTCTGGCACCAAGGAAACAGAGCTGGGACATGCTTTGCCAGAATCACACAGGACTCAGTCGGATGCGATGAGGAGGCTGGGTGGGTTCTAACAAGAGGCTCTGATCTGACGAGACCTGCCAAAGACAGCTGGGGGAGACGGCCGAGGAGGTGAGCGATATACTGCAGGCCAAGGGACTTGACAGAAAACACAGAAGCCAGCGCTGAAACAGAATCTAAGTTTGACAGAGATTTGAGATGTGCCCGCAGAAGGGTGTGGTTCGGTCAAGGGGAGGCAACGGGGGAATTTGCAGCTGAATGGTGGAAAGGAGGCCGGGGGAAAAGAGGCTGATGATGGGCTTGGAGAAGTCTGGTTGAAAGACCCAGCTCGGTCATAACAGAAAGCAGAACATGAAAGCATAGGATTTCTGAATGAGATACTGCGCTGCATGGAAAATGTAAGGGGCTGCTTTCTACAGAACACTCCAAACGTTCCATTGCTCAGCAGGGGGGAGAGAGCTGAAAGGGCCGGTGGGAGCAGGAAGGGACCAAGGGCGAGTCTGTAAAAGGGAAGAAGGAGCCAGAGCACGTCACAGGGGGAGACGATGCTACAAGGACAAGGGCAGTAACAACAAACCACATCCCTTCTCCTCGCGGTGTGTGTGTGTGTGTTTGCAATTGCTATGAAATATAAAAGATGCACAGAGATGTGCATAAAGGTAATTTTACGTTTTAAAATTCTATTAATTAATTATAACTACACATAGAATGTGACATGCACTTAAGGCCCCAGAACTGTACATTTAAAAATGGTTAAAAGGGGAAATTTCATACGACGTATATTTTTTTTCTACCAATTTAAAAACTATATACACATGTATGTGTGTTTATACTTATCTTTATGTATTTCAAACTTGAGGCTCACAAACCACCCTAATAACTGACACATGTTCAAATTTGAATCATTAAGGAATAGAAAATGATTCCTCAATAACCAAATTAACTCCCCCCCCCCCCCCCAACCCGGCCGCCCCGCCTTAAACGGACCAGCAGGAGAGCAAACCCTCCTGGACAAACAGAAAGTGTAGTAGTTCAGAAATCGGGGATGCTGGCTGCCTGGGCCGAGTCTTCCCGGTCTGTTTTGATCTCCCTCCATCCAGCCCCCGCTGCGATCAAGAGACTGGCTTCGCACAAAGCACAGGAAAGACCCTTTAATAAAAACAAACACTATCCTCTCTTGCCGTCAAGGCCGCACCTCGAAATGTTTGCAAGGTCAGAGGAAGGATACGAAGAGGGTTTTCAACCTTAACTCCTGAGTTAACACACAACACTGAGAGTCTGATTTTGTCCTCACAGCCAAGTGGTGAAGTTGGTGTCAGTATCAGACGCTATTTTATAGATAAAGAAGCTGAGGCTCGGAGAGAGGAGTTAACTTGCTCAAATTTTATCGACCGTAGGAGGCCCAGGCAAGATTTAAACTCAATTCTGCATGACCCCAAAGCTTTCTCCTTTGGACTATAATGCTTCTCCTTCTGTCAAGCGTCCATCCGTTATGGCACAAGTCCGTCACCTTCTCGGAGCGTCTGCTTCTGCATGTAAAATGCAGAGTTGGGGGACGCCTGGGTGGCTCATTTGGCTAAGCTTCCGACTCTTGGTTTTGGCTCAGGTCATGAATTCATGGTTCATGAGTTCAAGCCCCGCATTGGGCTCTGTGCTGACAGCCCTCTGTCAGCTTGCTGTCCCTCCCCCACTTGCTCTCTTTCTCAAAAACAAAACAACACAAAACAAACAAAAAAAAAACCCAAACATTTTAAAAATGCAGAGTTGGTCCCACACACCCCCCCCCCCGGCACTGGCTGAGATGTACTCGAATGATGTATGGAATAGGGCTCTGATAGCTAACAAAGTGTAAATACAGACTCATTTTTCTTTCTGCTATACTATTTTCCTGTGTGCTTGCAGGTATGGAGATATCGTATCGGTCAACTGTAAAGACAGAACTGTCAAAAGTCATGATACAAGAGGGAAAGTTCCAGAAAGATGACTTCTGGGGGACATAACGTGGACCATGATTATCCCAAAGGGTTGTAAGATGTGATTACCCCAAGGGCTTTTGAGATGATTCCTACTCCCCACACAAAAGCGATCATGTCCTGTGCTCCTACTCTATGTCAAATGCCTCCGAACGATCTCAGGTGACTTTCTTTTTTTTTTTTTTTTTTTTAATTTTTAATGTTTTATTTTTGAGACAGAGAGAGAGCATGAACGGGGGAGAGGCAGAGAGAGAGGGAGACACAGAATCGGAAGCAGGCTCCAGGCTCTGAGCCATCAGCCCAGAGCCCGACGCGGGGCTCGAACTCACGGAGCGTGAGATCGTGACCTGAGCTGAAGTCGGACACTTAACCGACTGAGCCACCCAGGCGCCCAGGTGACTTTCTTTTTTAATGCTAGACTGGGGCGGAGGTGGAGCAGGAAACAAGACACCATCGACCCCGTGAGGAATGCATTCTTGGTGGACGGCAAAAGGCACACAGAAGCCTGGTTTGCGCTGAGAGGCAAAGGCAGTAGGAGGCTGATTTATCCAAAAGGATTTCATCACTTCTGTTTTCCTGTAGGGCAATCCCACACCTATTAAGCTGCCAAGCACTAACGGGTTAGTCGTTGGGGGGTGGAAAAGAAAGGGAATGAAGAGTTTCAAGAGAACCATTACTTAGTCTGTGTAGGTTCACCAGCACGATACGTGAGAATTGAGGACGAGGTGAGAAAAGTTTGAGCTGCGTTAACGACTGAACCACGGAATTCCGATTTCTAGACAAGACTGTAAATGGTCTTCGATGATCTAGAATCATCTTGCCAGTGAGGGGAATGCAGCTAGCTATTAGGGAGGCAGGAGTGAGCCAGAAGCAGCAATCACTCTTGACGTTATACAGCAATCCGCAGAGATGCTGGCTATCTAATAAATAATTATGCAATCCAAATCTAATTTCTGGGTTCTAAGAAAAGGGAGAAGAGTGTGTTGGCAAAGGAGGCAAGAATCCTATCAAACGCAGGACTTTAGTCCATGTTATTATAAATTTTCCCCCTATTTACAGGGAGGCAGACATTTTAACAGCATTATCTCCCTGAAGAATGGGATTCAGGAAAAAAAAAAAAAAAGAAAGTATCGGAAAGGAAAGGGGTTCGTCTTTGGGTTAGTGCGTGTATGCGAGACTGGAACGCAGAAACGTTTCTTCTCTTTGCCCACCTTCTTTTCACTTGGGATGGCTTCCTTGAACACAGTCCTACTTGGTGAAATCGTTCTTTCAAAAACTGCCTTTGGCGCTCAGAGCGGGGACGTTCCAGATCAGATGGCAATGGTCTGAGGCTCCTAGGGCAGGCCAGGGAGAGTGGGGTCCCTGACAGTGGTTTGTGTAAGAGGGCCCAGGGCCGTGCGAGGTGTGACGGACAAGCCGGCGGGCTCACCCGGGCAGCGGGGCACAGGAAGGAGCACAGGGCACATGGGCCGGCCCCCACTGAGTTGGCTTGAACTCCCTCAGCGGGCCCACTGCACGGCCGCATCTAGCTTCGCTTCGCATCTCCAGGGTGAGAGAACTCACGTCTTGAAGTTCCACCCGTTTTCTTCATGTGGAACGGGGGCGTACTGATCTCCGCCACCTCTGTAACCCAGAGCAGGCTTGGCTCTCACTCACAGCATGGCCTTCGAACTGACAAACCTTCCGTGGGCTAACCTTCCCAATTCATTCCTGAAATCCTTCCGTTCGGGTACACTTACGGAGTGGCCACAACGTCCACGGATCCTGTGTCTGTCACTGCCATTCTTCTTCTGCAGGCGGGCCACTCCTTGAAGGAGTAGTTCCCCACCCTCACCTCTACTTTTTTTTTTTTTTTACATTTATTTATTTTTGATAGAGAGAGACAGAGCGTGAGCTGGGGAGGGACAGAGAGAGCGGGAGACACAGAATCCGAAGCAGGCTCCAGGCTCCGAGCTGTCAGCACAGAGCCCGACGCGGGGCTCCAACCCACAAACCGTGAGATCATGACCTGAGCCGAAGTCGGATGCCTAACCGACTGAGCCACCCAGGTGCCCCTCACCCCTACTTTTGAACACAGTACTGCGTTCTGAAGGACAGAGCAGGACGGTTACCTCCATCATTCTTGATACTCTCCCAGCTCTGCCTCTTTCGGGACAGGGGACACTGGGTACTTATTTAATTTCCTTGTACTTTAGTTTCCGTATGTATAAAATGGGGGGATATCACCAATTCCCATCCAACAGGGATGTCGAGACTAAAGCAGTTACATGCACAAGGGGCCCAGATGCCGGGCACAGAAAAAGCCTTCCTTCCTCTTACTAGCAGGAGACTTGGCAGTAAGGTGAACATCGTGCCCTCGTAGGACATAACTCTGGCCATAGAGACAGTGCTGCTATGCCCTCTCTTCACTTATGCTGTGAGTTTGTGCATCTGAACTGGACAGAGATGTTACCGCTTGTGATGCCTGAGGGATCGAGAGAGCGAGCGAGGGACTGAAGGAATGGGAGGAGAAGCATCCAGCATAAAGGCTGAGCACTCTGGCAACCCTGGGCTACCAACCAGGACAGATCGGTAGCCGGAGCCGAAGCCACAGCGTCCGGGATAGGGATGTGCAGGTGGGTGCCGAGATGAACTGAGAACAGTGAGATCCCAGGAAGTTCAGATTTTCTGGCTGGAGGCTAATTATCCAGCTGCTTAAAAATATAGGAGACGATCCGGCAACTCCAGCGCTGGGTGTATACCCCAAAGCATTGAAAGCAGAATCTTAAAGAGATTATTTTTATACACATATTCATAGCAGCATGGTTTATAAGAGCTAAGTAGTGCAACTGGCGAAAATGGCCACCGACAGACGAATGAATGGACTAAATGCGACATGTACGACATGCGATGGAAGGAAGGAAATCCTGACACGTGACGTGTGTGGAACATGGATGAATCCTGACGTTATTCTGAGCAAATGATACCAACCAAATGTCTGCATCCTCCCCACCCCCACCATTCATTCATATGAAGTCTAATCCCCAAAGTGATAAGTGTTAGGACACGGGGACACTGGGGTTGACTATGTTGATGGAATTAGGAAGTGGGGTTTTGGGGGCAATGAGGTCACAAGACTGGAGCCCTCATGACTCCAGAGAGATCCCACTTCTCTTCCACTACGTGAGGATACAGGGAGAAGACGGCCGTGTATGACACAGGAAGCTGGCCCTCACCGGACACCGGCCCGAGCCTTGATCTTGGACGTCCCAGCAATAAACTTGTGTTGTTCATCAGCCACCCAGTCTGTGGCAGTCCTTCCAGAAGCTTGAAAGGACGGAGACGGTGAATAAGCCCGTCACGAAAAAGACAAGACCTGGATGGTTTCATATGAAAGATATGCAGACCGGTCAGACCCAGAGACAGAAAGTAGGAGGGTGGTTAGCAGGGGTAGAGGGGGTGCGGCAATGGGGAGCTGGGGTTTCATGGGTGCAGAGTTTACGTGCTGCAAGATGAAAAGAGCCCTGGAGACGGATGGTGTTTGCACAGCAATGTGCATGTACTCAACACCACTGAATGGTACACGCCAACATGCTAAGAGACAGTAAATGTTATGTGCGTTATCCAACAACTAAAAATATTTTCATCTGCCAGCACACACATGGCTCCAAGAAACCACAATGAGGGACGAGAGCGATCGCAGAAATGGATGAGGAAAATACACAATTTCACAAGCCTTCAGAAGTTGCTCAGGAGAGGGGTGCCTGGGCGGCTCAGCCGGTTAAGCATCCGACTTCGGCTCAGGTCATGATCTCGCGGTTCGTGAGTTCGAATTCTGTGGCGGGCTCTGTGCTGACAGCTCGGAGCCTGGAGCCTGCTTCGGATTCGGTGTCTCCCTCTCTCTCTGCCCCTCTTCTAGTCTCTCTCTCTCTCTCTCTCAAAAATAAAGATTAAAAAAAAAAAGAAGAAGCTGCTCAGGAGAGCCAGCCCTGAACGTGTTCGGTGTCGAACCCTGTTCCCCAAAGCACCAGCCTGACCCACAGTGGAGGTGCCAGAGGCGGCACCTTCGCCGAGCTTACCTGGAGGTCGTAGAGGAATCGGAAACGGCTTCCTTGACCTGCAGCTTCTCTCACAGCCCGAGCCAGGTCTATCGACCCTTTCCCGCCGACCGACCAGTGATAGCAGGGGACCGCATCAAAGGCGCCGGCCCGCTTCGCCAGCTCACACACCAAGTCAATCTCCGCGCGGGTGTCGGTCCTGGTGATGAAAACGTTTGTGGTTTTGCATCTGTATTCATTTAGGGATGTTTTTAAAGAAAGACTAACCGTTTATACAGAACTTTGCTCTCTAACACTGAATATATTTTCAACATCAAAAGTGGTTACGTTGTGTTTAAATAAATCAGACTTAAAGAAAAGCGCTGGGGGAAAAAAAAAAGAAACCTCTCTAACAGGACTCAAATATTTCAAGTTGTTAAGGGTTTTATTGAGAAAATTCCATAACGTAACCCTTTGATCATCCACGGTCTTTCGGACAGAAATGCTGGGTGGAATTTAAAAAAAAAAAAAAGAAGAAGAAGCCAAGGAAATGTTAACTCACTATATAGATTTCATTTCCTATAAACATTTGAGAAACTTCTGTTAAAATGAAACCAACCCAAACCAAGCCCACCAAACAGAAGGAGCAGAGTATTTCTAGATAGTTCTTGACAAAGCAGAGAAAGATCACAAACACCCCTCAAGACACAAACAGACTTCACAGGGTGGCCCGCAAGACGAGCACGTTTAAAGCAGGGGGGACTTCACTTACTTGAAGACATTCAGAGCCACGACAACGGGGACCCCAAAGAGCTGAGCAATCTGAATCTGCTTCTGAAGGTTACAGCAGCCGTCTGCCACCAGCTGGATGTTCTGGAAGAAGACCAGACCCCCATGTACGCCTCCCACCAAAGCTGCCAAACCAAACTGGCGAGAGTCCACTCTGGCAGGTTTCGCTCCCATCTTGCTCCCTTGACTGTCCTAGGAGCTATTAAATAAGACCACAAAACAGTTTCTCCCCCAAGAAAAGGTGGCTACAGAAAGAGGAGGCTCATTTCCAAAATAATTTCTGAAATCATTCTGGGCCCAATGGCGTATCTGGGTCTGGAGCCGGGCGGCTATTTCTTCTGCTGACTGGTGGCCAGGGCAAAAGCAATGTACCCTGCAGGTTGGTAGACAAGAGGGCACAAGGCCCCGGGAGGGTGAGGAGTGCTGTCTGGCCGTTGCCGGCTCGAATCCCTGGTGCCACCTGTAGGAGCTAAGAGGTACTGTTGCCAGTGAATCAAAGTCTAATTTACCCAAGAGTCAAGTGACTCAAGCAAGTGATAAAACCAAACGCATACGCTCCACAAGTCAGTTTTTTCCACACCGAAAGAATACATGGGTATAAGCTTCAGATTTGTTTCTGTGCTGGAGACTGAGCTCTGGCTATGATGGCTGCCCAGAGGGTAGGGAACAGTGCATTCGTGAAGCCTGCATCCATCACATCTTAAGAATGAAGAGTTAACTCAACGGATTTTATCCCTTGCCCCCACCCATCTTCTCCCGGATTATTAGAAAAGCAGTTTTCCAAGAGGCCACTGGTGGAGGGCTCATTCACTGATTGAGATTCAGCTGCTGGCCCATGGGTTTGAATGGTTCTTCACATAAGCCTTCAAAACACCTGCTCTTACCTCCTCTGTATATTCTTTCTTAAGCGGGACACCAGCAGTTACCTGAGACAAGAAAAGGCAAAAATTAAGAAAAAATCCATTGAAATGCTTAGTGTTGATACTTGTTGCATTTAAGAGTAGCCGCATAGGTTGAATTTCTAGTAGCTTTATGGAAAATGCATCTGAATAAGCCATACTGGATTACAGCACTGGTTTCTGTAGGGGCTTAAGGACCTCCCTTCTCCCACCATCCCTCTGGCCTGCACACAGCACCCACCTCAATCCTGGGCACACGGTTACCACCGGGTAGACAAGAAAGCCTACTTCTTTGCCGTCTCCTGTACCCACTTCCGTTGAATCCAAATATATCCAAAAGGGTATGGTTAAAGCAGCAGGGAATTCTTAGGTTAGAGCAAATGCCTTTTACTCAACGGTGCCCAGCAGGCCGGGCACATTTGAAAAGCCCAAATACACTGAAAAACCTTGAGCGTATTTAAAAAGGGTAAGTGGCTTGGCAACGAACAACTTCCCATTGTATTTACAAATGTGGGGGCTTGTTTTTCTTATCTTCTTTTACAGAAAAGGCCGTTAATTGGCATTGCACTAAACACTGAAGTGAGGAAAGTTTATTTATTGTCACTGGGAATCTGACCACTTTATACTGTCCCTTTTTTTGTTAAAAAAAAAAAAAAAAGCTTACTCTGGTAGAGAGTCAAAAGAGAAACAAATCATGGTCCCTTTTTTGGAAAGGTGCATTTAAAAGCACACTGACGCTTGGGCTTCAACCACACTGATCAAACCAGGGTATCTGGGAGTGGGACCCAGAATCAGTAATATTTAAAAATTCCTCAGCTGGGGGTGCTTGGGTGGCTCAGTTGGTTACGCGTCCGACTCCTGATTTTGGCTCAGGTCATGGTCTTATGAGTCAGATTGAGCCCCACCCCCCACTTGGGATTTTCTCTTCCTTGCTCTCTGCCCCTCCCCCACTCATTCTCTCTCTCAATAAAAAACATATTAAAAGTAAATAAATAAAAATAAAAAGTCCTTAGCTGATTCTTTTTTAAAGTTTATTTATTTTGAGAGAGAGAGAGAGAGAGAGAGAGAGACAGGGAGAGATCGCAAGGAGGGAAGGGGCTGAGAGAGGCAGAGAGAGAGAGAAAATCCCAAGCAGGCTCTGCACCATCAGCACAGAGCCCGATTCGGGGCTCAAACTCACAAACTGCGAGATCATGACCTGAGCTGAAATCAAGAGTCAGATGCTTAACCGACTGAGCCACACAGGTGCCTCTCAGCTGATTCTAATTTGAGCCAATAGTGAGAACTTTCTTACTGGTGCCCATTATCCTAGCATAAAATGGAACTTATAATTTGAGTAAAACCTGACTTATACAAAGTGTACCATCTTTCCCAATAAATTCTAAATAATGTTGAAGTGATTGCCATCACTTCTCTCTCTCTCTCTCTTTTTTTCTTTTGGCCTAGTTTCTCACGACAACATATAGGGTGGCCAGGGCAGGTTAAAGACGAGGAAACTGAAGTTAAGAGAAGACAAGGTGTCTTGCCCAAGATTACATAGCAAGCAAGAGGTAGAACGGGGACTTGAATACAACAGGGTTCTGAAAACCCAATTTAGTACCTTTCCACATTGTTTCTGCCTAGAGCCTGCTTCTAGAACGTATTTTGATTCACTGAGGGCGGATGACTTACTCCCCTCTCATGGAAGACGCCTTGAGAATATTAAAAGTCCTTTGAAAACAAGTTACCTCTGTGACAGATTGTTTTCTGTTGGTGTGTGGGAACCTAATAAAGGATTTTCAGATGGGTTTTCCAGCAGTAGCAAGGAATGAAACACGGAGGGAATCTTTCAACGGGAACAACTAAAATGCTAGATTAAAAAAAAAGAATGTGAAGTATTGTTGAGCCTCCGGACATAAAAAGTTCTGTGGAATCAATTATTAAGCACAGGAAGAATGGGATGTACACACATGTCAAAAAGTAGAGAGGATAGGAGCACCTGGGTGGCTAAGTCAGTTAAGCTTCCAACTTTGGCTCAGGTTACAATCTCACGGACTGTGGGTTTCAGCCCTGCGTCGGGCTCTGTGCTGTCAGCTCAGAGCCTGGAGTTTGCCTCAGATTCTGTTTCCCTCTCTCTTTCTCTCCCCCACTAATACACACACACACACACACACACACACACACTCTCTCTCTCTCTCTCTCTTTCTCTCAAAAATAAACATTGAAGAAAAATTAAAAAAAAAAGTACAGAGGATTAACAAAACAACAGACTAACAAAATTGATGGCACTCTGGTAAGACTTTTTTTTTTTTAAAAAAAGGAATGAAAATATATTATAACTACACAGCTGGAGACAGAATTAATAATATACCATGACCAACTTTATACCAACACACTTGAAAACAGAGGGGAATTCACACACGTATAATGTTTACTAGAACTCCCTTAAGAGAAGTCTAAGATGTTGTAGTCATTTAAAAAATTAAATCTGTAGTTAAAAATCTACCCCTCACCGATAAGCCACAAGCCTGTACATTGTTACCGGTGAATTCTCGCCATCTTTGTGTAAACAGATTATTCTAATGTTATAGGATCCCTTATAAAGTACATAAAACAGAAGGAATCCTACTCAATTTAGTTTACATGGCTGACATCTCACTCAAAAATATGGATGCAAAGATCCTACTTAAAATATTGGGAAACCGATACGCAAAATTCAGTTGTTCATGAGAAAGATAATATATTCCCAAGTTAGATTTATTCTAGGAAAGTAGGTTCACTTCATGTTTGAAAGTGAAGCAATATAATTTGTAATATTAATAGATCAAAGCGAAAAGCCGTATCACCTCAAAGGGCGAAGAGAATTATTGAACATTTCTTTTTTTTTTTTTTTTAATTTTTTTTTTCAACGTTTTTTATTTATTTTTGGGACAGAGAGAGACAGAGCATGAACGGGGGAGGGGCAGAGAGAGAGGGAGACACAGAATCGGAAACAGGCTCCAGGCTCCGAGCCATCAGCCCAGAGCCTGACGCGGGGCTCGAACTCACGGACCGCGAGATCGTGACCTGGCTGAAGTCGGACGCTTAACCGACTGCGCCACCCAGGCGCCCCTGAACATTTCTTTAGAATAAAAACTTGGCAAACTAGGAACAGAAGTCAATTTCCTTAGTTTGATAAGAATAATATACTACCAATCTATAGAAACATCACAGTTAATGATGACATATTAAACGTGTTCTATTTCAGATGAGGAATAAGAAAAGGATGCCACTCCTATTTAATACTGCGTTGCAACCACAAAGACCTGCTTAGTGTGATAAGAAAAAAAGGATAAAGATTAGAAAGGAAGAAACAGAACTGTCATTATTTTCAGTTACGCGTGCCCACACAGAACTCTAAAGCATCTACAGGTAAACAAGGCCAACTAGTAAGACAATTTTAAAGTCACAGAGACGGCTGGACAGCATGGTGACCATGGTTAAGAATACTGTATTGCATGCTTGAAAGTGGCTGGAGCTTAAGAGCCCTCTGTGCAAGAAACTTTTTGTACCTGTGCATGGCGACAGCTGTTAACTAGACTTGTGATCCATTTGTGACGCATGCACACGTCCAATCGTTCTGTTTTACGCCTATAACGAATATACGGTTATATGTCCATTGTACCTTACTTTTAAAAAAAGAGGATTTAGAAAGGGCGCTGGGTGTAAAAGCAACATAAAAGAATCTGGGAGGGGTGTGTTAAACGAAAATATAAAGTACACAGTAACAAATGCACAAAAAGAAAGAGAAGCCCTTTGTGGAATAAACTGTAAATTGTTATTAAAAGACACTTAAAAAGACCTAAACCAACAGAAGTAGCTTGGATGGGAACTTGTCAGATATCGCTAATCTCCTGATATAACTGATGCTATTCTAATGAAAATCCTAAAAAGATTCTTGATGCAACTTTATGAGCTATTTCTAAAATACATCTGGAAGTGAAAAGGACCGATCCCAGGCCAGGTATGCATGAAGAGATAGAACAGCCTGGAGGAGTTTGCCACAATGGCCATCTGTGCAGCACAGGCGCAATTATAGGTAAATAGACCAGCAGAACGGAGGAGACATCCCAGAAAAAGACCTACACCTGTATGGAGAACCAATTTATCACAAAGTAGGCTTGAATGATAAGAAAGGAGGGACTGTTTAAATAAACAGTACTAGGCCAACTGGTTATTCATACAAAAAAAAAAAAAGGGAAATTGGATCTGGTGATTGCACCGTATATGAAAATCAGTAGCAACGGACGTGTTGGTTCATTTCAGGCGTCAGCTTGAGGTACAGGGTGTTCAGATACTTGGTCGAACGTTATCCTGAATGTTCCTGTGGGGTGTTTTGGACTCTGAGTAAAGCAGATTCCCCCGAACCCCCAACAAGGCGTCGTGCCACGTGGGTAGGCTGTATCTCATCAGCTAAAGGCCCTAATAGAACAAAAAGATTCCGTGGTAGAAAAATTCTCCAGCAGACCGCCTTCAGAATACGTCTGGACCTGCGACACCAGCCCTCCTGAGTCTGCAGCCTGTTGAATCACCATGTAGATTTTGGATTGCCAGCCTCCATAGATATGTGAGCCAGTTCCTTATAATCAATCTCTCTTTATGTAAATACACGTTGTATTACTTCTTAATACAATATGTTTAAAGAATTCATTCCAAAGGGATATCTAGGTCCGTAAGCATAAAAACATTATACTAAAAATACTATACGGTGAATTGCACCAGAATGGTCAGCACTTTGGAAGACAGGATATGAATTTTAAATAATTGGGGCTAAAACGGGCAAGTTCGAGGGTCACAGGATTTTCCACTGCACAAATTATGGAAAAAAAACAAGCTGAATAAACATAAGAGGCCGCCATGGTTATTTGTATAATGATATCCAAAGGAAGTAGAAATTATAATGGCTCAAAAACATTACCACAGAGTTGTTTCAAATAAGAAGGAAAGACACTGACATGGATAATAGAGAGTATAGGATTAAGGAAATGAAAGCTCATTTATTATTCAGTTGCTGAAAACATTTCCTGGATGCAGATTATGCCAGGCATTAGGGATACGTAAACTAGTGAGACATAGTCCCTAATCTCAAGGGATTCACAGTTGAGAAGGGAGATGCATATATAGACGTTCATAAAACAACATGATGCAGAAGGCTCTTCTGGAGCCTCAGGAGGGGGATATGAAGCTTCGCCAGGCTTCCCGAGCCTTTTCTTTAATCATCATCCACCCGGATCTGTGCCTACTAGGCTTGAGCCCTGTTACCCTCACCGGCATGGAGCCATGATGGGAGCAGAAGAGGTACAAAAAGATTAAGGTTAGGGGACAATGCCACCACTGTAAAACAAGCACATACATTAAGATGAACTGAAACAGGATGATACGTCGCGTACACAATTTTTACAGGACAGATACGAGAGTGTGGAAAAACCCTAGACTAAAACTCAAGAGACCTTGAGTCTGATCAGTCCCCTAACTAGAAGGATGATACCAAGCAAATCACTGAATCCTTCTGGCACCTCAGTAACTTCATCTTTACAAACACTGAACCAGACTTAGACAATCCTGAAGCCCTTTCCAGCCTTAAAGCCCTTTGATTTTATGATGTCCAGGGTGCAAAACAGGGAGGGAGCATTTCAAATGTACATTATAGGAGGTAGAAGTTGTTTTTTGAAAACGGAAATTGGTATACAGATTCAGAATCTAAAGTGAAGGAGTCACTGTAGTGATTAATGGTGTTTTGAGCCAAATGAGAATTCCTTAGCATCTACTGCTTAATGACACATGTTGTGCCAATCTCGCATTTGAATTAATGACGGAGCTTTGGGCTAAAATGGACTACGTAAGTGTTTGGTGTTACCAGTGGATTTGGCATTCCTGTTTACCCTTCATTAATGTTCAGCTCTGCCTGGTGGACAGAGAAGGGAGTTTGGATCTAAGACTCAGGCTTCAGACCTGGCTCTCTGCAGATAGATAATGTCAGCCTCTCTTGGGACAAAGACTTGCTAAAATGGTCACACAATGCGCATCACAGATGTGTTTCACGATGGCAAACCTGTCACTTGTTCTTGCCACATAATAATGATTACGTGACCTCTGTATACACGGGATTACCAATTAAGAAATCAGCTTTGGTACTTTGTCTGATATAACCACAGTATGAATGATGAAGATGCCCTGACTTAGTTTACTTCAAAGGTAATTACTCAGTATAACATTTCATATTCTCCCTTTGAAAAAAAAAACATGAAAAAAAGAAAAACATTACGTCTTTATTACGGAAAAGAAAAAAATTTTCTTTTGTGTGTGAATTCTGCATATAAGATAGGTTAAGGTCAAAAGTCTGTGAAAATGTGGAAACAGGGTGTGTTTTGCAAACAAAGCTCTTGTAGCAATAATCCAGTGCCATAACAGAGCGGTAAAGTGAAATCAGAATAAACAGAAACAGAAGGAAAACAGTTCCAGATGAAATCTGATGAGACCCTGCATCAGTGAACCAAAAAACTATCTGTACGAACACTGAAAAACCACCCGCAAAAGCAATTATTTCTCATCCTTATGTTCCCTGCTCAGAACAAGAGCCTGTACCGTCTCATTACACCCTGGGGTTATAAAATGTTGACCTGAGTTTCAGATATAAACCTTAGGACCAAAAAGCGGTTACATTATGCTCCTTTCCAAACTACGGCTCAGCAATGTCTTTGGGAGCATCATCCTTTACTCAAACTTACGAAATGATCAGGGCCCCATAACGGTGATTTGGCGTTTAAGGAAACGGCGGTTATGAAGCAGGTTTGAAGGTTTCAGGCGCGAGAGTCCGCCTCATCTTCGTTTTGGAATGCGTTTCACTACGAAGGAAGTGGGGGACTTACGCTCGGGCCGCCTCCGTGCATCTTCAGAGCCCGCACGGTGGCCACCAACACCACCACGTTGGGCACCAAGCCGGACGCTCGACACTTGATGTTGAAAAATTTCTCCATCCCAATATCAGCACCAAAGCCGGCTTCAGTTACTGTGGAGAATCAAGGTGGAGACTTGTTATCATTGTCTCACAACAAGAGCAGGTTTTAGTTTTCAGCAATTGTTGGCCGTGACTCAGGCTCAAAGGACAGTTTAAACCCCAACACGTCCAGCGGCATTGTTTCTTGTTCATACGCAGCGGTAGGCTGATTTTCCCCTAGTCACAGAAGACGTTCCCCCCTTCCCTACCTTCTCTAAAGAGACGGCTCTCTACTCAGCTTTAAACCGCGGTGCCTTAAGGATTCACCGCCAGGGTCAAAAGTCTTTTTCCACTATGCACACTCACGGCAACGTGTTTCTGACCACAGATGGGATTGCCAGCTTTTTAATCGGGTTCCAAATTGTATCAAGGGACACTGCTAGCATGATTAGCATTAGAAGATCCTTTCTTGCTTTTTAAAAAAAAATTTTTTTTTAATGTTTGTTTTTGAGAGAGGGGCAGAGTATGAGTGTGGGAGGGGCAGAGAGAGAGAGAGAGGGAACCAGCAGAGTCCAAAGAAGGCTCTAGGCTCTGACCCGTCAGCACAGAGCCCGACGCAGGGCTGAAACCTACAAACCATGAGATCATGACCTGAGTCCAAATCGGACGCTTAACCAGCTGAGTCACCCAGGCGTCCCCCTTTCTTACTTTTTATAACACGCATAGAATTACTTATGTAGTGCCACCATTGTTTCATGTTTGTTGTGTCATTTTTGTTGCTTGATGAAATTCAAGTTAGCAGAGTGGGTTAAGATGAATCATCAGGCTTGATAAAATAGCATCTTTAGTCCATAACCACAGGGGACACTCCTCGGCCCCCAAATTGCTAGAGAAGTTACCGCGGAGGTAGCTGGGAGAGTGCCTGACACTGCTTTCCCAGGTGATACTCCTGACTGCCGAGCGGTCAATGGTACACAGCATCGTTTCCACACACAAAGGATAGCTGTACGAGGGGCAAGGGCACCAGCACCACCAGGGGCTTATCAGACACACAGAATCCCACACCTAGTGAATCACGATAAGCGTTTTACCAAGATCCCCAGGTGAGATGAATGCCCATGAAGATTTGAGAAGCACACACTAGGAAAAGAATAATATCAATGTATGAATTATACACGACATATTGACAGCACAAGCAAGGCCGTCATTTATGGCAGAGATGGGAACCGGCAGGAAAAAAAACTTACCAAGATACAATCACACCATTTGAAATGTGCATCACTTGGGGCGCCTGGGTGGCGCAGTCGGTTAAGCGTCCGACTTCAGCCAGGTCACGATCTCGCGGTCTGTGAGTTCGAGCCCCGCGTCAGGCTCTGGGCTGATGGCTCGGAGCCTGGAGCCTGTTTCTGATTCTGTGTCTCCCTCTCTCTCTGCCCCTCCCCCGTTCATGCTCTGTCTCTCTCTGTCCCAAAAATAAATAAAAAACGTTGAAAAAAAAAATTAAAAAAAAAAAAAAAAAAAAGAAATGTGCATCACTGAAGATCTCTGTCTCGAGTATTCACTAAACGCACACGTTTTAACAAGAATCAAGGAAAAAAAATCATGACGTGTCACATAGAATTTCAAATCCTAAAGACATCAACCCATTGTTCTAATTCTTTGTGGCTTCCTTTAAGTGCTTCATATTCCTGTATAGATTTTATAGAATAAGGAGACTTTTGTAGTTTGCTCCTTTAAAATGTTCAGACGTTTCTCGCAATACTACAAACGTTCAGAATTTATGATCCTACGTGGCAGCTTTTAATTTTGTTAGGTTGATGTATGAAGATTTACAAAACTGTTCCCCCTGTTATTAGACATGTGGGTTGCTTCCAATATAAATAATGATGGAAAATATCTGTGCATATGAGATTTAACCTCTTTCACATTATATTCTTGGAAGAAATTCCCGAGGGGTGAGAGCACGGTGCCAGAGGATATAAAAAATTTTTATGACTGTTGATATGCTTTTGACAAATTGAAAAACATTTCTTTAAAAATATTCAATTTGGAGTGAACGTAGCTAGAAAGTCAGTTTTTCCCTTATTGTGTTTTCTTTGAATAAGCAATGTCGCAGAACAAGTTAAAGAAGTGAAAGGCATTCCTCTTTACACACTGTTTGGGGCAATTCTAGTGATCTGATTAGTGGGGGTCTAAACAGAGGAGGTCGCGGACAGTAACAGTCCCAATCTCAGTGGTATCCCGGGTGAAACCAGTGGTGATGGTAGCATGGGAGTGGCACAGAGGACTCCAGAAGAGGGATGTTCAGTTCATTTTGTCAGAGGTCATGACAGAGTGGGCTCCCAGGAGGGGAAAGGTGACCATACTATTGTTGGTCTCAGACAGACCGTATCCAGAATCCCTCCCAACTGTGCATATGAGCCGTCAATTACACAGTGACCGTCAAAAAATGAACGCTGGTCAGTGAGTTAACCGATTGGAGTCTCAATGTCTTCATTTGACCTGTTGGGGGGATCAAGTGAGATGGCAATGCAAAGTACTCAGTGACTGCTTTTCGGGGCACGGCGGGGGCTCACAAAAATGGTCTGCTTCATTATCACCAACAGCCCAATTCTCCCACTTGCTAGAAGTCATATTCAATTCTTAAGCATTTGTCGGATTCCTGCTATGTCCAGGCATTATGCTCTGGGTAGTGGCCCAGGAATAGGGTCCCCAACCCTGGTCCAGCCCTCCAGGGACCTGGGTGGAGAGACTCCCCACTATTAGACAGGAGAGAAGGGGGACCCGATGCATGGGGAAGGATGGAAGTTGTGTGGCGGGTTTGGAAAATGGTGTCCACGGAATCAGGCTTTCAGGGACAAGAGGATTTCTCCAGGCAGAGAAATAAGGAGCTGGGGGTGGGGGAAGGAGAGGGAGAGGGGAGTGAAGGGGTTCACAGGTAAAGGAGAAAGCAAGAGCAGAAATCATCCTGTCAAGACGAAGGGAAATGATCCACGACGACCACAGAAGTCCGTTACCTCACCCAACACGACCTGTTCTCTGGTGTGATCGGTTACGAGGAGGAGGGATGCAAGTGACAGAGTTTCGTGCGCGTGTTTTTGTTACAATGCTGTGATATCTGAAAAAGTGCTTAATGTTGCCCTACAGTTGGAGGTAGATCATTGCGTGCAGTGTTTGATCCAGCGGTCTCTCAGTCTTTCCAACTGGACGCCCATTTCCACTCGTAGCTCCCCTATGAGACTGAGCTCCACGAGGACAGGGGCCAAGTCTGTCTGAGAGACTGACACTGCTGGACATACACTGGGCACCGGATGACTGTGTACGTCTCTAAGACAAATTAAAGGGAGTGGGTTCAGATGCTGTGTCTCCCCCTCTCTCTGCCCCTCTCCTGCTTGCGCACTCTCTCGCAAGTAAACAAACATTAAAAAAAAAAAAAAAAAAAAGGCGAGCAGCAGGATTGCTAGGTTTTAAGACCCTTGGTCACAAATATAACAGCACGGTTCATTTATAATAATTTAATCCCCCTAAGAAGCCTCGAGCTTAAGCTCCCTTCAAAAACCATCGCCTCCTTAAACTTCACAATGTAGACGCCACGCTCGTCCCACCTTCGTCAGATCTCCGGTGCCTAAAGGAAAACATCCAAGTTCCTCGTCACAGAGCCCAGGCCACCCCGAGCCTCAAGCTCACACCTCCGTCCACCTTTATTCTGCCTGCAATTGTGTGCTCATGTCCCAATATCGAGCTTCCCGCAGAGCCCGCACATCCGATGTTTGTCATCTCCGCCCCTCCTCCGGAGGGGAACATCTGGAAGGCTCCTCTCTCCCCGCTCTCTTCTTTCCTTCACTGCCCAAGCCTCCGCTCGGATGCTCCAGAAGCTTGCCGCGATCCTCCCAGGGAGAGGGGGCTGCCCCTTCCAGCCCTCTGGTTTGCTCCTTCACGGGGCCCACGTCCATCCCTGCATGCAGTGTCTTAACGGGACTCGTGCGTCATCTCCCACTTGGAGGGCACGGACCGTGTCTTACTCATTTTTGGATGTCCACTACCTGTCACGGTACCTGCTGCACACGAATGAATGAACAAAGGTGAGAAGAAACTACGAGTCGGATTCAGAGCCAGTGGGGATCAAGTAAAGGCCATCGTTCAGTGGAGACAGGTAGACACGAAAAATAAAATTAGACCATTAAAAATGTTCTTATGCCTCCCTGTCATGCTTCCCTTTTTGCTTTATAGTAGCAGAAGTTTTAATGCGAGGTGTAAATGTCCTATCTGACAAAGACAGGACCGTCGCAAATGTCGACACAGGTTAGCTAAGCTTAATTTCGTATTTTATGAGGCAAATTGAAAAAAAAAAAAGGTAACAAAAAGACCTGCAATGAGGGAAGGAAACAGGATGCAGTAATAAAAGTCCAGGGGCCGTGGCTTCCAAATGCAAGGGAAATATGGAGGCAAATAATGTGCAGAAAACAGAAGAACGTGCCAGATTCTCATGCTTGGGAGCCTGTTCTGAAATACTGCATGGAATCATTTCTGTTATTTGTTTTCAAATATCAGGCTGCTAAGGAAAACAGTATGGAAAAAGTGTGCTATGCACAATTACCGATCGCCAAAATAAGGACGACTTAGTAATGTTTCATCAACAGGTATCAGCTTGGAAGTACAGTGTGGAGTGCTGTGTATCTGTGTCTTGTGTCTCAGTGGGTCTTGCCATGAGCAGGGGACAAGCCACTCTCGCTGGCAGGTTCTATTTCCTAGACACTTCCTGAGAATTATCTACAGAGCACCTGTAAGTTAAGTTTTCCTAGTGATCTCAAATAAGCGATTTGGTCACTTACCACATTTGCTGCTTTTGATAAATTGCAAAAGAGATACACTGAAGAATGACTTATGGTTGATTTTAATATCGACCTGTTCTTGAGTCATGAAGCAAACACACTAATGATTTAGCATTCCTGAAAAGCACGTAATGTAATCTTCTGAAAGCTGCATATTTAAAAAGGCTCCCAAGAAAATGTTTGCACATGCCACAACAATTATTTGTCTTGGCAATCTCTTTTTTTGGGGGGGGAGGGGCGGGGGATGGTCACAGATGTTCAACTTATGACATGAAGGAAAACAGGAAACTGACTGATACTCTTACTGTGTAAGCACAGAAGCTGTTAGATAGTGATTTTATAGCATGGCTTGACTCAACTTTATAACCCATAATCTGCCCAGAAAGGAAGTGTTGGTGGGTCTGGGCTTGGAAGGGACTAGCTATTTGGACAAAAACGGTTAGTACTTTCACAGGGAACAGAGCTCAGGGTTCAATGGGAGAGTAAAAACCAATACTGGACAACCAGGCGGCTGGCTTCCCACGCTGCCCTGCGAAGGCACCCGACTCACATTGTACAAACTAAGCAGAAACGACGACAACAAAACCCTTCTGGCGGGCACGTATCGTATCTATGAAATTCGTGAATGAGGCAGAGAGAGGATTTTCGTATGTCAATATATTCCATCGTAGGTCCGATCTGCAGTGCACAATGCATAGAAGAAAACCTTAATCACAATTAGGACTGAGATAAGCAAGCACCAATCAGCTAACTTACTTAAAAAAAAAAAAAAAAGGTATTTATGTCATCACCTCCTCCTTAGGTGGGACCTAAAACTTACGGATTCATAAAATTCTAGAGCTAGGAGGGAACTAACCTCCTCTGGGCCGTATGCGCCCGGCAAGTTACGTTCCTGTGGGAAGAGCCCACTGTGGTGTCCCAGGTCCCTCTGATCCACAGCTCAGAGCTCTCCTTTCTGCACTACGCGCCCTCTGCTACTTGGCATTCTATTCAAAAACACTTTGGATTAAACACATCCATCTCAGAATTAAGGAAAAACCTCCCTTTTTCCCATTCAACAATTACTGAACCTCTATTCCTTTGTGTGGCTCTTAAGCAGTCATGTATGTACATGTCTTCATTTAGCGAGGAAACATTTTTAATGTGACAAAGATTGGGAATATTAACTAATTACCTAATTAAAAAGGTGTATCGTTCCAACCTTTTCCTTTTTTAATTTTTCTTCCTTGAATTCCTTTTGGTATTTTAAAAACTTTTATTTATTTATTTATTTATGCAATAAGCTTGAATTCAATTTTTTTCCCATTTTTTTTTACCGTTTATTCATTTTTGAGATAGAGACATGGCATGAGTCAGTGAGGGGCAGAGAGAGAGAGAGGGAGACACAGAATCTAAAGCAGGCTCCAGGCTTCCGAGCTGTCAGCACAGAGCCCGACGTGGGGCTCGAACTCACAGACTGCGAGATCATGACCTGAGCTGAAGTCAGACGCTTAACCGACTGAGCCACCCAGGCGCCCTTTGAATTAGATTCTGTTTTGCATTTACTTCTGAATGATCTCATGCTTTGGTACGTTTTCTGAACCCACTTCTGTGGAATCACAAACTTGACTGGTAGATCAGTGGTTCTCTAATGGGGGTGGACTCTACCCCCCCCCCCCAACCCCCCCGCCATGGGACTTTTGGAAAAGTCTGCAGCATCTTGTAGACAGAGGCCAGGGATGCCTCCAAATATCCTACAAAGCACAGGATAGTCCCTCACCTTCTCAGCCTCCAAAAAAACCCAAAGGTGGAATTATCCACCAAAATAACAACAGAGTTTGATAGTGCTACGGTTCAATCATGACAATGGCACCTTACACTTTCTAGATACTCTTCCTGAGCACGTTACAAATGCATTAGATGCCAGAATAAAAGATTATACAAAATTACTACACCAATAATACCCTTACATGCCATAAATTCCTGAAACAAGATAACCACAGTACGAACTCTATGTGTTTGCTACAACGTGGCAGTTTCTGGAGATGAAAAGTACAGCACCTCATTGGGTGACTGCTGTACGAACCTCATAAGAAGGGAGGAATGGACAGAAAAAAAATCAGTTTGTAGCAATGGTCAGTCTTACTGCTGAAGACCAACATCTATGATGGGGAAAGCTATTCTAATTAAAGACCGGGCACCAGGAGAGCCCAGGGCTAGTTCCTAAGTACCGCCTACGTGCCAGGCGACGTTCTAGACGTCCTCTGTCTCGTTTCGTTCTTCAACACCTAGGAGGGACCTTTACCTGCCACATCCGGCCTGTGAGGCTATGGATCAACAGTTCTTCCCAAGCTCACACAGCTCTACAGGATGGAGCTTGGGTTGAAAGCGAGGCCCAGTGACTGCAGTCTAGGCCGGTGTCCCCGCCCCTGCAACCTTGTCAATGAGCCAACTCACGATGCAGCATGGAAAGTGGCGCTGCCACCAAGAATCTTGACACCTCGCACTTCAATATTTTGGTATGTGAAACGCCCTTATCTTCATAAATTCTTTTCCTGAGCTCTGACAGGGGCGTCCTGACTTGTTTTCTAAGTGTGGTAAGATTTTCTGCTGTGACAACAGAAAGCGTGTAATGGGGAGTCTTCATTATGATATGCGTTTCTTTCTTTTTTCAGTGGAATTCATCGGTTTGTTTTCTCTCTTGGGGCAAATGATCTAGGAATTACGAATCACAATCCTCTCTTAGTTTTTGGTCCATGTGCCAACAGTGCGAAGTCCTGGGGAGCAGCAGGGTGGGAGCAAGGAAAGAGCTCTGAGGGAGACGAAGCTCCCTGGACCAGTTTCACTGCCTTTGGTACCCAAAGCAGCACGGGCTACAGGCAGAGAACACGTGTTCGGGCATCGGGCCTCCCGAGAACCAAATGCTCACTTTCCACTGGGGGAGCCAGACCTCTAGACTTGACTTCCCAGCCTCCTCCAGCCAGGCATCTCATTTTTGCTTGTACCTTGGGGAAACTCGTCCTTGGACTCTGAGACAGAGTTCAACTGAGGCACCAACATCATTTCTCCCTAAGTATCTGGCTACTTGATGCGCCTGATGTCACAAGAACTGCTAATGGAATTTCCATCTGCGTTGTAACGCAAGGAATATGCGGGACTAGACTTCACTCTGAAGCACTGTGACTACAATTCCCCAACAGGGACAAAGGAATAGAAACTAGACTCTTCAAGCTGCCTCTTTCTGCCCTTGGTAAACACATCCATCCAGCTACAGCTATCTGCAGATAAACTCGGGGAAGACTCCATTCAAAGTCACAGAAGCACAAGAATTCTGAACTTGAGCTCGAGGCAGGCTAGCCTTTGAGCAGTTTGATTCTTTTTCCCCAGTGACTAGGAAGAGACTAAGGAAACCAGGATGGATCATTAATGAGAAGAGAAGTTCAGCATTATTACTACTGCTGGAAAAAAAAAAATTAAACTTGATGTCAAATATATTAATTTTGAGGATCTAGCTCATCTTAAAGTCTCTGAAATTTTACCAAAACAATCAAATCTTTTCTGTTCCTTTGGATTTGTCTATTTAATCTATGTTCCTCCTTGGTTTTATTAAATGTCTCAAGGTCAAATTTCCCTAAGAGTATGTAGAACCAACCGGGCACATATTAGGGGATTTTCGTCGTAGTAGAAAGCATGAGAAAGTTACTGAGGATGTATCTGGGGAAAGGGAAGAAAAATAATAAGCAAAATATAAAAAAGGACACAGATCCACTTGAACCATATGTTTTCAGTAACGACAGAAAACTCTGGAAGTACCAGTAATGCTGTTTAGATGCACTTTAGTGTCAGGGACCCAGAATTTCCTTCCTCTGGAGTTAATTAGTAATAGACCCTGGTTCACATTGTTTGAAAATATCATTAATCATCCTGTTTTGTAAAATAATTCTGACCCAAGTGAAACTTCATTTTGGAAAAAAAAAAAAAAATGTTCAAGACGCAAATTAAATTATACATGTTATTTTTACCTCCCTTATAAAACTCCCAAACTGAATTAAATTCACAAATCTATTATCCAAATAGCTCCCGTCTTCTTGCAGCGATCATGAGCATTTCTACAATGTCACTGCCATGACCGGGGTTTTAACCCTTCCGTTTTTAGCAAAACGGTGGTGTCCCAAAAGTTCTGGCTAGAGGCCTGGAATTTCGGGTGATCGCATGGAGGCAGAACTGTTCTCTTGCAGCTCCCGAGAACTGGACACAAGGAAAAGAACTCGAAGGAGAAACAAGCTTGCAAATGCTTTAACTTACCCTAAAATAATCGAAAGATGAAATAGAACATTTTTTTGCTGAGCATTTTATGAAAACAAACCCAAAGAGTCAAAAAGTAAAGATGTCAAAAGGTAAATATATTTTATCTGAAAGGTTCCCGGCTGGGGGGGAGGGGGGGAACCATAAAAAAAAAACACCTACAATAGCTTTTTCTGCAAGGAAAAGAAACCCAGCAAGTGAAACTCAGATTACTGAGTCTGAGAACAAATTGAATATGCCAACATTCCTAGTATGACGCTTCTAACAGAAGAAACTAAGACAGACAGAAGGAAAGCATTTTACACTTGGAAGCTAGAAGATACTACAATGCACGTAACAAGCAGGCAGAGACCCATCAGTGTCTCAGAAAAGCAGCATCCTGGGTTGCAACCAGAATTTGAAAAAGAAAAAGAAAAAGAAACAATATAAGGACTATTAGGATACATCCCACGCAATGAGAGTAAGGAGTGTTGTTCCAGAAGACGTGATTCTGGTTTTGTGTACCTGCACACCTGTGTACACGTGCATTTGTGATAAAAAAAAAAAAGGTACTTCAGGCCTCGGGTTTGAGTCAAAACTGCCAAGAGTCACTGGCCCAGACTCTATGCAGATTTCTCATCTAGGAAGGGAAGAGGAAGAAATGCAGGTTTTACTGGTTTCTCACAAGAGCAACGATTTGGGCTTGGCTCTCTTCTGCTCAGGGCTGTACAAACAGAACAGCGAGCTCCCAAGGAACAATGACCCCAATCTCACTTTTATCAGTCATTACATTTGTGTTTAGGGTCAGAGGTGCAATGTTCCTCTCACTGATCCTGAGGCTGTATTTTTCGGTGTGGAGGCAGGAATGGTCTGCATTATCCTGCCTTCTACGTTTTCTTCAGTATGCGTGGCCCGGACAGGAGAGTAAAGTCCCCTGCCTGTCTGATGGGATTGGATCCTGAAAGGACTGGATTTTTTTTTTAAAGTTTATTTATTTTGGGGGAGAGAGAGAGAGAGAGAGAGCGAGCAGGGGAGGGGCAGAGAGACAGAATCCCAAGCAGGCTCCACACTGTCAGCACAGAGCCCGATGCGGGGCTCGAACTCACAAACCGTGAGATCATGCCCCGATCTGAAATCAGGAGTCAGACACTCAGCTGATTTAGCCACCCAGGTGTCCCCAAAGGATTGGATTTTAAAATAAGAGGGGCACCTGGGTGGCTCAGGCAGTTAAGCGTCCAACTCTTGATTTCAGCTCAGGTCATGATCTCGTGGTTCGTGGGTTTGAGCCCCACATCGGGCTCTGCTCTGATGGTGCTGAGCCTGCTTGGGATTCTCTTTTCCTCTCTCTGCCCCTCCCCTGTTTGTGCTCTCTCTCTCTCTCAAAATAAACAGATAAACTTAAAAAAAAAATTGAGAACACACTGAAAAGACCAATAATGCATATTTACATTTGTAAAAAACTCAAAGTAAAGAAAATAACCTTGAAAAGGAGGGATGAGCATATTTTTTCTTTGGCTTATTTTCAACATGACCTTTTTATGCTTAAAAAATGAATATAAGGGGGCGCCTGGGTGGCTCAGTCAGTTAAGCGTCCGACTTCGGCTCAGGTCACGATCTCACAGTCTGTGAGTTCGAGCCCCGTGTCGGGCTCTGGGCTGATGGGTCAGAGCCTGGAGCCTGCTTCGGATTCTGTGTCTCCCTCTCTCTCTGCCCCTCCCCCATTCATGCTCTCTCTCTGTCTCAAAAATAAATAAAAATGTTAAAAAAAAAAAATGAATATAGGGGCACCTGAGTGGCTCAGTCAGTTAAGCATCTGACTTTTGATTTGCACTTAGGTCATGGTCTCACGGTCGTGAGTTCGAGCCCTGCATCGGGCTCTGCACTTAGAGCAAGGTGCCTGCTTGGGATCCTATCGGTCTCCCTCTCTCTGCCCCTCCCCCACTCACACTCTCAAAAAAAAAATGTTAAAAAAATTTTTAAACGACTCCATTATTATTAGTTTGGAAATGGAAATTTGGTGTGGAAATTTCTGGAAAATTTGATGCGAAAAACAAATCAGCAGCAACAAATCAGGCAATTGTAACCATATTCACTGTAATCTCTGTTCCTGGCTATCGCTCTGCTGTTGAGAGGAAAGACACCCTTGAGAAGTCCAGGGAAAAAGTAACAAATAATCAGGAGTAAGTCTAATGTTCCCACCACCTGCCTCTACCCTATCCCTAAGCCCAGCAGGAGCTGAAGCGACAGCTTGGTATGCGTGTCATTTCGTATAAATGAGCCACAAGCCCTCAACTGGTCACCTCTCTCTCCTCTGCTTCTCTTGTATGTTCCCAGCCCGGCCTTTTATCTAAAAGTGCGTCCCATTTAGGAAAAACTGATTAAGATATGATTGCTCGCGGGCACCTGGGTGGCTCAGGGCGTAATCTCGTGGTTTGTGAGTTCGAGCCCCTACATCGGGCTCGCTGTTGTCAGCCTGTCAGCACAGACCCTGCTTTGGATCCTCTGTCCCCCCCCCCGCCTCTCCCTGACCCTCCTCCGCTCACACTCTCTCTCAAAAAGAAAAAAAAACATTAAAAAAAAAACAATAAAATAAGATTATTTGTTTTATACCGGGGAATGCTAAGTGTATATATACGTTCATTATCATGTTTATTATGCTGGCGAAAGAGAAACATTAAAACGAGGCTTCGTTACTTGCACAAATTATGCTGCTTGCACATTTGTGAGATGGGCCCGAAGGGCAGACAGGGGCTGCTCCCGCCAAGGACAGGGATCCCCATTTATACGCCTCTATCTCTAACATAATGGGTGTCACACTCTCTAGACACTTTTGTGTCCTGCTCTTCTCGGTGAACCTCATCCGGAACATTTCCCGAAGACTTTTCACATCTTCCAAACAATATCTCATTTTATAGTATTCCATTATAAGAGCGAGTCGCGATTTATAAAGCCACTCTTCCTTTTGGTCCTGTTTTAAGTTCTCCTTCAAAAAGGATCTGCGATGAACTTAAGAATGAAGGTGAGCCAGTCTGTTTGGCTGACTGAGAAGATGATCCCGGGCAGGTTTTTGGAGGGAAGTCAAAAGTCTGCTCTCCTCAACCTTGCCTGGCTACCCGGCAGGTGCTGTCACAAAGGAAATGGAGATGGTGACGTGCATGACTCGGCATTAACTCAACCGTGTGCCTGACAAGCCTCTTGAGCTGTGTCATGCTGCCAGGGGGTCATCAACTCGCCTTTGTGTTCGAAGGAGACCATGTAGAGTCAGAAAATGTCTTAGTTTCTCTTGTAGCTAAGTATGGCTACGGGACCAAGGTGATTAACTACCGGAAGTGGTGGGTGTAACTTCCAGGAAGGCTCCTCAAAAGGGGGTGGGCCTTTCTTCCCTCTTTCTGCTGGCTGGGATACAGATGTGATGGCTGGGGCTTCGGCAACCATTGTGGACTATTAGGCAGCAGAGAGTCCCTGACGATGGAGGAGCTGTCATTCCAGCCCAGGTTGCCTACCCCGGATTTCTTTTATGTGACAGAGAAATAAACTTGTATTTGCTTTGGGTCCCTTCCTTTCACTGTTGCTGTTATCTGTGGGTGAACCTAATCTTAACTGATGTGTTTGTGAAAACAGAGCCTATTCAGAAATATTAAAGCATTTTTCATTTCAGTCTGCACTTGATTTCATTCAACAGTATGCAGTGTTTTCTTTCTGTGTACAACAGTAATTCTGGGACTGAACTCAAGGTTCCATATCTAACTTAGAAAAGATGTGAGACTTGCTTAACATTTTGCTGATGAAAGAGCTGAAATTTTAGAGGTTGAGATGTGCCCATAAATGCCCCAAAGCTATGTGATGCAAAGCAATTGGAAGAGGTCTGATCACAAGTTCCAGGCACAGAATTAAGGCTGAAAAGCAGGAAACAGCAGTACGTCAGTGTGCAACAGCACAGGATACACGTGTAGGACTCCAAGGGTTTTCTGCTCATCGGACTTCAAAGAACGGTTCTCGCTCTCAATTCCACCTCCTTTGTGTGTGTTACGCGCTAAACAAGGAAATGCTTTTTGGAGGCAAAAAAACCCTGTTTTTATAGTTGTTTTGAAAATGTTTAGAAGTTACATCATTAAATTATTGCCTGACCCTTAAAAAGTAATAACAGTCCACAGTCAACCAAAGCATTCGTGCAATTTTATAAAACAAACCAACAAAACAACAACAAAAAGGACTAAACAAGATGGGGGCGGGGGGGGAAATCAAGAGAAGGTGCTCGGATTGCTGGTGTTTGACATTCAGAATGTTCTTGTGCCTCGACGCTTGAAAACATGGAACAATTTTTTAAGAACCTCATTCACTGGAGCCTAACTGAACAGAGAAAGGCTCAGCGGGTGCACCTGGCCCGACACCGTCAGCTCTCGTCCCTCCATCCATCACTTCTGCTGGACAGCGAGGCAAAGCCCTGACCCTCTAAACGTGACTATTAACATCCAGATTTAGCTCTAAGAAAAGCTAAATACTTGACCACATTCTAACGATGACTGCCAATCTGAGGCTCTGGTCGCAGCCTGTCTCCTAAATTACAGACCCGCATTTCCTCCCTGTCCCCGGCCCCCCGGCTCCCCCCTCCCCGGCATGCAACACATAAGTAACAGACATTAACATTTGACCACAATTGCCTATTTTCCTCTTACAAAAGCGGTAAACAGCACAGAGAGAGCTGGGGTCGCCCATGCCCGGTCCCCAGTTGGGCTCCCTGTCCCCCCCCCCGCCACCAGAAAGGGAAATTGTTACCAACTTGGTGCTTCTCCAGGTCGTGTGTTCGTACTTGTACGTACATACAAAGGCATAAACAACATACAGTGCAGGTTTTGTGTTTTAAGAATGTGTTACATTGAATTTACAATCCCACAACCTGCTTTTTCACTCAACGTTGTATTTCTGAGACCTTGTGTTGTGCAAATAGCCAGAGAGGTTAAGTCTTCTGGGTTTTGCAGCACCCACATCTTTACGCGCTGACAGAGTCCCTTCCTAGGCAGGGAGCCCCCCTGGACAGGACTGTGGCCCTTCCCCCTCCCTCACTATTGCACTTCAGGAAGGTGGAATGGCTTCCGAGAGGGGCAGGGGGGAGGGGGTAAGAGAAACACTACCTTCGTGGGGAGTCCCAGCAGCAATAACTGTGCATCATTCCGGAAGCCTTCATAGATTAGAAACTGTACTAACTCTTCTCCATCACTTGAAAGGATGTTGAAAACATACCTGCAATCTGTCTTCTCTGCCATGTCTCTGGGCTACCGGACCACTGGTGGTTCCTTAAGCACATACCGGCCTGTCTGCTCTCTCTGTCCTGCTTTATTTTACATGCTAACCATTCTTCACGGCTTGTCTCAAATGCCATCTTCTCGGGCTTCTTCCTGGAACTACTATTTAGAAATTGTCAGTTTACCTCCGCTATTAATTGAAAACATAATACTTCAGACTGGCTCTTAACCCCCTCCAAAATGACCTCATCTCACCATGAGATTCGCCCCTCTGCGTCTCCTACTCCAGCTATACCGTCCCCAGAATCCACCAACACTTTCCCACCTATGTCCATTTGCTGTTCTGCCTAGGACTCCTTTCTCCCTAACTCTGCAGGTCAAATTCCCTCCGATGTTTCAAGTCAACTTTTCCTGTCTTAAAAATTACACAAGTCACATACCCTAATTACAAAAGTTTCAAGAACACCAGAAAAATAAAGTATAAAGTAAAAATCGCAAAGACCCCATTTCCCATTGAGAAATAAAAGCTATCATTTGACATACATTTTTAAAAAGTAGGGGCGCCTGGGTGGCGCAGTCGGTTAGGCGGCCGACTTCGGCTCAGGTCATGATCTCGCGGTCCGTGAGTTCGAACCCCGCATCGGGCTCTGTGCTGACAGCTCAGAGCCTGGAGCCTGTTTCAGATTCTGTGTCTCCCTCTCTCTGACCCTCCCCCGTTCATGCTTTGTCTCTCTCTGTCTCAAAAATAAATAAATGTTTAAAAAAAAAAGTAATCCTGCACCCCACCTGGGGCTTCAACTCATGAACCCAAGATCAAGAGTCATATGCTCTGCTGACTGAGCCAGCCATGTACCCCTGATTTATACCTTCTGTACCTTTTCATTTCAGTTCATATACAGTGCATTTATTTCAAAATTTTCAAAAATGAGAATTAAAAATTTGTTTTGTAACTCCATTTTTTTTTACTGTATATATCGTGAACATCTTTTCATGTTTCATATAAATCGATTCTTCCTAATAGCCTTGATGTTATATCAATAATACTAAACTAGTTTTGCTGTTTTTCTTGAAGTTTTAATTTTCACATTAAAGTGTTCGTCTATGTTCATTCCTAATATATTGTGTTAAGAGACTATGAGGTTTGTGCTTTAAACTTAACAGCTGGGGTGCCTGGGTGGCTCAGGCGGTTGAGTGCCTGACTCTTGATTTTGGCTCAGATCATGATCCAGGGTCGTGGGATTGAGCCCCGCATCAGGATCCATGCTGAGTGTGGAGCCTGCTTAAAGTTCTCTCTCTCTTTCTCCCTCTGCCCCCTCTCCTGCTTGTGCTCTCTCTCTCTCTCAAACAAATAAATAAATAGAATTAATAGCCAACTGTCCAAACATCATTTAACCAATGATCCATCCGCTAGTCAATCTGAAGGTCATGTGTGTCAAACTATTAATTTCTACATATAATGGAATAAGTCTATGTAGGGACACGTCAGAGGGTTTTTCGGTATCAGTTCTTTGCCAATCCCTCTTTATTACTGTGGCAGAATTACTTTGTTTTGATATCAAGAGTTAGGTTAAGTCATCCATCACTATTCTTTTAAATTTTTTTGTCTCTCCGCATGAATTTATTTTTACAGAGTCTAGACCATGTTATTAATTTAGCCATGAGGTTCAATGTCCTGTGTAGCTTCACCTGGTAATGATATACTACAGCACAGTATAATATTGGATAGCTTAGGGTAGCATGGCATGGTATAGCACCCTAATTTTATATGTTGGTTCGACACAGGAGAATTTTTATTGTTTAACATGGCTTACTGCCATCCAAGAACACGGGGAGACCTCCCATCGACACAGGCCTTGCGCTGTGTCTTTCAATAAAACTTCGTAATTCTTTTTTCTCCGTGCTCATTTCTTGTTACATTTATTCCCAAGTACTTTATTGTTTTGGGGACACATAGAAGTAGGATATTCCCATTACAGTGTCTAACTTTTTATTGCTGATCTGAAGGGAAATTATGGACTTGTACATATTTATATTGTATCAAACTATTCAACCAAAACTCTGTCTAAAAGAAATACTTTAAATTTCCTAGTGATATAATCATACTGCATATAAATCAAATATTAGTCTCCTCTTTTTCAATTTTTTAATTTTGTTACTGTTCTTGTTTCATTACGCTGGCTAGGACTTCCAGAATAAAGACAAATCACAGTGGTGATTGGCATTCTTGTCTTGTTTCTTTAAGACTTTAATGTTTAATATGACGCTGATTGTTAGTTTCTGTTTTATAATTCTACTTAAATTCTTCTTTTACATGAAGTCTTATCCCATTGAGATGCCTTTTTCATCCTCAAAGTTACTTCTTTACTCTGCCTTATTTTGAACATGATACTCAAGCACTTTGTAAGCAACCATAACTCTCTTAAACCTTGGGTAGTTTTTCAATTGGCATTTCTTATATCAAAGTATTAATGCATCAAACAACATTTATGGTTGAAGCTGGTAAGAGAGGAGAGTTTTAGAAAACAGTAATAATCAATGTTTCTTTCCCTGCTCCTCAAAAGATGTGAAAATTAGGTCCACAAAAGACTCAAACGTTCCTTACCCAATTACCAGTTTCTTAATATTCCTACTAGAAAATCTATTGTTTTCTTTGAAGAAGAACAGTATAATCTTGTAATTATACCAAACACTGCTCCAAGTTTAAGACAACCTCACGGAAGTACAATTTTCTAAACTATAATTTATATATTAGGTAAGGGTAATTTTACTCTCAGCCAAAATAGGGTAAAATAATACTCCTATAATGGAGATTTACAAGTTATTACACACTGGATCTTAATAAACTCCTTAAAATAGTCTATGCATTTTGTGAACTTCAGACCTCCAGCTTTAATCTCTGGATCACATTTTAAAATCATTTCATGTTAATTTACATGCCACTAATCTCTGCAAAACATGTTTTGACAAGAGCCTATTTTAACTCCACATTTCATGATGGTAAGCCGGATTACATGACGAGCACATTATTTAGAATATACATAAATCTTAACTAGGGATGGGCTAGAGAGCTCATTGAAAATAAATTCGCATTTTGTAAATGGAAACAGTCAAGGTCAGGTTAGACATTCCGAAAGTTCAAAACTTCTTTCAAAACTTTCCCCAGGGGTGTCTGGGTGGCTCAGTTGGTTAAGCGTCCAACTCTTGATTTCGGCTCAGGTCATGATCTCACGGGTTCATGAGTTTGAGCCCCGCATCGGGCTCTGCGCTGTCAGAGCCTTGGTATTCTGTCTCCCTCTCTCTGTCCCTCCCCCGCTTGCTCTCTCTACCTCTATCAAAATAAATAAAAATAAACTTAAAAAAATATTTCTTCTAATCAACACATATTGAAATTCATATTGTGTAATATAAAATACTTTTATGCCAAAATTAACATAGTATTGTTTTTTTGAAATTATACGTATAAGTTTGTAGTACATATAAGTTAGTCAAATTTGTTATAGAAAGAGGGAAGGGCGTATTGAGTTTAAGAATGCATTAGGGGGGCGCCTGGGTGGCTCAGTCGGTTAAGCCTCCGACTTCAGCTCAGGTCACGATCTCGCGGTCCGTGAGTTCGAGCCCCGCGTCGGGCTCTGGGCTGATGGCTCAGAGCCTGGAGCCTGCTTCAGATTCTGTGTCTCCCTCTCTCTCTGCCCCTCCCCCGTTCATGCTCTGTCTCTCTCTGTCTCAAAAATAAATAAATGTTTAAAAAAAAAAAAAATTAAAAAAAAAAAAAAAAAAAGAATGCATTAGGGCACAGCACCTGCTCAGTCACAGAGCTGGTAAGGACAGAGCTGGAATTTGAACCAGGGCTGTCCCTAGAATCCTTGTCTGTAATTCTTATACTCTGAGATGAGAAAGTCATGGACTGGTCCCCTCCCTGCCTCTAGGGAGTTCTCTGAATTGGGAAATTTACGTGCTATTTACGGAGAAACTGAGGATACAGCCTGCTGCGAACAGAAGGGACACTCCAGCAAAGACACACACAGGAGAGGGCCACCGGGAGGAGAGTCAGGAGAGGCTGATGTTCAGAAAGAGCTTTAAGGAAGAGAGGAGTGCTGTGCGATGTGGCTAACAGCCGAGCAGGATGAAGGGTAAGAACTGACCATCAGAGCATGAGCGAGAACGGACCCCCAAATAAAACAGTGAAAGAAGCAGAATTCTGCAGAAAGACAGCCACGGTCTAGATAAGCCACAGTGAGTGGCAGTGCAGCGATGGCAGGGAGGGGTGGGGACGTGCACAGCAGAAAGAGAAGAAACAGTTTGGAGAATGGCTCTTTCCAGAATCGTGGTGGACCTCTGGACTCTGCAAGGTCTCAAGAGCTAAAAACTAAGAGTAACTCGTCTTCGTAGGATTACAACCGGTCTTAACAAAACGTTTTTAATGTTTATTTTTGAGGGGGGGGGGGCATGTGCGAGGCAGAGGAGGGGCAGAGAGAGGGAGACAGAAGATTCGAAGCGGGCTCTGCACTGATAGCACAGAGCCCGACGCGGGGCTCGAACCCACGAACCGCGAGATCATGACCTGAGCCGAAGTCGGATGCTTAACCGACTGAGCCACCCAGGCGCCCTGGATTACAACCATCCTTTAAAAGGAGATGCCCACGCAGAAGTAGGGAAATATTAAAGCAAAAAGTGAATTATCTTTGCACGGGCATATGGACATAATTTGAATTTTCTTCCTCTCTCATGAAAAGTTTCTGATTCTTCTATAATGATTAGAGTATTACTTTAACAAACAAAAGTTACACATATGTGGGAGGTCCTCAACGCATTTAAATTTTCCCTAGGTGAAACTCTTGCACTGGGAAATGAATGCAAGGGTATTGGACCTATATAGATTCTTCAAGCTGGCTAAAAGCAGCATCTACTAAATGGTTTAGCTACTCTATTTTTCCAAATCGCAAAATGATTTGCATCCTGCCTCTCTCCCCTTGGCAGTGATGGTCTTTCCCAAATAAGAAGCCCAATCCCTCATGTTTTGATTAGCATCCCTTTTGGCACCAAGACTAGATTTGAGATGATAAATATGCCAGTTGAATTTCAGACCATATGTTTTTAATTTTAATGTTTAATGCCACTGCAAAGTCGCTCCGCATTGTTTCTCAACAATGTGAGTTTAAGTATCTTCGGCTCTTTTGCGATCCAGAGTCGCACAAGGCTGAGGCAAGACAGGGAGATGCGCTGGGATGCTATCGTGCACTGTGGATCTGCTGGGCGCCCGGCTTTCTTCCTGGTAACCACAAAAAACTTCAAACAAGGCCTTCTAGAAGGAAGGTATCTGAAGCAATCCAGTCCCCTTAGATCTCTCAGATGCCCTCTGGATGGTCCCGACGCCTCTATATGAGAAGGGACAAGCAGTAGGGTTTCCCGTTGCCAGAACTCAAATCCCTCTGTGGGTTTCATATGAGGTTTTTTTTTTTTTTTTAGTGTTTATTTATTTTTGAGAGAGAAAGAGAAAGAGAGAGAGCATGCAAGCGGGGGAGAGGCAGAGAGAGAGAGAGGGAGAGCCAGCATCCAAAGCAGGTTCCAGGCTCGGAGCCGTCTGCAGAGAGCCTGATGCGTGATTTGAACTCCCAGACCGTGAGATCATGACCTGAGCCAAAGTTGGCTGCTTAACCGACTGAGCCACCCCAGCGGCTATTTTTCACTTGAAAACGAATTAGTATTTGTGAAGAATTATCTTAAAAGTAAAGATCCGTAGCACCCCAAGGTGCTAATAATAGCCGGCATCCACTGTTGAGTGTGCATCTGAGTCTGTACTTTTTCCAGCATTACCGCACCCCATCCACAGAGCAAGCCTCGCGGTAGGTATTGTAGAAACTGTGATTTAGGGAGGTTAGGTGAACTACCCAAAGACATGTCCAGCACACGGCGGAGGACATTCAAACGTAGGCAGCTGATGAGTGTTTTGGTTTGCTTTGGATATTCATTGAAAAGATATATGTGCTCCTAAGTTTATTGTAGCCTTGTTTTTTTAATTTTTTTTTTTTAACGTTTATTTATTTTTGAGACAGAGAGAGACAGAGCATGAACGGGGGAGGGTCAGAGAGAGAGGGAGACACAGAATCTGAAACAGGCTCCAGGCTCTGAGCTGTCAGCACAGAGCCCGACACGGGGCTTAAACTCATGGACCGCGAGATTGTGACCTGAGCCGAAGTCGGCCGCTCAACCGACTGAGCCACCCAGGCGCCCCTGTATCCTTGTTTTCAATAGCCAAGATAACGGAAGCAACTCTAGCGTCCATCGATGGATGAATGGGTACAGAGACGGGTGTGCGCGCACGCGCGCACACACACACACACACACACACACACACACACACACACACACTGGAATACTACTCAGCCATAAAAAGGAATAAATCTTGCCATTTGCCATGCCAAGGATGGAGCTAGAGAGTATAATGCTAAGTGAAATAAGTCAGAGAAAGACAAATACCATATGATTCCACTCATACGTGAAATTTAACAAACAAAACAAACAACAACAAAACCCAGACTATTAAATATAGAGAGCTGGTGGTGGCCACAGGGGAGGTGGGGGGGGGGGGATGGGTGAAACAGGGGAAGGGGATTAAGAGCACACTTCTCACGAGGAGCACTGAACGACATACCGAACCGTTGAAGCATTATATCGTACCCCTGAAACTAATATAACGCTGCATGTCAATTACACTTGAAAATAAAAACAAACATACAAACAAACCCAGGCAGCTGGAGCCTACAATTGAGTACGTTTGGCTGCTCTGAGGAAAGTCATCTCCATTATCTTGATTTTTCAGTGTATATAGCAGGAAACGACCTACAAATGGTTACCGCCCAAAATAGGAACCCAAAAATGTTAGGGCAACTGAATAGTACTCAAACTGAATTCCACCAACGCTTTGAAAGATCAGGTTGTAAAATGTGGTGAGTGTTAATCAACAAATCCTAAGTTTAAAAAAAAAATTATGAAAGAGTTGACACACACAGAAGAAGATACGTAAGTTGGCAGCAATAATGAAAAAGTCTGAACATCCAGGACAGTGGGCACTTCGTGGGAAGGCAGAGAAATGGGGCCATGACTTTTCATACTTTACTATCCCAAAGGCACCACGGAGAAAAACAAATAGAAACCAGGCTTCTCATTAAAAACTCCTCAATTACTTTAGCGTAAGAAAGGGATGAATGTTTTGCAATCATTTCATACTCATTTGTTTTGGATTTTTCTTCTGCAACGCAATTCTAGAAAATTGGTTATCACCTCATACTCCTTTTTCTGCTGAGCGAGAGCATTAAAGATCTAAAATTTCTGTTATCTTCACGAGTAAAGGGTTCTTTCTTCCTTATCTCAAAAATTTTGGGATTTGATTTACATTTAAAGAACATATCAGCAATACAAATAGTAATCAAATAGAGAACCTGAAAGCATTGCATGTGAAGATAGTTTTATTCAAAGTATCTTGTGAGACAGAAAAGTAAATAGACCGGAAAATTTAACCCTTTCTTTTCAAAGGTCCGCGGGACCTTTTATGATAAATGTTCGGAATTGGACAACACAGGGTCAGCACAGGTCACGTCTCCAAAAACCAGGTCCCGCTGCCAAGGGAAGTTCAGCAACAGCAGGTCAACGGTCAGGGACAGACAACATGTGGATCCCCTTCTCGCAGAAAGTGCTGGTCTCCAAGGCTGATGAGCAGTGCCAGAGAAACCATCTGTTAGGCTGCTCTTCTCTGAGGAGGCAGAAGGGGGAGGGAACCCTCACGCTGCCAGAATAAGTGGATTAAAAAGCAGCGCCAGGGGCGCCTGGGTGGCTCAGTCGGTTAAGCGTCCGACTTTGGCTCAGGTCATGATCTCGCGATTCATGAGTTCGAGCCCCGCGTCAGGCTCTGTGCTGACAGCTCAGAGCCTGGGGCTTGCTTCGGATTCTGTGACTCCTCTCTCTGCCCCTCCCCGCTCACACTCTGGGTCTCTCTCTCTCTCTCTCAAAAATAAATGTTAAAAAAAAAAAAAAAAAGCAGCTCTAGATACAAGTCCCAGCACCTGCACTGGCCTTGGTCACCTCAGGGCATGGGATGAGGGGAGCTGAACTTCTAACTGATTTAAATCTATTGAGCTGACAGCCACCTCTGAAAGAATCACCAAGGAAGAAAAACTTTCACAAATGGTGAACTCAAGAAACGGGACAGCATAAACATAAACTGCGAGACAGTTAGAGACCTAAATGTAAGTGGCAACATTTTATAAGCCAATACAGATTTATAGAGTATCTTTATGATTCCAAAAGCAGGAATCGTGAAGAGAAAGGATGGAAAAAGAAAAGGTACAATGAACACATTTAAAAGATAAGCCACACGTGGGAGAAGATATTTGTAACGCATAATGGCCAAGTGTTCATGTTCAGAAAATATAACCCCTAACATCTTACTCCTAGGAACAGACCCTCCACGACTTTTACGCTTATTTTCAGAGACCTAAATGATAATGTTCCCGGTAGCATTATTTGTACCAAATACCAAGGGTACCAAAAGGAATCTCAGTGCCCCTGAAGGAAGAACGCACAAACTTATGTGCTATATTCATGCCACGGAAGACTGCCCTGTGGGGCGGAGGAGGCTTACTTGATCACAGTTACTTCGATAAATGCGGAAATGTAAGGTTGAACAAAAATAGCACGCCTCCTGCTTTTGAGTGGCCTACGACTTTTTCATTCTCTTTACTTTTTTAAAAAACATTTTTTGAATGTTGGGGGAAATAAAAAGGAGGAAAAATACTTCACCGCATGTGAAAATTACATGAAATTCACATGTCAGAGCCCATGAATAAATCAATCTATTGGAAACCGGCTTCCTTTATTCGTGTAGGCCTTCTCTACGGCTGCTTTTGCAGTTGAATATTTGCAGAGAGGCTATGACTCACAAAGCCTAAATTATCGGTCTTGCCCTTCACAGCAAAAGTTTGCTGAACGCTATTGCAGCACAATGCAGGTAGTAAGATTTATTAATGTATAAAATGCTACAATCACATGCTGTATATCCGTGGTTCTCAAATTTATGTGCTGAGGTATCCTGAGGCACCACACTGAACTCAGAGGACCCGTGGGTTATTTTCAATTTTGGAAGGAAACTCGGTCACACTCGACATCTGTTGAACTCTACAAGTTCTACTACTTTGAGGTACTTCGCGGTCTCAATTTTAACGCTCCATGGTCCTTTCAATGACATCATATATTTGTGGAGCCAAATTTTTGGCAGTTGCTGCAGTAAGAGCAGGAATGGTGTGAAAACCAATGCGGAACAGGAAATGAGCTCTGAAGTGTGGACCAATCTGAAGGAATGAGAAGTTCAGTGCTCAACAAGGACCCACATCTTATTAATAAGCTACAGTGGCTATTTTATTTGTTAAAAATGTGTATTGATTGGGGCGCCTGGGTGGCTCAGTCGGTGAAGCGTCCAACTTCGGCTCAGGTCACGATGTCACGATTTGTGAGTTCCAGCTCCGCGTTGGGCTCTGTGCTGACAGCTCGGAGCCTGGAGCCTGCTTCGGGTTCTGTGTGTCCTTCTCTCTCTGCCCCTCCCGAACTTGTGCTCTATGTCTCTCAAAAAATAATAAATAAATGTAAAAAAAAAAAATTAAAAAAAAAAATTTACTTATTTTGAGAGAGAGAGAGAGAATGAACAGGAGAGGAGCAGAGAAACAGGAGGGAGAGAATCCCAAGCAGGCTCCGTGCTGACAGTGTAGATCCTGATGCAGGGCTCGAACTCACAAACCGTGAGATCATGACCTAAGCTGAAATTAATTAAGGCAGACGATTAACCGACTGAGCTACCCAGGCACCCCTATGGTGGCTATTTTTTTTTTTAATTTTTTTTTTTTTTAATGTTTATTTTTGAGACAGAGAGAGTCAGAGCATGAACAGGGGAGGGGCAGAGAGAGAGGGAGACACAGAATCCGAAGCAGGCTCCAGGCTCCGAGCCATCAGCACAGAGCCCGATGCGGGGCTCGAACCCACGGACCGTGAGATCATGACCTGAGCCGAAGTAGGACGCCCAACCGACCAAGCCACCCAGGCACCCCATATGGTGGCTATTTTAAAATGAAATAATATTTTTCTTTCAATGTATATGTATCCTTTTTTTTTTTTTTTTTCCAGACAGCTACTAAGTTGTCAGGACATAAACATCCAGGAAGTTGCTCGGACCTAACTACTTAATAAATGGAAGCATTAAGTATTTCTCTTGGCCCAACATGCCTTAGGAAATAGTTGCTGCGACACAACATGAACAGAGAAGGTCCGAGAATCTCTCTTGTAGATGTTTTGTGGATACATACTTAAGTAATAAAAGCATAAACTCTTCCCGGAAATGATAATCCCTAACTTAGGATAGTGGCTTCCTCTAGAAAAGTGCAAAAGGGAATGAGACTAGGGAGGGACTCACAGGGACCTCAACTCTGTGTCTAATGTTTTATTAAAAAAAAAAAAAAGGGGTGCCTGGGTGGCCCAGTCGGTTGAGCGACCGACTTCAGCTCAGGTCATGATCTCATGGTTTGTGGGTTCGAGCCCCGCGTTGGACTCTGTGCTGACAGCTCGGAGCCTGGAGCCTGCTTCGGATTCTCTGTCTCCCTCTCTCTCTGCCCCTCCCCCACTCATGCTCTGTCTCTGTCTCAGAAATAAATAAACATTAAAAAAAATTAAAAAAAAGCAAAAAAACACTAAAGCACTCACAGCAATATGTTGTGGTTCTGACACAGCTGAGTGAGTGATGGGAACACAGGCATTTATTATACTAATGAGCCTATACTCCTGGATACTGTATACTCAGAATATTTCATTTTTCCCCCTCACTTATTTTTTTGAGGGCAGAGGAATGGCTGGTGAAAGAAGGGAGGGCGTCTTTACACAAAAGCATGGGAAGAGGAAGGTGGGCTGGAATAAAGAGCGGCAATGGGAGCGAGGGCGAAAGAAATTAGGTCTCAAGGTACATCAGAGAAACCCGAACTTCCGCGACCACGAAAACCGCCTTCTCTTACTGGGCTTCCTGAACACAGCGGTTAAAGAACAGCACTGGTGATTAGGAGTTTCCCGAAGGTTAGCACGTGACCAATATACCTCTGCACTTCCCGTCCTTGCTTTAATTACGGATACAATCACTAGAGGAAAAAAAAAAAAAGTGGGAGGTATCCTAACAAAAGTAGAGCCTGGGCTGAGATCTGTGTTTCTAAATAATGTAAACAGAGTGAGGTCGGGGACAATTCCAGCTTAGAAAGCTGGAAGGCTACTTGACATCAGATTTTTTTAAAGGCTGGGTGAAATTCTCAGAATGTTTAGTTTGGTTTGGTCCTCTTCTCTCCAAAATGAAAGGATACTTAAAATTTGATGGCAATGAAAACGGAAACAGACAATACGCTGGTGACTGGGGGGCAACTGCCAGCGGAGGTTCCCGAAGCCCAGGGAGTAAGATCTAAACGGTTTGCAAAAGGGGCACTGGACAAGGAAGAGGACCGTTAAGAAGATGCAACTCAGTAAAGAGAGAGGAGAAAATCACTGCAGACAGAGTCAAGTGATGATGTGCATAGGCTTTGGTGCAAGGGGGGCCCTGAGGTTGTACCCTCCATCACTGACTGGGTGAATGTCAGAGGACACAGTTTGTAATCTCTCTAGGCTTCAGTTGTGTCATCTGTAGAACAACGATACCAGCACCCACCCCACCGAATGGTCTCAGGCCTCAGAGGGAATGCATATGGCGACCGGGCTGGGATACAGGTCTGGAGCTCGGGAACCCGTTCAGAGAACGGCAGTGTTTGTAACGAACATATTAATGAGGCCTTGTTTCCCAATCTTCCTCGGTTTGTCTTGGAATGACCATGGTTATTTATTCTGAACTCTAAGTCCTCATCGTGAAATGTTCAGGGCAAAGCTCAGTGGATGATTCAATTGGGCATTGGTCTAATGTGCCCTTTTGCTGTACTATCTTCTTGTGCTTATGTACCCAGGCGGCGTGTGGAGAACCCGCTGTGGGTTTGTGTTCAGGTGACAAGAAGACACACAGTCAATTTAGGCAACATCTTGACCAGCACTTTGGAAGAGGGCACTGAATGTCAAATGTGGGTGGAACTTCAAAAGCCACCAAATCTTCGTATAGATCATTATTAAGCAAGTATGGTGAAATGGCGCATGGCATCCATTGGGCCACGAGAAGAAGGCCCTGAGTCTTTATCTTTTTTGGGTCGTGGACACCTTTGAAAATGTAATGAGAATCAGGGAGCCCTTCTGTTGAAAAAAAAAAAAAAAATACAGGGGTGCCTGGATGGCTCAGACGGTTAAGTGGCCAACTCTTGCCTTCGGCCTGGGTCATGACCTCAAGGTTCATGAGATCGAGCCCCGCGTTGGGCTCTGCGCTGACCGTGTGGAGCCTGCTTGGGATTCTCTCTCTCTACCCCTCCCCCACTCTCTCTCTCTCTCTCAAAATAAATAAACTTAAAAAAAACCACACCATATATTTATGTATATAACTCTGTATTTAATTATGGGAGGGATGGCTGGTAACCACCAGTTAAGAACTCCTGGCTATAAAGACGTACCAGCGTATGCTGAAGTCCAGAGTGAAGGAAAGGTATTCACTCGAAATGGGAGTCAAAACCAAGTTACGAAAACAGAAAGCAAATTTAAAAAACCAAGGATCCTGTGTAAGTTTGAAATCCTTACAAATAGTTTAAAAATGAGATGATTTATTAAAGCCTGGAAACTCAATGTTGTTTTCTTTTTCTTTCTTCTTCTTCTTTTTAAAAATATAACCCATGATTAGGGTTTGGTGCCGAAGAAATGTTTGCTTTCATAGCAACGAGTGGAGGTTAAGTGGACTCCCATCAGGACTACTGGCTAAAGGAGAAATAGAGATGGCGATCACGGGGACCACAGCATGCTCCCCCAAATTCTCATGGACTATTCTGGTCAAGTCTGAGAAATTTGCGCAATCACGTTTGACTGGTGAAAAGCGTGGGTTTGAACTGAACTGGGTAGGTTCACTTGTACACAGATTTTCTTTTCGATACCTGCAGTATTATAAAAATATTTTCTTTCCCTTATGATTTTCCTAATATATATTTTTTTAACATTTGTTTTTGAGAGACAGAGTGAGACAGAGCACGAGCGGGGGAGGGGGGGGGGGAAGGGGTTGGGGGGAAACACAGAATCCGAAGCAGGCTCTAGGCTCTGAGCTGTCAGCACAAAGCCTGATGCGGGGCTTGAACTCACGGACCGCAAGATCGTGACCTGAGCCGAAGTTGGCCGCCCAACTGACTGAGCCACCCAGGCGCCCCTCCCTTATGATTTTCTTAATACTATTTTATCTAGCTGGCTCCACTGTAAGGTTACAGTGTATGATACACACAATACACAAAATATGTGTTCGTTGACTGTGTTTGGGCTCTTGTCAACTGTAGGCTATTAGTAGTTAAGTTCTGGGGAGTCCAAAGTTACATGCGGATTTTCAACTACGCAGGATGGAGGTCGGTGCCCTAACCCCCAACTTGTTCGAGAGCCAACTGTAATCAAATAAACTTCACTCGATTTTAAGTCTAAATGGAATATTGATTCCATTATCTTGGAATAATTATTGCAGAGTAGACAAAATAATTCCCTTCCTGTGTGTGCTGGGACACAGAAATACCTTAGACTAAATGTACTTCATGAAACCTGCAGTGTGCGGAAAATTGTAAGAGATGCCCGTCATCTCTGAAGGTTCTTCATTCATCAGTATGATACCTAATCTCATACGTGCATTGTACTTCCATCGAGATTCTCTTTATGGGCTTATCTCTCACACCACATTGTAAATTATTGCAGGCCAAGAAACATGTCCTACATATCTGATTCCAAGCTTCTACCATACGTTACTTGACATATAGCAGGAGCTCAATGAACGTGTACTCAAGTAAATTATTCCAAAGGACTTAAATAAATCTTCGGTTACTTCTTCTCCAGGGTATTACATAGAACTGAAAATGCCAGATCATTTGCCCACTTTCAGTCTGACCCAGAAATTCTGTCAGATTGCTCTTTTTCTGTGAATTACCCTTTCAAACCCTTTGCCCATTTCTCTACTGGATTACTTGCTTTAAAAAAATCAATCTATAATCCTTGCTGGTTTATATATACTCCAATTGTTAGTCATTTGTCTATTACCTCTGCAAATGTTTTTTCATACTCGCGCTCTTGTTTTTTAAATCCCCTATCTTTTATCAGACACAATTTATTTTTATTAAAAAAATTTTAATGTTTATTTACGTTTGAGACAGAGAGAGAGAGAGAGAGAGAGAGAGCACGTGCGCACGAGCGAGCGGGGGAGGGGTACAGAGAGAGGGAAACGCAGAATCCAAAGCAGGCTCCAGGCTCTGAGCTGTCAGCCCAGAACCCGACGTGGGGCTCGAACTCACAGACCGTGACGTCATGACCTGAGCTGAAGTTGGACACTTAACTGACTGAGCCACCCAGGTGCCCCCACAATTTATTTTTAAATATAATCCAAATTATCAATCTTCTTCTCCTAGGTTTGGGCTTCTTACACAGTAAGAGAGACAGACTTCTATAAACAATGACTTTTCTAAGGGCATACATTTTCCCACAGGCTTCAGATAAACCTATGTCTCCTGCATTTATCTTCCTTGAGACGATGTTAAAATGGGGCTCTTTTGGTTTCCCTTTTGTCTGAAGCCCCCAAACAGTGTCAGTTGTTCTCGCACTAAAGGCTGATACTAAACCTAGCAACATTTGCAAAGACATTGTTTGGAAACAGATTCTGCATCCTTTAGCCCAACAGCTCCCTTGAAGTTTCAAAGTTAGAAGCCACGAAAGGATTTCTTCAAAGAAAATGACCAGTGTGCAGAGTCCCATTGCCCACCCCCCGGTGGAAAGGGTGCAGAGCTAGAGAGTGAGGCTTTAGAAGCAGGACTGGAAAGGCTCACTGAGGCAGAGACCCACAGTGGTCGACTGGGGATGAGTAAGCCTGCAGGCTGAAAGGAAACAGCCCCTGGCAAAAGAACAGAGACTCAAGTGAGACGTGTGTAACTGTACTCCCACCAACGGGAAGAACACGGGTTGAAGGTCTATGATGCCTGGAGATCAGGTATTGAATTAGCAGCGGGACTGTCTAAAAAGGATATTGCGCGGAGGGTTTCTGCCAAGAGTGTGGGTCCTCTGCTGGAAGAGACCGGATGGGTACCACTGAATGTCAAAGCTTCAACCCTGGAGGGGCCAGAGGCAGACTGAGGGACTAAGGACAAGATGATGGGGGACAGAGAAGAAGCCACCTTCCCCTTCCCGTGATCGGTCAAAGGCAGGTCCAACGTAAGAGAGAGGAGAAGCTTACATATGGATGAAAGTTGGAGTTGTCTTATTTTTGTGCGAGACGGCACACACGCTTTTTAAAATTAAAATGAGGCTATTCTTATGGCAGAAAGTGATCAGAGGAATTAAAAAATTTTTTTTTTAGAATTTCAGTTTCGCAAGATGAAGAGTCCTTGAGATGGATGGTGATGATGGTTCTGTAATAACACGGAAGCATTTGACTACTGAGTGGTACACTTAGTCATGGCTAAGACGATCAATTCTATGTTAGATGGATTCTCCCACAGTTAAAAATAAACTCACCAACCAAAGGAAAAGAAGAAACAAAAGAAAAAAAGGGAAAGTTAACCTTGATTAGTCACGTATCGGCGACGGAGAGGATGATAATGATAAGTGGTTTAGAATTGCTCTCACCCCTTGTCAGGCGCTGTGCGAGGGCTTAGCGTGCACAGTCTCACTTAAACCTGATTTCAAAGCTGTGAAGCGAGTCTTATGTAAAGCCCTATTCTACAGATAAGGAAACTGAGGCTAAGAAGGGTTAAGTTACCTGAAGTGACCCAACTTGGAAGGAGCCAGATACCGACTCTTGAGCCGGTCCCCTAAACCATCTGGCAGGGGACAGATTTCCGGCACTGGCTTCTCCCCCCGCTTACAGCCCCTTAAGACTAGAAGAGGTCACAGAAATCATCAGCGAAATCACTGACATTTCCCTGGTCCTCCATGGTTTACACAGCAGTTCCTCATTTGATAGTACTCATTACATTACTGCAAGGTATTCTATTACCAAAAGAGGAAGTTGAACCCTGGAGAAGTTAGGTAACTACCAGTTAGGGTCATGATCCCACAGCTTCGATCTCAGGGTCACGGCTGCCCATCCACACGCAATTCCTCGTCCGGTCCAGTTTCTCACTTTTCACGTGAGAATGTCTCCCAGGGACACGCCCAGAGAGGCTAATGGTGTGTCCAAGGTCACACAGGAAGCTAGTATGTTTTGCACGCCCCCTCAGCATACACCTTTAAAGATGCTTTGCCACGGAAACGCGTATTCTAGAAATACATGAGGACAAAGTAAAGATCGGTACAGAGAGCTCTGTCGGCACAAAACAGAGTGCTTTCTTCTAGAAGCTCTTTTATTTGTGGAGTGGATGCGTCAGGACCACCACTTCACAGAAGCACCCCGCTTTTCAGTGCCTGCCCTGTGCAGACTCCTTGTCCATTAGCTCTGCAATTATGCTGTGATGGATCGAGCAAATCCATTTCGACGGCATGTCTAGCCAGTCTTATAGTGGATTTGGTACCCCAGCAGCCAAGTACAGACCCGGAGGAATGAACCACATAAATTCTCATTTGATCCGGACTGCATGCCTACAGGGAGTTCTTAAAAACAGTCTCAACAACCCTGAATGAACTTTATAATGGCTGGGCAGAACCTTTTCTAGTGGAAGAACTCACTTCTCTGAGGTCGATAGGAGGCTCGTGATTAGCGCGAAAGCCACGACCGTGAGACTTGATTGACGATTACAGGCACCAACGTGGCGAGTGGAAATCACCCGTTGGTGCGTGAAGATCTGCCGGTGCGGTCTGTCTGATGCCAGATTCTGGCGTTTAGACCAAGACTCCTTGTTACCTGTTTGTCTTTTGTTGCCGTAACCTCGCGGGGGGCATCGGGGCCAGCAGTAGAATGTAGTCTACGGCAGTCGCCCCCCCTTTCCGTCTGGAATGGCCAATGGAAACCAAAGAGAAGCAGACACCGCCAAGGGGAGCTTGGCAGCAGCAGACAGTGTGAAGTCCTACCAGTGAAATCTTCCAAGTCCATGGGCGGCAGGCTCCCCTCCGTCAGACACAAACTAATCCTCCCATCTGAGGAAGAGCAAACTGATTTCTACTGCTAATGACGGCGGACATTTGGTACTTCTGTTACTCACACACAGATGACAACTCCGTACCTACGCTCCACGAAGGCCGGGCCGGGTCTGCTTCGCTCGTCATGTGTTTCCAGGCTCCGAGTGGCATGCCTTGCACATGCTAGGTTCGCGATAAATATTTGCTGAATGGATCAATCATCTCACTTGGTTCTCATAATAACTCTACGAGGTTTGAAACCATGTTGCAATCACCGCTTTACAGAGGAGAAAACTGAGGCTCAGAGGGTCGCTAAAAATGTGTCCCAGATCGCTCTGCCAGCGAGTGTCAGGCCTCATATTCAAACCCATACGGACTTGACGTGAGAAGCTACGGTTCCATCACCACATCTAGTATAGACCAGACCACAGGGCTTTTCCAATATTGAGACCCTCTGTGAAAGGTGGGTCTGAGACAGTATGTTTCAGGTTAGAGTGAGTATCGCTGTTTTTCTGCCACCGACTTTTAGACCTCTTCCATATTCTACAACAACTAAATTTACAAAGAAATGACTTACCCACAAATCCTTCTTCGCCAACCAGTTTCAACGCGATTTTGTCAGCCAGCACTGAAGAGTTGCCATGGGCGATGTTAGCAAAGGGGCCAGCGTGCACAAACACAGGTGTTCCCTACGGAAGTTGAAGGACAAATTAAAACCCCCAAAGACAAAGGGAGGAATGAACCAAGGCGGTGAGTCACCGAAGCCATTCTGCTTTTATCAATACTGCACAGTCAGTGTACAAATTCTCGGGGCGCCTGGGTGGCTCAGTCGGTTAAGCATCCGACTTCAGCTCAGGTCATGAGCTCGCGGTTCGTGAGTTCGAGCCCCGCATCGGACTCTGTGCTGACCGCTCAGAGCCTGGAGCCTGTTTCGGATTCTGTGTCTCCCTCTCTCTCTCTGACCCTCCCCCGTTCACGTTCTGTCTCTCTATGTCTCAAAAATAAATAAACGTTAAAAAGAAATTAAAAAAACCCCAAATTCTCTCAAAGAAAATGAAAACACCCCGACTCTCCCAAAGGGCCAAATTCCTGGTGTATTCTCCAAGAGTGGTCATCCGACATTTAATGCTGAACTAGGAGAAAAGCTGTAAGAATTGATTATTTCCTACTATAACTTTGAGAAAGCACTCAGCTGACTCACTGACTGTGAAGTAAACTATTTACCTCCCTTCACAGTATTTGGCATTACAGTTTTTAAAGGAACAGAATTAGACCCTGATGGTCTAAGAGGCTTATTTAGGTGTATTTTTTCGTTCCAAAAGAAGTCAATCACTTCTAGAAAAATCGAAAGAAAGCAAAAAAAATCAATACAATTAATGAGCTGTGTGGAATGGCAGGACAACCATGTAACGTTGAAGTTCACTAGAGCCTAATTTTATATTTACACAATAAATTTGCTCTTCTGATTTGTAAAAATTCTATCTAAGTCTTTCTCATTGTTTAACTGGCTTCCATGTTAAAAACCCGGTAACTATTCAGATAATAAAAGCAAAGAAAATTGTCCCTCTTGGTCAAATGCTAGAGCAATTCTTACTAAACAGGCAAAAGAAAACCCCACAACAATATAAGGGAATTATCAAAACCTTTAGATTTAAGTCGGTAAAGAAAATCTGCCAATATATTCACTTTAAATGCCATTTCTACACTTGTCCTTCATCAGGGAGAGCAGACTGTGGCCCTATCTAAAGGAATTTATCCACATGCAATCAAATGCTCAGGTTTTATTTCGAGCCCAGCCAGGGCCACTGGGGTCTGTATACACGAAGCCATGGCCCCACCTGTGAAAATACAGGCTGCCCCTTTACTGACAGGAGGGAAGACAGGGAGTGATGTGGCGTGGGGGGAGGGGGGGGGCTGGGAGCCATGGAAAATTCCCATGAACCATGATGGGCTGCTGGCGGAACATATTTCAAAGATGAGAAAGCTGAACAAAAGCAGGAAGAAAGGCAGTGAAAGAAAAGTCATCTCTGAGAATGAAAAAGAGAAGAGTTTATCAAAGCCACTCTGTGAGTTCTCTATTTACTTTTCTTCCCGAAGTCCTCAGGAGGGACAATGACACGGTCCTCGTGAGGTCATACAAATGTCTGTAAAAATAAAGCTGGGAATCTGAAATCCAAACATAGGTGCCGACAGATATATTTATGTGTGTGTTTAGTGTCCAGATCTCTCTGTGTACCTATCTGTAATTTCTCACTTCTGTACAGATGAACCTTTTATTTATTTTTTATTTTTTTTCAGTATTTATTCATTTTTGAGAGGGTGAGACAGAGCGCGAGTGGGGGAGGGGCAAAGAGAGGGGGAGACACAGAATCAAAAGCAGGCTCCCGGCTCTGAGCTATTAGTACAGAGCCTGATGCACGGCTCTAACCCATGACCTTCAAGATCATGACCTGAGCCGAAGTCTGATGTTTAACCTACTGAGCCACCCAGGTGCCCCACAGATAAACCTTTTAAATGCTCTGAAGAAAACACTAAGTCTCCATCACCATCTCCCCTTGCCGTCCTGGAATATGGCTGCCTGTGTTAAGGTAGCAGAGCCGGGGAAAGCGTAGTGGGGACGTCACAGGCTCCATCCCTGGGAAGGCAGATGCCTTCACTTGTCTACACACAGCAGCACTCAGTGGGTCCACTGGTCTGAGAAGCATCAAACACTGGTCTGGTGGTGGTAGCGGTGACAGGGTATGACTGGATCAGCATCAACACTTCACTATTCCTGAGATAACCACTGTAAGGACTAGATCGGCAGTGTTTTAATTTAAAACTAAAGGCCACACAGCAGGTTAATTACTAAAGCAGCATTAGAGCCTTGGTTTTGAAATTCCTATAGCATGGGGTCTGAATGGAAAACTTTATAGATCATTGTTAGACATTAAAATCCAGAGATGCTCACACACTCACCTAATATTTGCGGCTATGATACAGTACAGTGAGTTGAATGCTTAGTCTAAGGAGCTCTGTGACTGGTCCAAAGATATAGAAATACCTACCATGAATTCAATACTTTATTTCATATGCAGAACACAGAGGAAAATAATGCAGGACCCGTCTTGGTTTCTCATGATGACAAGGCTATGGATATCCTCCTTAATGGACTTTTCCAATTTTTCCAAAGATTAATACCTCAATTAATCATTTGCTTACCAGAGCCCTCAGAGAGCTTTGTATAAAAGAGCCTCCTCAGGGTTGTGAGTGCAAGCCCCCATGTTTAGTATAGAGATTACTTAAAAACAAAACAAACAAAAAAAAACCCCCAAATCTGAATATTTTCCAAACAAGGTGCCGCATATGGCAGTGTGCCTTGAAAAAAGAAAGGAAAAAGAGCTTTCTGCTGTGCTGGAAATATTCTGTAGCCGCACCATCCAACATAATAGCCACTGTCCACATGTAGTTACAGGGCACTTAAAATGTAGCTAGCAAAAAATCTTTTTAATTTTTTTTTAATGTTTAGTATTTATTTTTGAGAAAGAGAGACAGAGCACAAACAGGGGAGGGGCAGAGAGAAAGGGAGATACAGAATCCAAAGCAGGCTCCAGGCTCCGAGCCATCAGCACAGAGCCCGACGCGGGGCTCGAACCCACGAACTGAGAGATCACGACCTGAGCCGAAGCCGCATGCTTAACCAACTGAGTCACCCAGGTGCCCCCCAATTTTTTAAAAATAACTATATAAATAGAAAGGTAGCTCATACGACTGCAGAACCAAATTTGAAATTGTATTCAATTTAAAGTAATTGAGGTAAAAATAACCACGTGTGGCCAAAGGCTACCATATTGGACAGCACATGGATACATATATGGCTCACCCAGGGTTAAAATGTTAAGACATTTCCATTTCTCTGTCTTCTTAAAATATTCCGCAGGGAAGTTCTTACTCTGGCCATACATGAGAATCACCTGGGATACCCAGGCGCTACCTCCCTGACATTCTGGTTCACTTGGTCTGGGTGGAGCCTAGCATTAGTATCTCTAAATCTTTCCAGGAGATTCTAACGTGCAGCCAGGACGGAGAACTACGGGTCTCCTGGCAACCAGTAGTAAGGTAACCCTTGATAACCTGCTAGGGGACCAACAGTCAAGGGTATTCAAACATGAGCACTAAAGCACCATCCATATACTGAACAATGGTTTTTACGTTACAGGCTGACTTACATTCCTAGTGCCACTCGTTAGCCAGGTTCGTTGGGAATGGTTAGGACCCACATAGCAGAGTTCATAAATGCAGGTATTTTAACCGAATGCTGTTTTGTTATTTTTTTAAGCAATGCCCGTTGTCTGTTAACGTAATGACAAATGGCCTGGTCTTAAGTGAAAAATGGACACAAAATGTGAGTACAAGAATCATTTGGGAGCAGCCCGGCCCACTGACTCATTCCCTAATGGAAACTAGACTTTCAGAATGGGTTATTATCTTATAAAGTGCAGGTAATTTTTAATTTGAGAAAGATAATTATTTAAAACAATAATCTGATGATCCCAAATAATGATGATAACAGTATGTTCATTTTTGAGGGGGAAGTGTTACAAGGAAGCAGGGTCACGTCTCTAAGCTTTTTTCTTATTCACTCAGTTGTTTATTACACAGATCTGTATTTTTAGGAGCGACGTAGTAAAAATTAGTCAGCAGTCATTTAATTATTCAACAAATGCTTGCCGAGCGCCTAATACACGCAAGGCACTTTCTAGGAGCCACAATCCGGTGATGAACCACGTAGAAGAGGTCCTGCTCTCATCCTGGTGGATGAACAAAGAAGTAGGGACTCTTACGCTGACACTCCCTGACGTGCAGAGAATGACAGGACAGTGACAGGACACAGGGACTGGGGCTGGGTTGGACGCAGTGTCCCGGGAAGGCCTCTCCAGGATGCTGATATGTAAAGGGCATATGATTTCACTCCTATGTGGAATTTAAGAAACATGACAGAGAACGTAGGGGAAGGGGAAAAAAAGAGATAAAAACAGAGAGAGAGGGAGGCAAACCAGAAGAGACTCTTAAATACAGAGAACAAACTGAGGGGTGCTGGATGCGAGGTGGGAGGGGGCATGTGCTAAATGGGTGACGGGCATTAAGAAGGGCACTCTTTGGGATGAGCGCTGGGTGTAAGAGACAAATCACTGGATTCTACTCCTGAATCCAAGACTACACCGTATGTTAACGAAGTTGAATTAAAATAAAACCTCGGAAAGAAAAATAAATACAATAAAGGACATGAGTCCTAAAGTACAGGAGGGAACCAGACATGGGAAATCGGGTGTCTGCAAGGGATGTCCCGGGCAGGGAGAGGGAGGATGGGGGAAGAGGCAGGCAAGGGCCAGACCCTGCGAGGTTTCCAGCCAGAGGGAGGACCAGGGTAAACCACCCAAGGCTCTAGGCAGGAGAGCAACAGAGCCCGATTCAGTTTCCGAGCTCTCGGGTGGCGGAGCAGAGAAAGCATTCTGGAAGGGAGAGTGGAGGCAGTGAGGCTAGCTGGGCGGGAGGGTACGCTGGAGGCCGGGCACACACACGGAAGAAGCCTCTGCAGGGATGGAGACAGGCTCCAGGAGGATTCCTAGCACTTTGGCTGGAACCGTGGCCAGGCTGAAACTCAAAGACCCTATTTGATAACTAAGTTTGATACGCAACGGCTCTTGGCAGGCACACCTACGACTCTGAAATTCTGAGGTCAGGAGATTCTGAACGCGAGTCTGGGGGGTCATCACGTGGCTGATGGTGGGGGAAGGGAGGGCTCACACTCGCCAACATTCAGAAGCTGAGCTGAGGACAGGCCAGCAAAGGGAACGGAGGGGAGGCCAGCAGGAGGTCCAGGGACACAAGGCACCACAGAAGTCAGAAGAACCAAGTGTTCCAGAAGGAAGAAACATTACCTGCGTCAGACCTCGCGAAGAGGCCACATGGATGGGGACAGAGAAACGAACACTTGGTCGCATGGAGCTCACGCTGCGGGAGGCAGAGGCCCCACGGAAAGGTGCTCGCGCTCTCCCCTCCCCGCGCCCTCAACTGCGCACCTTCCTGCTCGGTCTGGTTCCACCATTTCTGTCCTGGTGTCCTGCGTCTGGATTCCTGCTCTCGGCGGGTGCCCCTCCGACTGCACAGCACGTTCCTGCCCAAAGGCTTTGCACTAACTGTCACCCTCCGCCCGCAAAGCTGCTCCTCACACACAGCTCGGTCTCTTGCTTTGCTCCCATCTCTGGTCACCAGACACCAGCCAGACACACACACACACACACACACACACACACACACACACACCACATCGCTCTCTGCTCCCTCAACCCCTCTGACTTTTCTTCTTCAGTCTTTGCCGGCGGCTGACATGCTACATATCGACACACTTCTCTGCCATCTGTCTCCCCCACTGAAGCACAAGCTCCGAGAGGGCAGGGACTTGGTTGTCCTGAGCCACTGCTCCAAGGCCTGCCTGTGTCGCGTGTTAGATGAATACCGAACCTTCATAATGACCCCATTAAGTTAGTCTTCGGTACCATCATCCCTTCACACGGGAGAGAACAGAGGCGTGGCCAAGGTCACGGTTAGCGAACGGCAGAGGGTACGCTCAAGCCGAGCGTTCTATCAGCTGAATGAACGAATAAATGGGTGGATATTGTTTGTCTTGCCCCTTCCTTCTCTTCTGGTTGCCTCCGCCTCCCTTGAGTGACCAGAAAACCAGACTGGAATACGGGTATTTTGATGAGAAAATTTAAGTTCGATGAAGACAAGGGCAGGGCAAATCTTACAAAAGCTTGCCTGGGGAGCATTTCTTGGCATACGCTGCGTGTTTTTGCTGGGGGGGGAAACCCCCCCAAACCCCAACCTAATGGATTATGAAAAGCTAAGTCCAAAAAAGGCAAAAGAGAAAACATCACGTAAACGTGGCTACATAACTTACTGAGGTGTTAGATATGGCGTTTTAAAGTCTCCACTCCAGTCAATTAGTACTGCATTACCTAAGGAAAGAATCTGTAAATACACTTTTAAGTTTGTTTGGTTTTTTTTTTTGGAGGACCAAGGACTTTTTCGGATGCTCCCTGCAGGCTCACGTTGGCTGGAAACGCTCACGCTGTGTGGGGGGTGCACAAGCGATCCGATGAATGCAAACGCTGTCAACAATTTCTATAAAAAGAAAATCACTTACTTCTAGGGTCTGCATCAGATTTGGTTTTATTGCATCTTTCATCAAAACCGTCAATGCGCCTGTGACCCCCTAAAGGAGAGAGGAAAAAAAACCTGCTTTAAGTGACTGACAAAAGATCATCCGTGCAAAGGTGAATCTCACGGCCATTTCTCACCAGTCCGCCTTGGAGGTGGGCATTCCCACAGGCTGCTCTCAGCTCGGAGCTATGGGTACCACGGCTCTGGCGGCCGTATCCTTCTCTCCCCCACCTGAATGCATGTCAACCATTCTGAGATGTGAAGTGATAGAGAAGTAGCAGTCCCTGCTTTTTTTTTTTTTTTTTTTTTAAAAAACACCTTCCTTGATGGTGTTTAAGAGGCTTGCCATACAGCAGATCTTTCAGTCTGCCTAAAAGTGTCTTCTGGCAAAACACACATTATTTTTTCATTATCAGAGATTATACTCTTGCCTGAAGAAATCAGACAAAGTATGACAATAAGGCTATTTACTGAGTGGGAATGGAGAAGGATAAAGGGGAATGTCCTAAAGCACCCATTTTTCTCAAACCAACCAACGAACACTTGGTTTCCCAGTGTTTCATCCCGCAGAGCCAGAGGCACTCAGAAAACTACATTTGGAAGGCTTCTCCTTTTCCATCTCTCATGCTGCCTGTCTGCCCGGAACAGAGTCGATGCCGCCAGTGTATAAAATGTGGCTACTGCCCCCTCCCAGTGCTACAAAGCTCTGGGTGAGGCCCCTACTGTATCCCCTTCCCCATTCCTGGAAAAGACGGGAGAAGGGAGAAACAGGGAAGAAATCTGAGAACAACCGGAAAAAGTGTGCCAAAGAAGGCCACAGAGGGAGCTTTAGAGAAACAAAACAAAACAAAACAAAACAAAACAAAACAAAACAAAACCCTTCCACCTCTTCTACAGACACTGGGCAAATGCCTTCAAAACACTCGTCCGTGACTGTAAGACTAGGATAGGAGTAAATGCACGGCAATGTCGCCCCTGAAAGATAAAAATGCCACGAAACATATCTCAATGTATCAGGTGGCAGAATCTAGCTGATCTTCCTCTTTTCAAAATACGTGAATCAATTACATTCTCCCTCCGCGTGGGTGATGCCTCTTATCTTGTTGCGCCCAACACACTGACTGTCATCGAGCCCAAGCAAAGAGAGCAGCTCTGGTGCGGTCATGGCCACTCTGGTCTGTTTGCTGAGTCCAGGGGGACAGAGTGTGGACACATTCCTCCAGAGGATGGCAGAAGCGATCGTCTTATGAGAAACTTCCAGAAGCCATTTATTCCAATTCTCATGGCAATACATAAATCCTTTTGACCAAGAGCAAAGTATATAAAAAGTTATAAAACAGGGGTGCCTGGGTGGCTCACTCAGTTAGGCATCCAACTTGGGCTCAGGACATGATCTCACGGTCCGTGAGTTCGAGCCCTGCGTCGGGCTCTGTGCTGACAGCTCAGCCTGGAGCCTGCTTCAGATCCTGTGTCTCCCTCTCTCTCTCTCTGTGCCCCTCCCCCCGCTCATGCTCTGTCTCTGTCTCTCAAAAATGAATAAACGTTAAAAAAATGTGTTTAAAAAAAGCTATAAAATAGTGAAATGAAAAGATAGATGCTCTAAAAATCCTTCCTTAATTTTTTATGAAAGACTAACTATTGGTAGTTCCAGGTTGATGAAACACAATTGGAAGAAATAGGTGCTTTTTATGAACAAGGAAGGCAAAAGATGACCCCAAAGAGTCAACTTTGGGTTTATTTCCAGATCTGAGACTTGTATCACACACACACAAAATAAATCTAGGGAAACAATATTTCCAGATTAAGTTCCAAACTATTCTTGATACATATTTATTAATACCCAGTATTAAGAACATACAAAGAGGGGCGCCTGGGTGGCGCAGTCGGTTAAGCGTCCGACTTCAGCCAGGTCACGATCTCGCGGTCCGTGAGTTCGAGCCCCGCGTCAGGCTCTGGGCTGATGGCTCGGAGCCTGGAGCCTGCTTCCGATTCTGTGTCTCCCTCTCTCTCTGCCCCTCCCCCGTTCATGCTCTGTCTCTCTCTGTCTCAAAAATAAATAAACGTTAAAAAAAAAAAATTAAAAAAAAAAAAAATAAATAAAAAAAAAAAGAACATACAAAGAAATATATTGATACAGAAACCATAATATGTTTAGCTTACACAGTTGACAAGATATTGATAATTAAGAAAAAAAAAGATTATTTATTTATTTATTTATTTAGAGAGAAAGAGCGCAAGTGGGAGGGGAAGAGAGAGAGAGAGAGAGAGAGAGAGAGAGAGAGAGAATCCCAAGCAGGCTTCACGCTGACAGCACAAAGCCTGATAAGGGGCTCGATCTCACACGAGATCATGACCTGAGCCAAAATCAACAGTCGGATGCTTGGCCGACTGAGCCACCCAGGCTCAGTTTCAAAAATACAATACCTTTACAGCAACCTGGATTTGGGTTTTCTCATTAAGCTTTATTCTAAGCATCCCAGGGACTGCTGATAAAAACACATTTAATTTAATTGACATATTTAATATTTGATTGACAAGACCTATGTGATGAGTCGGTCAGGTTCTCAGAAGCATCCAAAAAGTAACTTTCGGCAAAGGATTCCAATTACATCCGAAGCCCCTGGAATTAATAAAATACTCATTTGCCTTTTTCCTCCCACAACTGGTTTCCAGCTGCCAGGGAACATCGAGTTGCCATCATGGTATGTGACCCGGATGTGGGAAAGTCAGCTGAAGTTTGGAGCGTGGAACAGCTTTCCAACGCCACGTTTCGTGGGCCAGGACACCACGAAAGCTCAAAGAGCATCACTGAACTCAAAAGGGAGCGAGATGGGGAAGACTGATTAAGGCAAGATCCGGTGTTATGATGTAACGCCCAAATGTAAGGCACAGGGTTAAAAAGCCAGGGCCAATTTTCACTTCACCTTTCTTTTTTGTTTCTTTAAATGTTTATTTATTTTGAGAGAAAGAAAGAATGAGCGGGGGAGGGTCAGAGAAAGAATCCCAAGCACGCTTCACGCTCAGCACGTGGAGCCCGAGGCGGGGCTCGATCTCATGACCGTGTGATCGTGACCTGAGATGCCATCAAGAGCTGAATGCTTAACTGACTGAGCCACCCAGGCGTCCCTGACTTCCCTTTCGTGAAGGGGGAGCCGCTTACTTCTTAGTCTTTTGAAAGGCGATTTGTCCTCGATTTAAAGCTGGCACAGATCACCCTTTGTAAAAAAAGCCGAGAGCTAACAGGAGGCTGCCCCACCCCAGCCAGGGAGCAGAGATCAGGACAGGCAACGATCAGGAAAGGCTTAGGAGATAAATTTCATGTGCTTTGGCTGCAGAGAGGTACAAACACATTGCCGCATGACCAACTGGTGAGGGACAAGTGTGTCTGCAGAAATCATCTGAATTTCCTTGACACACGCTGGTAAGAAGAAAACCCTCATTCTCCTGAACCTACCACAGGGACACGGCGAGCTCTCCTGCGTTCCTGAGACGGACACACTCACCAAATCTTCTGCTGTCACGGGTTGCCCATTTTTGTCACTGGCCACCACCATTCTTCCCAGCCGCTCCTTCATGTCCGTGAGGCTGTCGGTCAAGGCCAGCACTGCCATGATCTCGCTGGCCACTGCGATGTCAAATTGTGCCTGAAAAGCAGAAGTACTGCTCACTGACCATGTCATCTGGATGGCCATTTGTACAAGGAGCCATATTTCAGTAAGTAGGCTCCCGCAGGCCTGGGGTCTATCCTCCATGGGCCCATCTTCCTGGGGGTCTATCCTCCATGGGCCCATCTTCCTGGGGGTCTATCCTCCATGGGCCCATCTTCCTGGGGGGTCTATCCTCCATGGGCCCATCTTCCTGGGGGTCTATCCTCCATGGGCCCATCTTCCTGGGGGTCTATCCTCCATGGGCCCATCTTCCTGGGGGTCTATCCTCCATGGGCCCATCTTCCTGGGGGTCTACCCTCCATGGGCCCATCTTCCTGGGGATCTATCCTCCATGGGCCCATCTTCCTGGGGGTCTACCCTCCATGGGCCCATCTTCCTGGGGGTCTATCCTCCATGGGCCCATCTTCCTGGGGGTCTATCCTCCATGGGCCCATCTTCCTGGGGGTCTATCCTCCATGGGCCCATCTTCCTGGGGGTCTATCCTCCATGGGCCCATCTTCCTGGGGGTCTGTCCTCAACGGGCCCATCTTCCTGGGGGTGTATCCTCAACAGGCCCATCTTCCTGGGGGTCTATCCTCAACGGGCCAATATTTCTGGGGGTCTATCCTCAATGGGCCCATCTTCCATTCACAAGTAATTGGAGTGTCTAGAAACATGTACAGTCTTGTGCTTGGTGCTCCCTAGGGTGGGCTCCCTACTGTGGCCACAACTGTTCTTTGATTTGTTCTGCTGAGTAGGACTCAGCCTGGCTAGGCCCCTGCTGTTCCCGCCCATGGCACCGTGTGGTCTGCTTTTGTAGCATGTCTCAGATTTGTAATCAATGATTAACGTGACTGTCTGTCTGATAGCTGTCTCTCCACTTCGGGAAGTAGTGCCATGAAGGCAAGAACCCTGGGGAGGCTTTACTCCTGGGTCTGCAGCATGGAGGACTGGGTGCGAAACCCAGTGGGCAGTCGATACATATTTGCTAAATAAATACCTGCCGACCGCCTCCACTGTCATTCATTGGTGTGTCAAGGGGGTGGCATTTGTCCAGCAAAGAGCTGAGGGGCAGACAGCGCAAGATGGTTCTGAGGCCAGTTTTCCAGAGTTAGAGCTTCACACAGCAGTGTGGACACCAAGTCAAAAGGTGACACAATCAATTTTCAGCTGCCCACAAGGGCTTGGCCACATCAGACCTTGAAGCACCCAGCAACGAACGCTGGACAGGAGCTAGTTTCTGTGAAATGTTCCTGGGCTTTCCTAGTCCCTCTTCTGGATCTCACTCCAGGCTGGACATAGGCCAACAGGAACTAAAAGAGAAACAAGGAAGGCGCCTTCCTCCTCTTTATAGTCCAACCTACTGGACAAAAATGACTTCATTAGACTCCGCCTGAATTCTCTTCTTCCTGAGGGGCCATGTGAGCTGGACAAATTCAAGTTTACACAAGGAGAAAATGGCTGTGCCCTGGCGGGGTCACCCTATGAGACATGTTATTGTCCATTTCCTTCACTGACAAGAAAAGAAATGAAGGGAAATAAGGAACTTTCTGGATACTTCCAGGTTGAGATTTCATTAGTCACTGAGGTACTGAAAAAATAGTATCGGAAAGTCAAACACAAATATGTTCAATTATCACCTTTTTTTTTTTTAATGTTTATTTTTGAGACAGAGAGAGACAGAGCATGAACGGGGGAGGGGCAGAGAGAGAGGGAGACACAGAATCGGAAACAGGCTCCAGGCTCTGAGCTGTCAGCAGAGAGCCTGACGCGGGGCTCGAACTCACGGACCGCGAGATCATGACCCGAGCCGAAGTCGGACGCCCAACCGACTGGGCCACCCAGGCGCCCCAATTATCACATTTTCAATATAACCCAATCCAAACTATATATAATCCAATATAACCCAACCCAATCAGTGACTTTTCACTGTATCATACTCAGGATTCTCTATACCACCATTCCATTATAAACAGTGCATATAAAACACGCCTGAAAATTCTGAGGCTTTCTTTATAAAACATAAGACTAGAGATACTCTTATAATATTAACTATGTAATAATAAGTAGAATTTATAACATATAAGCTCTTCGTTTGTAATCATTATAATTTCAAGGTTTTGCGCCTTGAAGAACGTTTAAAATGAACTAAAAGAGAAACAAAGAACATGCCTTCCTCCTCAAAATTCAGCCACTGGAATTGGGTCAATTTAAATATTCCCTTTTTGAGACGAGTCGGTGGCTCAGTCAGTGAAGCAACCAACTTTGGCTCAGGTCACGATCTCATGGTTCGTGGGTTCCAGCCCCGTGTTGGGCTCTGTGCTGACAGCTCAGAGCCTGGAGCCCGCTTCGGATTCTGTGTCTTCCTCTTTCTCTCCCCCTCCCTGCTCGCTGTCTCCCTTTCTCTCAAAAATAAAGAAACATTAAAAAATTTTTTACATAAATATAAAAAATAAATACTTTAAAAAAAAAAGTTTATTTTGAGAGAGAGAGTGAAAGCACAAGTAGGGGAGGGCGAGAGAGAGAGAGAGAGAGAAGAGAGAGAGAATCCCAAGCAGTCTCTGTGCTGTCAGGGCACAGCCTGATGCGGGTCTCAAACTCACCAACTGTGAGATCATGACCTGGGCCAAAGTGCGACGCTTAACTGCCTGAGCCACCTAGACACCCCAATTTAAATACTATTCTTATTCATTGTATCGGCTGAATGCAGTACCTATGCTCATTTCCGTTTTGCAAATAAAGTATTTCAAAATTATATGAAGAGATTTTTATTGTTTTTCACAAATTCAAACAAAGAACAATATGCAATATTGGAAGTAGTTGAATCAACATGGCTTTTCCGGAAGGTAACATGGATAGAAATGTGTATCATCATGGGAAATCTGCTTCTTCTTGGACTCTCCAGTTACAGATCTGGGAGTCTGTCCTAAGGACGTCATCAGACAAGGCACACAAATATGTGTGTATGTTCCTACAGCTTATGACAGCCCGACATCGTAAACACCCTACGTGGCCATTAACAGGGAACTGGCCGAACTGATTACACTACGTCCACAAGGTGAGATATCACACAGCCATTCCAAAATGATAATATAGATCTACCTTTATTAACATAAAAATGTATCAATAGAAACTTATGGCTTAAAAACACCCAGTTAAAGCTCTTAAATGTAATCCCTTTTGATTTAAAAATATGTATGCATAAAGCAATGAGATACAACCTTGAGCAAGTCACTGGACATTATATGCCTGCTTTTCCCATTTGCAAACCAGAGAGATGCGTAAACGTGTGTAACGAGCTAAAGATACAAGGCGTTCAAACCACAGCCATGGTTAACCTCCCATCTCTCCAGTACTGGTTACAGTACAAAAGTACACAGAGGAAACATGAGAGGACTTCCTTACTGCGCCCCTCATTCCCAACCCTCTTTACAGAAGTAATTCATGTCAGAGGTCGGTGTAATCTTGCTAGCTTCTGTTCTTTACGTGTATATACATAATGAACATGAATGAATGAATGTCTTCCTATCTTTCAGAAGCTTCCTGAAATTATATGGCACTGGTTCTGGTTTTCCAGCATGTTGGAAATCGGTTCATGTGTGTGGGTTCCAGGATGCAGAAGAGTCTGGGGGGTGGAGGGGGGAAGGTGCACGGGCTTAGCCAGTCTTGATTCAATCCGCATATTAGCTATTTAATTCAAAATATTTCAAACGGCCCAAAAGACTATTAAGTATGACAGCTGAATACTGCAGTAAAAGTGATTATTTTTTCCCTAATAAAAATCTGACAATGTAAAGGCCATAAATCTAACACCATCTTAAAATATAAAGTTTATTATATGTAAAAAAACAAAACCCCACACAAAAAACGAAAAAGGCTTGCCGGGCCTGAGAAATTGCAGAACGATTTCATGTTCCCCAAGCATCCCTCTCCACACTGGAGATCTAATAAAATGAAGATAAACATCGTAATTCACCTTCAACACCTTCTGCACTTGGGCAGTAAGACACTGTCCTCAAAAACACTTCAGGCTATGAAACCAAATAACGAGGTGTTTATCCTTTGGTTTCCGAAACTTGAGTCATGTGTTTGGGATTTTCTTTTCATCAGTTGTTATGTGGATGTCGCGTTAACTTGGCAGATTTGCCGCAAAATATGTAAAAATTTATTTTCAAGGGACACCCTGAGTGGCTCTTCCCGGGATGATAAACAACTACAATGACACAGGAAAAGGCTGGTAAGAAAATACTGGGGGCCTTTCCATCTCCTGATTCTCTCCGGGTCCTGCTGAGGAAGCAACGCCTTGAAAGGATGAGAACCCCCCAGGCCACAGCAGGCAGCGGACCGAGAAGAGAAAAGCAGAGAACCAGCTTCTGGGTCAGTGTAAACCAACCTAGGAAGAACAGAGCCGGTCCCGCGGAGAAACGCCACGTACCTGCCGGGAATACCCCTTCTCTGTGTGTGCCTGCCCGATCGTCATTTTTCGTAGAAATCGGTCATTTGTGTCCAATACTGAAAAAGAAAAAAAAGCATATTCAATCAGCAAGGAGGGACTGGCTGCCCCGTGTGTGTCTGGAGCTGTTGTGAGTGCCAAGGGAGCAGCGGGGAGCAAGAGACAGCTTGACCTTCCGGTGGGTAGACACAGGGAAGGATCGGGTAAACCAGAAAATACCGGCCGGCGGTAAGCGCCTTCAGAAGAAAACAGAGATGACGTGATTGAGTGTGTCAGGGGGTTGGTGAGGGTGGGGTGCCAGTTTTGGACCAGCCAGTAAAGGAAAAGCATTTCTGAAGTGGTCACATTTTACACTGAAACCGACATCACCAGAAGCGGCCAATTAAGTCTCTGAAAGGGTTAAGCGCTGACCCACCCTGTGACCCAGCAACTGCACTCCTAGGGATACAAGCAACCGAACCCGAAGCAGGGACCTGAACACATATTTGCGGACCCACACGCACTGCAGCACGTTAAGAAACGTGAAGATTAAAAACCGACACACAAGACAGAGACCAGAAAGGAATCCTGAGGATTCCTGGCCTCTAAATAATATAGACCTAAAGGTGGAATGAGAAACCCATTTATTCACTCCAGGAATATTTACTCGGCCAGTTTTGTGCCAGGTGCCGTCCCAGGATGCAAAGATGAACAAGACATCAATCTCTGATCGGGGGCTTTTACGGGCACAGGGGAGAAGAGGAGGGTACGAGCGAGTGTGGGCCGAAGTGTCCCTTTAGCACTACCGTAGTAGGTCTTGAAGAACATCCAGAGGGTGCCTAACTTACTTATAATATAATTCTAGCACCACCAACAGTTGGCTCCCGTTCTGGGCGGTACAAGGCGCAGGGCCACTATTTTGCCTTCGGCAGAACAACTGTCATGATTCCCTGTGAGGCTGTTGGGACAGCGTCGGGAACCAACAAGCTGATGTTGCTTCACTGAGGATAACTGAGGCGTGCAGGACCTTGGTCTAATGGCCAGGAGATGGACGAACCAACGAGACAGGGAGAAGGGAAGATTGTAGGCCCCAGGTGAGGTTGGCGTGGGGGACGATGATCAGAGAGGCAAGGGCTCCCGCTGCTCTAGGAACCACAAAGTGGCTCGATGCTTACTGCTGCTTCTGTTGATGTTAATTGTTTCTGGAATAGCCTGTTGGCTCTGGTCCGGTCCTGTTGCCAGGCAATGAGGCCTATAAGCCTCTGATGTGAGGCACAGGATCAAAGACCTACCACTTACACTTCTTACAGTGAGCGCAAAGGGAAGGGCTGGCCATGAAATCCACGACGTTCATATAGTCTGCAAAGAGTGCTCAGCCCCATGTGGTCCCTGAGTGTCCCTCTCTAGTCCTCAAACCATATGAGGACCTAAGCTCATCACCAGGGTTGTGCTATTTCTAGGTCAAATCCTATATTGCCTTATAAAAAAACAAAACAAAACAAAACAAAACGCTATATAAAATGTCCTCAAGTCATTTGATAAAGAGTTCCATTTTTTTTATATTAATTCATGAGAATAAGAGTCAAACTACTCAGCAAATGTCATTCTAAACTCCTTCAACCTAGGTGGCTTACCTATATCGATAATATTTTCTTCACTTTAGTGCCAGGAACAATAATATAATTCTAGTATTTATCTGGAATAATTTTTTAAAGTCGTCACTTCCATTATTAAAAAAAAAGTTAGCAGGCTTCCCAATAAAATGTTGATAATATTCATATCCATTATTAAAACTGCTGTTGGTCTGTTAAATAATAAATTATGGTTCATCTACAAAGGAATATCCTAGGTCCATTTAAAATTACCATTACAACAAAGAGCTAACTAAATGGAACATGCTACTTACGATACAAATGAATGAAGCTGGTGGGAGGGGGCACCCGGGTGGCTCAGGTGGTTAAGTGTCCAACTCTCGGTTTTGGCCCAGGTCATGATCTCACGATTCATGAGATCGAGCCCCAAGCGGGGCTCCATCCTGACAGCACGGACACTACTTGGGATTCTCTTTCGCCCTCTCTCTCTCCGCCCCTCTACCCCACCCCCACCGCACACATGCATGCACATTCTCTCTCTCAAAATAAATAAGTAAACTCAAATAAATAAGACAGTAGGATCTAAAACCTACACACCTAAGTTAGAGTTATACACAAAATCCAGATGCACAAAAAACCTGAACAGTATTGTTATTAGCATGGCAAGATGTTTCTTTCTTTCCAGACACCTCCGAAATCTTGATCATGTTATTGGTTTTATTAATAAAAATTTTTTTGAATTTCCGAAACGATGTTACTCTCCTTTAGTTTGGGCGACAAAGACACAGAAAGCTACATCACACAACCATTCCCTATGGATTACTTTTGGGTGGTGCTGTAGGGTTTGCAAACCACTCTCATTTTGCAGTGGAGCCGTGCAAGGCAGACGCCGGTATTATTACTCCATTTTACAGAGAAGAAAACCGAGGAAGTCATTTGCTAATGGTTGCACGGCTCATAAATGGTGAAGCCAAGACTCAGTTTCTGGTCTTTTTCTCTCCACCTCACGGTTTGTGGGAAAACACGACACTGTTAATGAACTGGCTGAATGGATTCCCAGAAGAGAAGCTTTGGGAAGGGTCTAGGCAAGGAGATGGGTTGGGGATGGCCGGCCAAGGACAGGCAGAAGGAAGAGGCTGTCTCGAAAGCAGACAGGGAGCAAAAGCGTATGGGGCCACACTGTGATGGTGCTTCAGGCCAGGCGGCGTGATGGCAATTGTACCCACACAGGATTTTATCACACACCACGGGGTCTTCTGAGTCAGGAAGGGACAGAACTACTCTACACTATGAGCCTACTGAACTGGGAGAAAGAAGTTGACGCAAGCACGTTTATTAAAAGGCGCTTGCGATCGATCAGGCATCTGATAAAAATGTTCTGGAAGTGGGAAGGAATGAGGAAAGTGAGCGGGCAGGTCTGAGAAGAACACACAGCAGGACCGGGAATACGGACCAACTCACCCTTCCGAGACACCTTGGGGATCATCACCCGGTACTACCACAGAGGAGAAAAACGAGGAAATTTTCCTTGGCCATGTGTTAGGGGGAGCGGATGGGGTAGAGCCAGTCATGAAGGAGCATGACGCTTCCTCCTGAACAGAAGGCGAGGGTGACGATGGGGAAGTAAGAGGGCTTGGGACAAACAGAGGGATCCCAGAACACGAGCTGGGAGGACAAGGGGAGGAAAGGAAACCACGTGCTCGTGGAAGTGGGTTACGAGCTTCAGCTGGAGCAGACCTCATCCCCGACCCCACAAACGGCACGAACCTCGCTGCCACGTGATGGTGGAGGGCTCGATGTTGAGACGGGCGAATTTACTCATTTCCTCCTCCGTCAGCGTACTTGGATCAGTCTTATTTATTCCCAGTTTCTAATGATGAAGACGAAAAACGACGTGATCAACTTTGGAAGGAATAGAAGGCAAAACGTAGGGGCACCTGGGTGGCTCAGTCAATTAAGTGTCCAGCTCTAGATTTCAGCTCAGGGTGTGATCTCAAGGGAGCTGTCAGCACAGAGCCTGACGTGGGGCTTGGACTCACTGCGAGATCATGGCCTGAGCCGAAGTCGGATGCTTAACCGACTGAGTCACCCAGGCACCCCAAGGGGGTGAATTTTTAAAATCGATTATTACCTACCAATGCCTGTAACTTATACCACAAGTTAGCTTTTAGTCTCTGAATAGAGCAAGGGGGAATCCATGGGATTCCCAGGACAGCAGCAAATAGCACCAGGAAATAAATGATAAGACGGATAAGAGTTAAGATTACTTCCACTCGCACGACTGTAGCATCTTGCTACAACAAAAACTGATAGAGATACATTTACAGAAGCCAGAACTTATTTCCTAGAAATCCAAGAATATAAGAGAAGGACTCTTGGAAATTTGATCTGTCAGTTGACTACGGTGCTCCACACCTACAAAGCAGTCCTCCCGGTTTACGGCCGAAGGAACAGAGACCTTCGAAGGGGAACTAATCTGTCCGCTTGCCCTTTGGTGTAGCCGTGTCTCAGGCTTCTCCTTCTATTCTCTCTCTGTTATATTGCTCTGTCTCTAGAGTTTAACGGCCCAAAGAGTGTCTGAAAACCCAAATCAAGTTCAAAATTGCTGGCTTGGACAATTTTTCTGATTTGTTTCTAGGACATTTTCTTGTTGAAGAGCCACCAACTGGAAACTTACTTTCAGCCGAGCAAGTTGAATGCTTGAAAACTCTCGAACACCATTCACTAAAGGAACGAGTCGATTATACAGCGCCTAAAAACACAAAACAAAAATAAAGCCCCACAAAAGTGTAAGGGCCAGCTAGGAACTTGGATAATTCACAGGATATGACAAAGCTCATTACATTTATAACCAAATTGTTTAGATTAGAGACCCTATTAAAATTCTTGGCTGATATAAACAATGCAGCCTTAACTTCTATCATTTCAATAAATCTGACTAGATCTGAAATCATGCACATTGCAAAAATGTTGCATAAATATATATTTCTTGATCTCTACAGCCTTACAACCAGCAAATTAATATTTATCTGTACTTGGCTTCAAAAACGCACAAGGGAGTTACTTTAATTGGGAGGAAGTCAAGATCCTTGTAAACATGCCAGAAAGTCCCACGTTTATCCACGGTCCACGCCCATGAGGAAGTAGCACCTAGTGCTCTATCCCTGTCAGGTGTGTGTTTACCTCAGCTGCATGCACCTGAACTCCAACAAGGAGGTCTAATCTCATTCACGGTACATCTAGAATGGCTGCATGTAACATTACAGTCAAAAAGCTATCTTTCCAATCCCCTTAGTACAGACTGGAGATTGGACCTTTGGACAGAAGGAAGAGAACTGGTCTACCGATTACCTTCAAAACTGAAGTCCCATCTCAAAGAATATTTGCCTTAAAATTACAACTAACATAATTCACCCAACGGCTTGGCAGTGGTCATAAACTCATTTGAGAATCTGACCCAAGTAGGGATCCTCTCCCCAAGAAATAAGGATATATAGAACTCACAAAATTGTTAATACAATTTCAGTTTATCGGCCCCACAAAGTTTTCCCATGAACTCCTCAAGAATCCAGAAATCCCAGGACAAGAGGCCCAAAAAGGCCAACGAGAAAACTTCCTCACCTTGTCTGTTTGAGTGTTTTCATGCAAAATCCTTGTGTCAATAGCGGCGGCCAGCAGGTTATTGGCGGCAGTGATGGCGTGGATGTCCCCGGTCAAGTGAAGGTTGAACTATAAAAGAAATGAAAACCTCTTTCTACTTGTCTCAAACAGCCGTGGCAGTATTCAAGGACTTCCTGAACAAATAAAATATTGCACGAATTACACAGCCTTATAATGAGCTAAGTCTGTAAAACAACTTAAATAAAAAAGCTGTGAGATCATAACCTGAGCCGAAGTCGGATGCTTTTCGGACTGAGCCACCCAGGCGCCCTCTAAGGCACTTCGTATTTTTACCTCCCTTCCAGGAAAGTGTTACCAACATCTGCCTCCCAGTAATGTATAAAAGCGTGTTTCAATCCCTCACTGGTAAAATTTAGTATTATTACTATTTATTTTTTATTTTTATTTTTTTAAATTTTTTTTTTTAACGTTTTATTTATTTTTGAGACAGAGAGAGACAGAGCATGAACGGGGGAGGGGCAGAGAGAGAGAGGGAGACACAGAATCGGAAGCAGGCTCCAGGCTCTGAGCCATCAGCCCAGAGCCCGACGCGGGGCTCGAACTCACGGACCGCGAGATCGTGACCTGAGCTGAAGTCGGCTGCTCAACCGACTGAGCCACCCAGGCGCCCCAGTATTATGACTATTTAAAAAAAAAAATCCAGCTGTCAATTTGACAAGTAAAATAATTGCTAGTAGTTTTAATGTAGACCAATTTGATTATTAGTGAAAATAAACAATCAACGATTAGTCAACAGCTCTTTGCTGATGTTTGCATTGAATCCTTTCCCCATGTTACCGTTGGCTCATGTTTGTCCTTCCTAATGCCTGTTCGGTATCCACTGGGGTGTCCCCAGGCCCCAGACAGGCCTCTCTTCTTTTTCTGACCACCACCCCCTTCACCACCACAGTTGCAGCCTCACGGCCATGATTGCCCCCGTGATCCGCTTCAATCAATGACTCAAGAGTTGCTCAGCTCACGCTCCCTGATGTCCCCCCTTTTCTCACGCCCCACATCGAATTCTGCAAACTCAGCAAACACGGCTTACATCGTTGCCATGCTTTTCCCATCCTCACTGCCACCTCCCTGGCCCACGCCACCGCCTCTCCCCCGGGCTTCCTTACTGCACCCCTCGCATCCACTCTGAACTCCTAGCAGTGTGTTCTCCGCACAGAGTCCAGAGCGATTTTCATAAAACTCAATTTACATCATGTTATTACTGTGTCAAAATCCCCTCAATGGCGGACCGCGATATTCAAACAAGATCTAGCCCATGAAATTCAAAGCCTGAAAGAGCTGGCCCCGTGCCCATTTCTGTATTTCACTTCCTCTATCCCCACTGGCCCCTGACAACACGCTGGTGGCCTCCGGTTCCCCGAAGACCCCTCCTCACCCCCGTACTGTCCCCCAAGCAGGTCCCACTCTCCCCCCCATTCTGCACAACCCTGGCTCCCTCTCACCCTTCAAGACTCAGTATTTTCACTTTCCATTCTTCAACCCATCTGGAATTTATTCAAACATTTTCCCATGATTATTTCTTAAGTTTCTGTCGGTACGAGTTGTCTATTCATGCACTCAGTCAACAAACACGGTCTGAGGGTCGGGCATTGTGCTCAGAGCTGGGGATAGAGAGATGAAGGAGATACGGAAGGTCTTCGAATTCAAGGAACAAACTGCCTGATTGTTTTTGGCCTACTGAACGATCATAAGGCAGCTGAAACCATCATATGCCTTAAGTTCGCCCCAAGTCTGAGCCACGCAGCTGATGTCATATGACAGCAGGACACCGATGCCCTTTGAGTATTTGCACAGGAATTCCTGAGCCATTCCCCTGGGCATGTTCCTTGTACGCTGTCCCCAACCTGGCCTCTTGGCTCTGGTTCTTCCTTGTGAATGTTACTCATCCCCCTTCAGATGTGAGGCTTGGGGCTATTTTTTCCAGCACTGTTCTCTTACACTATTCTCTCTCAGCCCACCCCCACTACTTGAAGAGTGTCCATATTCTTCTCCCTTTAGCTTTCCTGACCCTCAGGCCTCCATAGGCAAACACCCTTCCGAATTCGTTCATCGAAATCAACGAACATTTCCTAGCGAGCCCCCAGTGCTGAGCGCTGTGCTCAGCGCTGGGGTCCGTGCCCTCTAAATCAGCACAGCCAACCAACCGGATGAGGGAAACAGCATGAAGGGATGTGAGGGGGGAGACGGAACCTAGAGATGGACAGGCTGGGCAGGGAGGGCAGAACAGGAAAGGAAGAACGCTCGAGGCTTGGGATCAAGAGTCTGCAGGGAGTCTGGTGGGGTGGGTGAGAGGGAGGCCAGCCTGTGGGGACATGAGACAGCAAGGCTGGAAGGGACAGCAGGACCAGCACACGGGGACCTGCCATGCCACACCGCACAGGCGTGATGGAGTAAGAACTGAAATACACTGAACAGGAAAGCAATTGGCTCAGACTTGGGTTTTAGAAGATTTCTCAGGACCAGAACTAAGAGGCCAATGCAGAGAGTAGAAGTGATGAGACCCAGTCACAGTCAGATTCAGGGGACGAGGGGGTGGTTATGCGGGGGCAGGGGTTCTTGGAGAAATAAGAATGGTCACCTTTGACCTTCTGTGCCCATTTTTCTTTGGAACTATTTGATTTTCGAGTCTCCCTCTGCCCAAGTGAGGAGTCCAAGTCCTCCTGAATTGGGCACGATAACTGATGATCGATGGGGATAGGTCTCCACCCTCTTATGCAAAATGGAGCCACGTGGGTTTGGGATTCAGAATTTTTGGAAATGTGGAAAGAGTGCGATATACCTATAATGTTTTACTAAAACATCCAAAGCAGGGTCTAAGTCCGTATCCATTAATCAAAACCAGTATTTCTTGCAGCAAAATATGTGAATATTTACATCAAGTGGCATAGACATAAATAGCCCATAACACTCAACGTCAGGTTTTGCCACTGTAAGTGATGCAAACGTTTTTGGTTTTCAGAATCTTTAGGCCTTTGGACTGATAAAGGACTGTGGGCCTGTGTTGATGGGGCACAAAAAAAAGGCTGCAGGAAGGAGAAACAGTGACACATGACATGTGTTTTGCTGAGATCTTACCTCCTCCATGGGGATGACCTGGGCATATCCGCCGCCCGCGGCCCCTCCTGAACAACAGAACAGACGCCGTTTGAAATCATTCAGCAAGTATAGCTACACAGGATGAACAGAGCCCCGGGGACACAGCTCCCCAAACCCGGCAGGAAGGCACGCACCCCCAAGATGAAACAGCAGGTAGTAAAGAAAACATCGACTGTCCATCAAAGCAGAACAAAAGGGGAAAAAGTTCCCACTTCACCCAACAATACAATTTAAGGACTTGAGTTTCCTGGTTTAAAAAAAAAAAAAAAAAAAAAAAAAAGTAAAAACAATACAGCAAATCTCATTAGAGCCAACATGAGATTATTTTATTCATGTTACTAGATCTATGTGGCTCTGTGTCATTTCACCTGCACATGCTTTGAATATCAAAAAAACCGCTCAAAAAAATCCACCTGGTGAACTCAGACCAATGCATTGTAAGATGCGGCCAAGAGATTTTAGATAACAGATAACAGTACATAAAATTTGTCAGGCTGACTATCCCTCAAGGGAGTAACGTCACTACATTAAAAAGACTTCTCTTTCATAAAACAATAGTGATACCTTCCGTGTCCAGATCATCTTAGGGTGTACCCTGTTCTTTATCTGCTATGTCATTTGGTCCTCACGACAACTCCGTAAACCTAGCACTCTAGAACTTTTGCACTTTCACAGATGTGGCCCAGAGAGGTTACGACTGGCTGAAGGTCACACAGCAGCAAGAGACACAGCCACGAAGAAAACCGCAGCCTTCCTGCTACAAGTTTAGTGCTCGTTCCACCACAGAATGTATGACATTCTCTGAGTTATCAGTACTTAATGAGTTCGGAGTTATTAACATCTGTGACAGTGAGATAAATAGAATACCGCTAAAATCCACAAAGTGCCAAGAACGAACAGTAATTGCGGCAATAAATGCTATTGTAACACGAGCTGAAGGATGACCTCATGATAAATCAGTGTGAGTGCGAAGGTTCCAGATGTCGGCCCAGCACAGCCAGACAGAAATTGCACCACAGCTCTGTCCACAGCTGGTCAGTTTCCAGAGCTCTGCAGGCCCCCCAGCAACTCTCGCGAGATGAGGCAACGAGGGTCCAACTGAAAGGGTGTCTAACTGGCTGGAAAGACCTTTCTCTGTGGCAGGGGTGGATGATACAACAGCAATACGAATAAGAAGGTATTGATCAGGTGCAAGGCTTCCGCCCAAGGCTGGAGTCCTGAGCAAGGGCCCAGCAGCTGCTCCACGGAGCCAGGGCGATGGGCTTCTTGCGGGGCTCTGCTGAAACCCCCGCCGCAGCCCCCTCTGCAGGAGGACCGCCTCGGGAGGACCACCGCATACTGACCGTGCAGGTGGGGTGTGCGTCGGGATGAAACGTCGGGATGAGACGTACCGGTCCCTCTGACAAGTTTTAACGCCACACCTGTTGCTAATGTTCTTTCAAAACTTTGCCCCCAATTTTGCTCTGCAAAATATACCGGTTGTTAAATCAAGTACCTTTCACGCCAAAAGTTGGTCCTTGAGAAGGCTGTCTGAGACACGCAAAGGAGTTGATGTTGAGGTGTGCCGTCAAAGCCTGTACAAGTCCAACTGTAACTGTACTTTTCCCTTCCCCGAGAGGGGTGGGTGTGATCCTGGTTTGGAAAAAGAAAGAGAGAGAGAGAAAAAAATTTAGTAATATTTCCTAGACCTATGCAAAATCAACCTAAGGTACTAGAACCAAATCAGAGCAGACAGGCAGAGAACACGCCATTCCCAAATTCACTTAAAAATTCAATTTCCAGGGACTTTTACGGTCTACCCACATCACAGAGGCCATGTTTAAGCTAAAGCCAAGAAACAGACACACCTTTACCAAGAGGCCAAAAAAGAAAAGTTATTCGGCAGTGATAGCATTAGCAGCTTCAAGAAATGGCATAGAATTGTCCATCAAATGGTTTAAATAATTAAGCTGATGTTGTTTCTTCTTAATGGGTGATGTGGCATTCATTCGTCTAGGGCCATTTACTGGGGTCACAGTACAGGCACAAGGCCTGCTCGATGGTCCATGGCCAGACTCTGAGCATTGGAAGGCATCCCATCGTACCCTCTCATCCATCTTCTTCCAGATCTCAGGGCCCAGGGCTTGTCCCCACCATGTTGCAACACAGTGAGGGAGCCTCATTACCTCTGGGGTAGCCCATTCATTTCCGGATAGCTTTTTACGGTTAGAGAGTTTTTTGTCCTAAAGAAGAGATGTCTGCGTTCCTATAGCTCCTATCTCTTGGAGTCAGACACACTGAGCTTAATCCCTTCTCCTACAACAGCCCCTCAAGCATTGGGAAAGAATGAGTCCAACACTCCCCAGCACACAAAGGAGACCCCAAGTGCTCTGGAGGACCTCGCTGACCACCACACTCTATAAAAGCAAACATCACACATTAGTTACGACCATCATGGCATTAACTAAGAAGACAGGCGTGCATTACATTCCCAAATAAGGACCCATAAAACTGTTCCTTAGCACACTCTGACCATTGTTACAAGATTTAAAAACTGTCATGTTGGCTTGCGACATGGTCTCCGATGAGTTAGATGGTGCAGTCAGGGTCGTCCAGGATTCTCAACCACAACAAAACCGACAATAAGAGTTTTCTGACCTATAAAACCTAGTGATGTGACCACAAAGAAATAGAAATAAAGCCCTTAGATATATCATCGTCCCCAACTGCCTCAGACCGCCACAGTGATACAATCAATCATTCTTTCAGCAAATGTTTATTAAGTACTATGTGCCAGACCACTAGATCCTGGGGACACAATGATTGACCAAGTTGGACTCCATCACTGCTCTCCCAGGGCTTACAACCGATGGAAGATATGGACAGACTGACCGGCAATTACAATTAAAGTGATAAACACATATGAAAGAAACAGGGCAATCAGACTGTGTTATGAGAGCACAAGGCAGGAGGATCTGATTACGTTTGGAGCATCGGGGAAGTCTTCATATGAGAAGTGACACCTAAGCTAAGACCCGGCAAATGAATAAACGTTAGCCAGATAAAGATGGAGGGTGGGCTTGGGGTCGTTAACATATGAGGTTCTGTAAAGGGCGCCTGGCTGATGCAGTCGGTTGAGTGTCTGACTTCGGCTCAAGTCATGACCTCACAGTTTGTGAGTTCGAGCCCCACGTCGGGCTCTGTGCTGACAGCTCACAGCCTGGCGCCTGCTTCGGATTCTGTGTCTCCCTCTCTCTCTGCCCCTCCCCCATTCATGCTCTGTCTCTGTCTCAAAAATAAATAAACATTAAAAAAATATTTAAATATGTGAGGTTCTGTGCTTTTACATTTATTAGGTTAATTTCTGTCCTTGATAAGGAAACTGAGGCACGAAGAGGTTCAGTAACTTGCCCAAGGCCAAACAGCAAGCAGTAAAGCCGGAAATCAAAACCCGCCACCTGACTTCGCCAAGTCATTTCTCCAGACAGAAACTGTAACTGTTGTTCACCACTAATTAGCAACTGAAAGCATGGGAGTGGGAAAGATCACAGTGAGAGGGAACACAGTACAAAGAGGGATAGGATGGAATCTTCTAGAACGTGTTCTCTGAAGGGATGGTCAGAAGAAAGCAAAAGGAAACAAAAGGAGCAGTAGGGAGAAATCTTGAGGATGAGGCGGGGCTGCGACAGGGGCGTCTCCGAAGGGAACCGGGGAAGTGCCCACGGAATCACAGGCCACGGGGACGCCCGACTCTGGGTGAGGGCTGAGAAGCCATCACCGCACGAAGCAACAGGGTCGCTGGCAGGGTGCACCGCCCCGCACATGCTTGGTGACGTACGCCTCCCTCCACTCCTCAAGCCGCACGACACCTGGTCAACATGAAGGCCCAGGTACGTGAAAGTGTTTCCACTTTGAGTCAACTTCCTATTGATGAGTACAAGAAAAAGAGTGGTTGGAAAGCCACAGGCATCACGGTCTTCGGACGGCCTGTAAAAAAAAGTATCAAACACAGGGTGGATTAAGTACGGTCCTCGTCGTCCACTGTTTGCAAAGGAATAGGTGGTCTACTTCGGTGTGTCACGTGAAGCATCACATTTTCGTCCCCCGGGATGTGCTAATATAGCTGTCGGAGACAGCCCGACGCAGACACGCCCAGAGATGACCTCCTCCAAACTTCGGCCGACCATCCAAGTCTTAATTAGAAACACAGGACGGCTTAGCATTCTGCCAACTGATACAATTCAGGAAAATCAAAAAGCAGGAAGTATTTATTGGGAGCAATAAAAGGAGAGCCACAATAAACATTTTATTCCACCTCATTTCTACATTGGATCTCAAACTTGGGTTGAACGGCTGTCCCAGTGTCCTTAGCTCTGACTCCAAAATTATCCAGTTGACTCAGAAGACAGTGAGCACCAACTTAACCTAATTGCTGTTCTCCGGAAGAGCTTAGAGTTTATGGAGAGGGAACAATGCCTTTCGCTCATGCTCTTCCTCAACATCTCCCTGTAGCTCTATCCGCCCCCCTCTGTTTCCCACAGCATTTATTATGTATGTATCGCATCACTTTTCTGAGGGTCTTATTACAAGCTTCCTGACACGGCTGTCCTGCCTACCAGCCCACAAGCTTGCTGAGGCGAAGGACTATACCCATTCTCATTGCGTTTCTGTCACCTGTCCAGGCACAGTTGAGCAAAAAACGCTTGACAAAGCAAGGACATCTTTTCTTTAAAAAAAAAAAAAATTTTTTTTTTAATGTTTATTATTTTTGAGAGAGAGACAGAGACAGAGAGCAAGCAGGGGAGGGGCAGAGAGAGAGGGAGACACAGAATCGGAAGCAGGATCCAGGCTCTGAGCCATCAGCCCAGAGCCCGACGCGGGGCTCGAACTCACAGACCGCGAGATCGTGACCTGAGCCGAAGACAGCCGCTCAACCGACTGAGCCACCCAGGCGCCCCAGCATGCACATCTTTTCTAAGACAAATATGTTTACTGTCAACTACAGTTAACGATTTATCAGAGCACTCCGTGACTTCGGATGTGTGAACACATCCTATGAGAAGTTTACCATTTGCTCCAAGGTCAAAGAGATTGCTTATGCAGAGAGGAGGGGCAAAACAGTGTGCAGTTCTCAAACTCTGGCATCGTGAACAGAATCACGTCATGAGCCATGGGTCTAACCTTGAACTCCAAAACTACATGCTCAAGCAGCATATGAATATAGATCACTCATCCCGGGCATCTTCGTGACTGGGAAGTCGTTACAGGCTTTTTATTCCTGGCAACAAACTCTGCAGTCCACTGGGTTGTGTTGCCTATCACACCTGACTGACGGGAGTGAGCAGTTCAAAAAGGCCCAGTCGGTAGCGATCTCTTGTAAATACCTTTGTTTTATTCTGCAAGTTGTGCAAATAGCAGAAAAACTCACAGATGTTTAAATAGTGACCCAAGGTAGAAAACCCACATCTTAGAAAAGCCAGGAAAGGTTATTTAACACTGACCAAAAGAATGGCTTGGAACATTAAAAAGAAAAAAGAAAAAAACAAAACAGAAACAACAGATCAGATACTCGGCACTCTACAGAAAAGAAATAAAGTGATGTGAATGATTTTAGTTGTTCTTTAATGTGAAACTCGGTCTGTTCACAGACCAATTTGGGCTTCTTTTTTAACTGCTCTTTCTGCCTGAGCAATTTAGAGAAGTTCTCAAAACTTCTGCGCAGAAATCGGGACAGGGCCAACGGAGACATATCTTGTACACACATTCAATGCCCTACAGCTGCACTCCAAGGCAAGTTCTCAAACAAATTCCTTTTCATTAGTGTAACTGGGAAAATATGTAAAACTCAAGAGCCCCTAAGATTCTTTTGGCGTATTTCCCCGAACGATTCCCAATACTTTTCATTTTGTCAGGCAAAGCAAATAAAGTGATGTGTAGGTGTAAATACCATGAGATGTGTAGCTGATGAAATACAGATGATTCTGACGGAGTAAGAAATCCTCAAGTTAGAAGAACAGCTTTAAAATGAAGTAATCTGTTCTGCATTTGGGTTATTAACAGAAGATTTTCTTTTAATCCTGTTGTTTTATATTTTAATTCTAGCGTTGACACGCTTAAATCACATTTATACATAAATTCGAAAGTACAACAACAAATGTATTATTTAGGTTTCTTGAAAAACGACTTGGGTACCTGCATTCTTCTAAAGCACGGGAAAAGACTCATGTTACAGTATTCGGAAATAAAAGTAGGACACAAAATGGTATTTATAGCATGATCTCAATGTGTAAAAAGGATGGATACAGAGAGAAAATCCTGGAAGGAAATATAAAAAATTTTAACACCTCTCAGTAATGAGAGACTTCGTTTTCTCCTTTTTGTTTTTCATGATGTTAAATTTTTATATTGTAAGCCAGTATTATTTCCAGAATAGAGAAATCCTTCAGAAAAAGTAAATAACTCATTTATTGGAGAGGTCCTCTTTTAAGATTTTATTTTTAAGTAATTTCTATACCCATGGGGGCTTAAATTCACAACCCTAAGGCCAAGAGTTGCAGGCTCTACTGACTGAGCCAGCCAGGTACCTGGGAGGGGTCCTTTATATTTCTAAAGATATAGCAATAAATAGCATGTTTGATAATCGTCACTTTCCATTAACTGACGTGACCAAAAGCAAAACTAGGGAGGCGACTGTATTTCAAATGAACTTTTCATTTTACATTGTAAGTAAAATGATTGCCTGGTATTTTACAACCGGTCTCAAAGATCCAGCTATTAAAAGGTGCGAAAACAGAAGCAGTTTACACACTTAAAAAATATGCCATCTGCTGTGTGGGTGGGGGGACACAGTGTGGTATACAGATTTTCCAAAAACCTTCAGGCTTTCCTTATGGATGCAGGTATGTCTCAAAATCCTACCCTCACAGCATTTCCGCCCCCTCAGTGGAGTTGAAAGGAACACAATTTAGTTTTTGTTGATTCACAGATTGTTGTTTTGTAAGGAACATAGAGCCACTGTTTCAGGAAAAGAGCTGTTTATCTCTTGGGGTTAAATCTGTACTTGAGAATTCAGGTTTAATTTCACTTCTATCTACAATATGACAACCTGGCTCAATCTGGCTCTTCAGCTCAGATGCACGTACAAATGCTGGCAAAGAGACAGCGTCGGGACAAGAACCAATGTTCTACGTGCCTGGACCAATGCACAGCTTTAACCCTAGGGAGGGGCGCTAACCAGCACTCTCCAGCATGTGGCTGGAGGCGGGCCTAGACCCTGTGACTTCAAGAAGGCAATCTGATAACAATACCATGAGGGCTTTTGTTTTAGAAGTTCAATTCTGTGCTCCCAGCAAAGGGCGGAGCCACGTGTAGACTGGTGTTTTTATTTCTAGAATTGCCAAGCCCCCAAGAGAGTAAATCGCAGCCACTCCATATGACAAATTACGGCTTGATTCTTCCTTGATAAACTGAGAGCCCATCCTCCTCATTTTCCTTAAACCCTCCCACCTGAAGCAAGGAGAGAAAACTATCAAACCCACCTACCAAGATCACTTAGAGACTAGAAAGAGGGAAGCAAATTTATGGATAAAATACGAAATCTGCTTTTGAAGCTCTGAATGCCCAAGAGTTGATTTATATCTGTAAATAAACTTGCATCTAGCACATTCCAGAAGAGCAACACTGACCCCATGTGTGCTCCAAACCCTGGGACCCAAGAACTCCCAAACAGCCCCCCCAAGTCAGCTGAAAGGTCCCCTTTTACGGATCTGGCCCAGAGCGTGTAGGTGAGGCCAACCTTTCCTCTCAGCACGGAGCACCCGTGCAGCCCCGTTGCAGAGGCATCAGAGGTGGGGTCCTAGGTTGGGTCCCCCTAGGTGGGGACCCTGGCAGGATTGGGAGTCCGATGGTAGTGAACCTGGAAGCCTGTGGGAGGTTTAAGCCACAGGCAAATGAGATGCTGCAGCCAGTGAGTGACTCTGACAGCCCTAGATGGAGACAAGCGATTACAAAGGAGCTGGAGAGGGAGGAGAGAGAAGGGCGGAGGGAAAGAAATATGAAGAAATGATTTGACCACTAAAGAGGTGACATTATGGATGACTGTAGTTTAATCTTTACTTGTAGGTTTATAATTTTTTAATATATTTTGAGAGAGAGAGAGCGCACACGTGCGCACATGAGTGGGCAGGGAAGGGGCAGAGAGAGAGAGAGGGAGAGAGAGAATCGCAAGCAGTATCTGCACTGTTGGTGCAGAGCCTGATACGGGGCCTGAACCCACAAACCGTGAGATCACGACCCGAGCCAAAGTCAAGAGTCGGGCACTTAACCGACTGAGCCGCCCAGGTGCCCCTCTTTATTTGCAGTTTTAAAATACTCAGTTTAAAGCCCCTAGGGATTTTTCCTAAGGAGAGCACCGGACAAATGCACAAATATGCATGCCCAAGGCTGTTCCTTTTAGCACTGTTCACAATGGCCAAAAAGGGGAAGCAATGTAAGTGCCCATCAACAGAGAGCCGGTTAAATAAATTGTGGAACGTCTCTACGGTATTTTCAAATCATTTTTTGGCCTCGATTTACTTGAAGAATAAGAAACATGCTCAAGTGTCAGCCACCGAGCCACCCCGGGCTGCACAGTGTTGGGAAGATGCGTGAAATGGAATCCTCCCTCATCCCAGGCATTTTTACTGCCCCTCCCCCCCCGTGGAATGTTCTGCACTCATGCAAAATGGTAATAGCTCTGTACCGTCTTGCATGGAGTGAGCTAGGCACGCAACATGTCGCTGACGAATCAGGCTGCTTACAGGACAGCACGTGTCAGCTGATGTCGTTTATGAGAGACTGTGGGACAAGATGGTCTCACATGTTAACAGCCCTTTCCTCTGGCTGATGGGATTTGGGATGCGATAGTTTCTTGTTTATACTTTTTGGTATTTTGGAAAAGTTTAACGAGCATGCGTGACTTGTAATAACCAGAAAAAGGAATAAGCTGCTTACATTAATAATAAAATATGTAAAAATGAAGTTCACCAAGAGTGAAGGCCGGTTGTCGGAAATGTCTCTGCCTGTTAATAAACAGGTTTTTGTGCCTTAAGGCTTGGCCTATATATCATTAATAAGTCACTGCAATGAAATTTCAAGACAACAAAGGAATTTATATGGTCTCTTGATGTTCCCTCAGGTCACATTGAAAAAATATTTGAAATCCCTTGTTTTCTATCATTTTTCAGCTAGTGAGTGTATTTCTTTTTTTAAAAAGAGGGAAAATAAACACCCCTTTACATAAAACTATGCGTTTGTCTTTTATAAAATGACCAACACAAATGAAAATGGCCCTATATTAATTTTGCAATGCAGGAAAAGAGAACTAATGAACTTGTAGAATACAAATACATAAATAGTAAGGATATTAACAAGAAAATAATAGCTTGCACAATTATCTGTACATTTTCCATTAAAATGTTATTTCTGAGTAGAACATAAAGACCCCTACGCAGTTCAAGATACTTCACCTTTAAATCTTATTTTGACTTTTATCATGAAAAACTACATGAAAAATCCAAGGATGATCAAAACACAATATGAGGAACAAAAAACAAAAGGCTGGATTAGAAACGCATTACACTTTCTATTTTGTGGAGCAGACTGAATTGTTTTGCACTGAAAATGAAAACTTACCTCATGTCAAATGAAGGAATGCCAAGTGAAATGGACAAAAATGTCAAGTTTGAGAAGAGGACGGATTTGAGGGGGTGTGATGACAGATACAAATAGGGAAGAGAGTTTTAGAAACATGCTGTCTTGGTAAAATAGATTTTAAAAGTAGCCTTACCCAGCTACTAAAACGTATTTTCCATCTGCTTGATCCTTTAACCTTTCCAGCAGGGACAAACGTACTTTGGCTTTGCTTCTGCCATAGATTTCAATTTCATCTGCAAGCAATCCTATCTCCTTGGCAAGGACATCCACGGCTTTTGGAGTCTGTGCTCTTGAAATCTCAAGATCACTAGGGGGGGAAAACACAGAAAAGGCGAGAGTCTCCTCAGGTTAGGTGGTCACCACTGGAGGGAAAACAGCCATACGCCACGCCAAGGATTCGATCAAAGCGATTGCCTTGTGGTCCTCTCTCCCAAGCGGCATTAAACACAACTGCTAATAGCTAATGTGCATGAGAAAATGTACATTTCCTTGGAGAAGCAACTTTTCAAAACTCACGAAGATCCTAGAATTCTGCCCAGGTGCAAAGATAACCCCTGTACTCTGGGAATAAAGAAGTGTGAATTACAGTAAGTCCAAAGGCTTCCTTTATGCACGAATCCTTTGTACAGTGAAGTGCTTTCTGTGGACCATCATTGCGTTCATCACCCGTGAAGAGATGGGTTATTGCATAATGCTCTTGCTGGGCTCGCCCCACGTGTCTCTTGGCTATTCAAAAACGTGGAAATGCTATTTTGTTTTATCTGGGTCCATACTTTCTCTCTCTTTTTCCTACTGCAAGTCCAAAATTGTATTTCAAAGTATTTTATTAATTGCATAACCGTCAGTAAAAGGACCTGGTGCTTGAAACTCAGCTTCAGACACAGGACATTTTAGGACCTCCGAGTGTCACTGGGCAAATAATTTACCCTATTCTACCAGCAGGATGAGAGCACGGCTGTTCACCTTACTGGAATGCTAGAAGATGAGCACGTGCTGGACTTCTCAGAGAGTCTTTTGGGGTTCCCGAGCTCAGCGATTTGTTTTAATGGGGGTTCGGGCCATCTGTCTGCCAGGCTGACCATCTGTTTGAGAGTCAGACGTGGCTGGCAAAAGACAGGCTTGGGAGACCATGCCTGAGACTCAGTGGGTCATAAGGGTTGACACTTAGAAGACAGCAGCGCCCTCACTCACCCTGGAGCTCTTCTTCTGGAGGCACAGCCGTGTCCCCTGGCAGGCAACCCCCTGCTCTGACTTTTCTTTCCCTTGCTCCCGCTAACGATGGACTCTAAGCCCTCACGTTACTCTATATTCCCCTCCACGACCCCATGGAAGACTGACGTCGGTGCAAGAGGTAAACAGTAAACCCACGTCCAATCTAGACCTCTCTGAAGTGCACTACAGCAGCTCAGAGAGGGACAGGGGGCCTCCGCCCACATACAGGCTGAGCTCTGTGCTTCCAGACAAGTGCCCCTGCCCCTGCATTTCCCTTTCCAGCCTCCCACCCGCCCCCACTTCTTTTTGCCTTCCTGTCTACCCCTTTTTTTTCTTTTTCTCTCCTCCCCAAATCTCCGAAACTGAAGAGCCCGCTCTTGGAAAACCTCCAGTTTTCTCCTCGCTAGCTAAAGAACGACAGTGACATCGTTCTGATTTGAGGGTAATATACAAATTACGCAGCCTGCCTTTCTTTCCCCTTTAGAAGGGACCTTTAGAAGCCAAATTTGGTTCAGCGATTAAAACACTTCTTCCCCTGAGTGGAATTTATTTCGATTTATGCCAAGACTCTGGCACACATTTTGGCAGTCTACCTGAATTGTGTTTAGCTCTCTGCAACTAGAATGTATTCACTTACTCTTAAAAATTAGGGTCCTTTAACAACACAAGTAACTTCAAAAAATAAAATATTTCATGAAATAGATTGCACCGCTACAGGGGTGGCATTACAGAGAGTAACGTTCCCTGGAATTTATGTATCGACGAACATAGAAAGCGACTAGGAGGTTCAGTCTATTTCAGGGGTGAAAACACAGCCCGATGCGTATAAAAGAATCATCAGCGTTCAGCTGTGGTCCAAGGACACAGATCAAATCTACAAACCAAGTGGTCATCAAATGAAAACGGAGCCGACTCCCGAAGGTTCTATCTACTGACGTGTTGTTTTCCAGTGGCCCCGTGCACACCCTGGATGAAGAGGGTGGGGCCTGTTCACCGCGGCGGGAGCAGCGGGGGACCCGCGATGAGGCCGGGAAATGCACCTCCCTGGCTCTGCTATCTAATGAATTATTCCTGCGGTACAGTATGTATTTCTAAATTTATGCAGGGAATATATAGCTTACGCTTCATTAAACGCTACGCGGAAGGAAACATCCATCTGGAGTATCACACAATACCCTATCAGCTGGTAGATATCGCTGTGTGCTGAGGAAAGCTGAACTCGCTTCCCACATAGAATGGTGTTTCGTTTGGTTGGTCATTTACCCTCAGAGCAGATACCTACGTGGCCCTGAAGACCAAGCTGACAGATGAGCTGGGCATTCCTGACACTGAAAAGCATATTCCAAATATTGTGTTACCGTATCTGGTCAAATCTAAGGCACCAGTACGTTACAGACCACTAAGAAGAAAAAAGAATGCCATTTAAGACAGGACACATTACCCACACAGTAAGGGGCATCCTGACTTCAGACATGAAGAAATGTACATCCTAGAGTTGACAGAATACGGGAAACATGTTCATTATTATTATTTAATTTTTAGGACTTAAGCAACAGAAAAAACAGGGCAGCACTGTAATTAGAGAAAATTATCCACTGTCAAAGCCATAACAACACCTCGAGCCCCCAGCCCGGTGGAGAACTTTGGCTATCTGAGGCACTTTGGTGACCAGAGATCGGTACAACGAAATCCCACGAATACCTCGGGACGGGGGAGAGAGGCTGGAGTTTCAGGCAGTGAAGTCTCCACCTTGCGTGCTGCTGTTCCCGTAGCCATCTCCTTCCACTGCTGACCATGTTCTTCATGGGACAGAAAGGAAAGCATGTTATAAAAGTAAAGGCTGCCAGGCTACGACTCTAAACTATGAAACTACTGTTCAGGGGTGTCATGTCATAAGAAGGACCACAAAGTTGCACAATAACCCACGTGAATATCAGGAACAAGTTTATTCACACGTAGTTAGGGTTGCAGGTTTTTTCAAAAAAGGAAAAGGTGAGCTACGTGTACTTTTAAAATAGGTTAAGGGGTGCCTGGGCGGCTCAGTCGGTTAAGCATCCGACTTCGGCTCAGGTCATGATGTCATAGCTTGTGAGTTTGAGCCCCGCATCGGGCTCTGTGCTGACAGCTGGGAGCCTGGAGCCTGCTTCCGATTCTGTATCTCCCTCTCTCTCTGCCCCTCCCCCACTCATGCTTTGTCTTTCTCAAAAATAAATGAAACATTAAAAAATTAAAAAAAAAAGAAAATAGGTTAAGTATTCACTAAAGACACCAAGTATTTGAATACATTAGAGAGTGGGTTCTCCACCTCAGAAAAGAAAAATGAGGGAAATAGGAGAATGCATGGCTGATCAGCTTGGATGCCCAGCTTCCAAAATCTGCAACACCATGTCAAGTATAATCCTTTCAGAGTTGACATAATCGAACAAGAACGCTGAATTGTTAAATGGTGATACACACAGAGAGACAGAGAAATAAAATCTAACTTAGGTCGAAAATCAACACATAATCCTTATAAGACAGTATTGTATCCCATTTGAAAGTAAAGTTTTATTTTTGGAGGGCGCCTGGGTGGCTCAGTCGGTTAAGCATCCAACTTCAGCTCAGGTCATGGTCTCAGGGTTTGTGGGTTCGAGCCCCGCACTGAGAGTGCAAAGCCTGCCTGGGATTCTCTCTCTGTCTCTCTCTGCCCCTCCCCTACTCTCTCTCTCAAAATAAACTTTAAAAAATATTGTTCTTTTTTCTTTTTTAAAGGGAGGTTAGTTTATATTTTAGTGAGCTCTATTTTTAGTTTTTTAAATTTATTTTTAGTGAGTTCAAGCCCCAAGTTGGGCTTGAACTCAGCACCTGAAGATCACGAGTCACATGCTCTACCAACTGAGCTAGCTAGGAGCCTTCTAGAAAGAGGAAAGAAAAAGGGAAAAGTGGTGCTTGACTCTGATGGAGAGGTCATACCACCTCCTGCAGCTTCCTCCTTGCCTTCCCCTGTGGCTCACCCATCCTGGTGGATGTTAGCTGCCACCTCATGAGCTGCTCTCTTGAGAAGTCTGCCTGGTGAGGGACTGAGGCATCTTGCCAAGAAGCCAGTGAGAAATTAGATACCACACGCCAACAGCCACGCGAGTGAGCCATCTTGGAAGCAGAGCCTCCGGCCCCAGTCAAGCCTTCGGATGACCTCCTGATTTCCACTGCACAGGAGACCCTGAGCGAGAACCACGAGGCCCAGCCGCTCCCAAATCTGACCCACAAACCCTGGGAGTCAATAAACGTTTCTTGTTTCAAGCTGCTAAATTTGGGGGATAATGTATTCCACAGCAATAGATCACTAACAACAGACCCTGAGTTGAGTCTCCGTCCCACACGTGTCACGTCACCAGGGGCAAGTTTTTCCAAGCTTCCATTTCCTCATCCATCAAACGGGAATGACACTCTCTCACAGGATTATGGTAAGAATTAAATGTCATTATGTGTGCAAGGTGTTTAACGCTGTGTCTGCTCAACAGAAAACACTTGCAGGATGTTCACAACTGCTAATCAAAACTCCAAACCCACAGCCGTGCCAAACAAACCTGAATCCGCAGAGCCGCAGCAAGGAGACTCACATCATCCTCCGCAATGAGACCATTAAAATGAACCCCAAGAGAACCACATCCAAGCCTCCCTATAAAAAATTTTGAGGAGAAAAAAAAAAGACATTCAGGATATTGTCGTTTACAACCAATTGCTTCTAGTAAAAAGCCAGCACGTTGAGCGCTATTCTCATATTCAACCCAGGAACTTATTACGATGTCTTGGCATAGCCCCAGGTAGGTCACCAGTCCCTGGCGCAGCCTGGGGGCCCTTGACTGGGCCACACAGAGTTAGGCTGGACGAAAATCTTGCTTCTGCCTCCAGCCAGCAACTGTGACGCTGGGCCTGGTAATTAATGTGGGTAGTCGCAACCCCACAGAACTCAGAATCGAATGTGAAAGGGTATGTCCAAGTGCCGGGCAGATAAGAAAAGCAATTTCCTTCAGGTATACGAGGTATAAAAAGGGGGACTAAAATAAATAGCATAATCGCAACCAAAGTGCTGTGTGAAAGATCAGGCTTCCTTTGAGAGCTTTAGGAATCCCTGTCGTGAAAGCGAAATATTTTCCACAGAAACTGAGAAAATGTATTTTCGGATATTAATTTTAGGGGTTACCTGGTTTCCAGAAGAGAGGGGTATTTGTACCAATTTTGCTTTCCCTTCTTTAGCTGGCACTTATAAAGGTTACGAGAAGTTAAGCACATATGTAAAATACTTCAGTCTATATCCTCCCTTAGAGAAAAGAAACATTTCTAATAGCAACTTGGTTGAATTAAGAACCGATTTTCCTCTATTTTGGACCACTCTACTTTTCAATTATCCATTTTGCTGACAGTACTTTGCAAGAGCACAAAACACTTAAGACTAAGCGTTTTGTGATGATCTACAGTCAAATGTATTAAGGGTGTTGGAAAATCCCATCCCTGCGGTATTGTTTAGAGTTTAGTAACACTTCACAGTTTTATAAATTGTATTTAGGCAAAAGCCAAGAGTCTAGAGAATGAGATTTGTTGCTTTGTTTGAACCACTAGAGATCTGATCTAAAGATCCTGTCCAACCATTATGGAAAAGAAAGATATTTCCCGCATTTTTATCTCTATCTTTAAATGACAAGGAAAAAAGAAAAAAAAAACAACCTACACTCCAGGAGCTGATATCAATTTATTAATGCAAATTCCCAGAACAGAATCACAAATAGCCACACAAGTGAGGAATATTTCACCTACGGTGTTACACAGTGAATAATTCTGCCCATAATCTTAGGCGCTGCCTTGCATAAAATAGAAGGTGGCTAAAATCAAAAAGGATTTTAAAGCACAACACAAGACGTGCCTACACGTATATTTTAAACATTGGGAGGGTTTACAGGAACCGATAGTTTTCTGTCTGAACAAAGTTACCTGAATTTCAATAATGCTTTTAGTATCATACTGTTTTCTTTTCCTTCTACTAAATTCCACCCTGTAAAATTATGTTTCATGTTTCCTTTGTGGGAAAATGTAAAATGGTGACTTCAAGGTGACCGGATCAGAAGTTAGTGTCACTTTCTTCTGTGCACTCTTCTATATTTCACAAACTGTCTATCACGAACACTATATTGCTTCTATACTTCGAATCAATGTAATCTTAAAACTTAGTTAAAAGTTCTGAATCCAGAGAATTCGAAGCAATGAATATGGTAACTCAGTGAATCAGGAACACATTATCAACAAATTTTGTGGCTAAGGAGAACTGAGAAAAGAAATCATTACCTCATCCCTTTGCCTGTGTAGACGCAGGGCTCCACCCAGAGGCTGTCTACACTCCGCCTGCCAAGGCTGTCTGCACTCAGCCCGCGAATCCAGCGGGGGTCCCAAGGGTCCCGTCCCAAACCAAATGGGTCTTTTCACTTCCCACTAAATACTCCCCATAGCTCATGGTTCTTCCAAGGACAGGTCAATGAATCACGTTAAAAGATGGCCTTTCATTTATAATTTTTTCTTGCTAACCAAACTTTCTACAACATGAAAATTTAAGGCTAATGTGTCATAATGCTTTCCCTGGAAATCAGAACAGAACTTTCCGTGACAGGAGCTGCCCTGAGACCACCCTGGGAATTCTGCCAGAATAAATGAAACGGGAGGGACAAGGCAAATTCTTCCTTGGTCTCCGTGCCCTCTCTGCTATATGGAAACATTTCAGTTTTTCTGCAGTCTGGCCCACGGCACCCTTCTTATCACAAAAGCACTATATGAACCCACAGACTGAAATCTCAAATATTTTTTCATCCTCTGGGAAAACGAATAACTCAAAAAAATTTCAAGTGAAGTTTTGGAAATAGGAAAAGCTAAAGAAAATTACATATTAGTGCAGATAACACTTTCAAAATCTCTGGTGATAGTTTTAAGTTCAATATATTAATCATATTGGATAACAGTAAAATGCGATAAATGAGCTCTTAATATAATTTTTGTATCAATGTTCTCAAGAGATGAACTCACAGTTTACAACATCTGAATTCCAGGGGCGCCTGGGTGGCTCGGCCAGTGAAGTGTCCAAATCTCGATTTCAGCTCAGGTCATGATCTCACAGTGAGACTGTACCCCATATCAAGCTCTGTGCTGAGCTTGGAGCCTGCTTAAGATCCTCTCTTTTCCCTCTGTCCCTTCCTGCTCTCGTGTGCATACGCTCTCTCTCTCTCTCTCTCAAAAAAAAAAAAAAAAGCCCAAAACAAAAAACATCTGAATTCACTACCAAATAACAATGTTTTACTATTTTAACAGAATATATGAATCTTCAAAAAAAATGGAGTATTATTAAGATATGCATATCAAGGGGTGCCTGGGTGGCTCAGTCGGTTAAGCATCTGACTTCTGCTCAGGTCATGATCTTGCGGTCCGTGAGTTCAAGCCCCGTGTCAGGCTCTTTGCTGACAGCTCAGAGCCTGGAGCCTGTTTTAGATTCTGTGTCTCCCTTTCTCTCTGACCCTCCCCTGTTCATGCTGTCTCTCCCTGTCTCAAAAATAAATAAACGTTAAAAAAAAACTTTTTTTTAAAATGATATGCGTATCAACTGATAGAAACAACCCTTTTGATATCACTGAAACCAAAGCAGGAAGGAATTAACAGAGAGTTGAATATTCTAATCAGCTTGAGACTTTTTCAAAAGTAAGAACATTAAATGTGTCATACTGAGAAGCAGTTAAAATTTGAAATGAAAACCTAGCAAAAACATATAGGTCCAAATCTTCCAGAATATCCCGGGAAAAAATTTAAGGGAAACCGGTAATAGATTATCATGGATTTTAGAATAATTGGAGTTCAAAATTCATAAGCGAATATCTTTACTTGCAATGAGATAATGATTAAATTACAAGTATGGCTCATTTCTCTAAAGCTACTGCCTTGCATTCTCAGAATCTCACTGGGAAGAATCCTTCCTTGGGCTTGATTTTCAAATACAGACTTACATTTTGCGAATAAGAAGTCTGAAAGCTATTTTGTGTGCTACAGGTATGAGGACAATGAAGTGGAGGGAGGTGGGAGGGGGGCCACTTATTGGCAGCTCCCAAGAAAGAGGTGCTGTGAGGCGAGAGCTCGTTTATTCCTCTCAACAGCCTTGCTCCCATCTTACTCACAAGGAAACTGAAGATCAGAGAGCTTCAGTTATTTGCCCAAAGTCACACGGCTTGTAAATACAAGGCAGTTGAGAGAAAATCAAAACAAAAATTTAAAAAAACGCTTCTTCTCTTTGAGTGAGATCAATCTGACCCAGATCCCATGCTTTTCTCCTTACGTTAATTACACTGGGTCCCTTCGGGGCCATAAGAGAGGTGGCTCGAGGTCCTCCAGGACCAGGTCCCCCAGGTCATTAGCATGAACTTGAGATGCAGCCCGGGGCTCCACCACCAGTCCACACCAAATACACTTACGTTCACTTAAAATGATGCTGGCAAGGGCGCCTGGGTGGCTCAGGTCATCGTCTCACAAGTTTGTGAGTCGGAGCCCCGCCTCGGGTGAACACGAGCCCTGCTTTGGGTAAGCCCTGCTTCTCTCCCTCCCTCTCTTGGTCCCTGGCTCAGCTTGCACCCTCTCTCCCTCAAAATAAACAGATGGATGGATGGATGGATGGACGGACGGACGGATAGATAGACAGACAGATAGAATGATGCTGTCAAGTACTCTGACCCACATTGCTGTTTGGATTCCGTTCTCCGGGCACGAGACAGAAGACCAGCTTCTCTTTTGTCCCCTTTGGCACATCAGGGAATAATCTTAATATCAGGGTATGAAATGGTCTTGCTTAGGATGAATTCTGCTCTTCAGGAAGCAGAACATTACAGCATCACAGCTTCTCTGATTTGAAACTTAATAATAACAAACGATTCTTACAGCTAGAAAACTGGATATAAACATGTACCTCTTGTAAATCTAAAATTCAGACTCACGCCACAGAAGAGTGAACAGATCGAACAAGTTGGGTGTAACTGTTTTCCAAGCACTGCGTCTGGGATGTCAGCCATCACAAAAATTTCTCCTGGGATTAGGTACTCAATACAATGCCTCTACAGAATTACCTCATTATAAATCACCATATCCCATCTATTTTTATGGAGGGGTGGGGGGGAGAACCCTGTACCATTAAGACGAGGATGAAAATTTCATCATAAAACCCTGCCTGCACCCAATCGCCAGTTTATTAAGAATTCTTTTGCTCTTAAAAGTGAATAAAAGCACCTCTCCTTTTAACACTGCTTTCAAAAGTCTCTTTAAGGTGACAGGGTTATGCAAAAAAGAGAGAAGAGCCTTTCTTCAATCTATGCATAGATTAAATTTTCATACTAATCAAAGTTGCTAAAGTTAAAATGGACTACCAGGAAATAGAATGCTATTATAAATAGTACTGACTGTAAAATGTTCATCAATTTAATCAGGAGAACATTTTTCCTCTTTGTCTTTGCCCTGCCAGCCCTGTTTTTGAATGGGAGGCTAGTTCAAGGAGATGTCTCTGTGTCTGCAACTAACTGAAAACTGCAATCAGAGTACAATTCTGGGACCAGGTTTATTCATTCATTCAACACTCATTTACTGAGCATATACTTGACTCAAAAATCAGGAAGAAAACTGCTAGTACTGGACCAGATACATTTAAAATGAACTGCAGTCTGCATCCAGAATCATTCAGTCAAAATATAATGCCTTGATCTTTTTTTTTTTCCCCCAAGGAGGATGGTTATGTTGAAATCTAATGTTTTTACAAATGCCTTTAAAAAAGTAAAGGTCCCCAAAAGAAACATATTAAAAAATACGGCACAATTTCACTAAAAAAAAAAAAAAGATATATATATATATACATATATATATATATATATATATATACATACATACATACATATATATAGTCACCTTCATATAATCATAGAGCTCAAAGGGATTCCAAGAACATTGAAGTAGACTCTATCTCCAGCCAAGATTATACCAAAATTGTCCTAAACATGTAAACTCTAACTAAAAAAAACCCAAAAAACAGCAAGGAATTGTAACAGCCAAGCATTCATTTGAAAGAACATCAAGTCAGGGGCACCTGGGAGGCTCAGTTGGTTGAGCGTCCAACTCCAGCTCAGGTCATCATCTCCCATTTTGGGGGTTCAAGCCCCGCATTGGGCTCTGTGCTGACAGTAAGAACCTGCTTGGGATTCTCGCTCTTTTCCTCCCTCTCTGCCCCTTCCCCACTCATGCTTTCTCTCTCTCTCAAAATAAATAAACTTTAAAAAAAAAAATAAATAAAAGAACAGCAAGTCCAAACTGACTTTCCTAATCTAAATTCTGAGCAGAGGAGCAAATCTGCTGTGCCCATCATTTATAGGTCAGGCATTGTTTTTTTTTCCGGCGGGGAAAGAAATTTGTGGCCTGAAACTACATGTATTTCAAAGGAGTTACTTAGTGCAAGCCTTCTGTTTGCGAAAAAGATCGATTAATCCTACATCCACATTATATTATGCCTCTAATTGCTTCATTCATCTGCGTGCTCTTCATCTAAGAGCCAAGCACATGGGCATTCTGGGAAATTCCTGAACTTCGTCCCTTGCACACTCCAACCCACCCATCCCCCTTCAGCCCCAAAGAGCTTTTAATCTGACTGGTTAATTCTGGGGGGGGGGGGGGGGGGAGGACACTTCCTAGAGGGGTGGGTCCATTATTTTTCTTTTTGAAGAAACAGTTATATGAATTTCAGTAACACTTTGAGGATCACGTTGTTTTCCTTCTATTACATTGCAGTCAAATTAAGGTTAGTGCATTTTTTGTGGAAAAGTGTAAAATGGTATCTCAAGGTGTCTGGACCACAAGTTGTGTGTGTGTATATATATATATATATATATATATATATATATACACACACACACACATATGTATATACATACATACATATACATATATGTATATACATATATACATATACATATATACATACACATGTATATATATATGTGGGGTGGTCTAGGTTTCAAGGTCTAGAACTCCCATGTGGTCGGGGCAGAAAGAGGGTAGAGGCCACTTTGGCTCCAATTCTGACCATCTTTGGGGGAAAAACGCTGTGCTCCAGGCCTGCTCACCATAGACCTCGCCAATGCTGAAATCTGCACACACATGTTACTCAGGGACTTGAAAAAGTGGATGAGGTATGGTGCAAAACTTTCTTAGCCTCAGAGGGTCCTTCCGTGAATGAGAAAACGGTATCCCTCTGGGCTTGCTCGTACCAGCCGTTCGGCTGGATGACCTGGTGCGGACACAGCTTGAGATTCTCTGAAGGTGGGTCTGGTGTGGTCCAAGGCATTCCTGGATCCTGTGGTGAAATATACCCTAAGACCACCTCTGTTTCTTTTTTATTTTAATGTTTTATTTTTGAAAACGAGAGAGAGAGAGGGAGAGAGGGATAAAGAGAGAGAGAGAGGGAGAGAGAGAGAAATGGAGACACGATCCAAAGCAGGCTCCGGGCCCCAAGCTGTCAGCACAGAGCCTGATGTGGGGCTCGAACCCACGGACCGCAAGATCATGACCTGAGCCGAAGTCAGACGCTGAGCCATCCGGGTGCCCCGGACCACCAGTTTCTGATGGTGACTTTCACACTGCTCTGAGGTGCCTCTGGGGCTCCCAGGAAGTGCCTGAGGGGTCACCGCAAGGGGAAATCAGGGAGACACAAGCACTGGTCTCCATTCTCATCCCTCCCAGCAACTGTTTTCAGCTGCTTTTACCTGTTGAAGTTCATGTAAGATTTCTTTGGGAGAACGGATTCCACTTCGTTGTCAAAGACTAAAAACCACTATTTCTAGTTTATTTCACACGCATACACACGATCTACTTCAGGTCACTACCGCCTGGACTGCTCAGATGTAGAGGCCAGCAGGGGCATGTCTCTCCAGGGGCACGGAGGAGGGGGGCAGCTACTGCCCTTGGCCTCTCGGCTTCTCTTTGCCCGACAACACAGTTTCAGTATCACGTAACCCAAAAGGCAGGCACATCAACAGTCGAAGTTTCCTCTCCTGTGTACGGATGTTGACGGTGACCAACCTTTCAGGGAACGTCCTCTCCTCTGAATAAGGTTACACATTTCTCTCACACTCTTCCCTGTCTTCATCCGCGGCCCAACACCAAGGTTAAGACATTGACCCACCTGATAGGAAGTCATGGGAACAGTTGAGAACTGTAGTTCCTGGTTGTATCCAAGAAAGGGGAATGTCTTCTGGCTTGGGAGAGCCTACGACCGCGATATCAGCCTCGTGAAGCTGGAGAGAAACAGAAAAAACACCGCGCGCGTTTTAACCTGTGGCAGAGACACAGGACTGGCGATGTGTGTCAATGGACTTCAACGCGATAGGGAACTGACACGCATCCGGAGGTCAGCGCCATGCCAGTTAACAGGGACAGAATCGCTTCACTAAGGTACGAACGCAGCACAGATCGGCACAGGGCGTGACCATCATATCCTACAAAGCAAAGGGGGTAGAAGTTCTTCCGGGCAGTCAGTTCGGCGTGAACGCTGTGCACAATGTCATCGTCCACATTTTCACCACTCACTGCAATACCGAGAAAAATGACGGGGCCGAGAAAACCATTCAATGGAAGCAGAGACTGAAAGGTGCACAGGGTGGGTGGTGTCCTGACTCACGCAGCGGCTCAGGGGGAAGACGGTGGGGAGGGGGCGGGGGGGGGGGCAGAGGGGGGGTGCGTAGGGAAGCCTCTTGGAAGATCTGGCCAGTTCGGGGGGCCTGCTGGCCTATACAACTGCACACTCAAAATTAGACCCATATGGAACTTTTACTGGATCTATGGGAGGGTTGTCAAGAGCTCAAGAAAGAATCTCATTTTCCTTGAGGCTCTGCTTAGTCTCCTGTCAAACTGCTCTTTTCTTTCTTTCTTTCCTTTTTTTTTTTTTTTTTGAGAGAAAGGAAAGGAATTCGACTATTACTACAAAACAGATTCATCCTATCCGTCCCGTCCGATTTTGATAACACGGTGCTGGAGTGACTTGTCTGGTAGGAAGGGGACACCTAGAAACAAGGGAAGCGACTGGCTCTGACCTCAACCAAAGAATGACCCGTCCCCAACTAAACCGACGATGGCAAACTGGATTCCTAAGGAGGGCACAAGGCCAGGGACAAATCTGAGACCCTGGTGGGGGAAAAGAACCATGGCTACACGTGTCAGCGATGTGGGTTGGTGTTACACCCATTTAAGAGACAAGGAAACGGAGGTTCTGAGGGTGTGAGCACCTCTCTGGTATGTCCTGTTTCCCCCAGAGGAGCCAGTCTTGGACACTCAATGGGGGAGAAAGAAGACGCTGCAGCCCTCTGCTTTCCCATGCCACATTCCTTCCTTCATTGCTTTTTCCACAGACTTCTGTGCCCCGCAAAGGACTGCAGACTCTTTAGAATCAGCCAGAGGAGGTCGAGATGAAACACAGAAACTGCCCCGTTGCCACTCCCACCACCCAAAGTCCCCGGAAATGAACGTGCTTCCATGCGCCCTCATCCATTCTCAGCATGGACAGGCTGATTGCTGAAGGGCTCGGGGACCCACCCAGCCAGCAGCTCAGCCTAAAAGTCTGCAACACAGTTTGGGCAAGAGGCTGCCTCGGCTAACGTCTCTTAGAAATCTCGGGACAAGAGACGGCAGCGAGGGGAGGAAAATTCATGACAGTCCTACTTGGTCTGTGAAGGAAAAAGCCAGGATCTAGAACAGCGCCAAGCTCCCTTGACAGAGGAGGGACACGGTAACAACTTAAATGGCATGTCTTTTCAAAGAGCCGATAAAGCCAACCTTTAAAAGTGACATCCCGGGAACATCGGAGCAATCTGACCGTGCCAATTGGGGAAAGGGGGTTAACAGTCACACAGGGCTCACTGCTCTTCAGTACGAACTTCATTGAGGTCCAGGAAGAAGCCTGCACTGAAATCGTGTCCAAGTAAAATGACCAAATTAATCACATTAAAAAGAAGAGAAGTCCCTACTAAAACAGCCATCATTTTCTTATGCTGCGGGGATACAACACTGCGAAACGGAACGAACTCTAGTGTGTTAATGTCACATGTTCTCCGTAGACAGATCTGAATGAAAAGCAGCTAGATTCTTGGCTGATGTTATATTCAGGGGCAAAAAGTGTTCTTATGGAAGGGGGATTTTACTTGAATAAAAAAAATGCATTTCTTCACGTTCTTCTATCACTGCAGATACTCAACCACAGTAAAGCCCCCAGAGAAACTCAAATGCTTCATGCCTGTTGGAAATGACCAGCAGATAAGAAACGCCATTTTGCTACATTTCCATGCACAATAGCAGCAAAAACAGAACATGTTAAAACTTCTATAAAAAGGAAGTTAATATATACGGGCTGAAACGTTCGTTTTGGAAAAAGCCAAGGATCACGAGTCCCCTAAGAACACTTAGTTTCCTCCACGTGGTATCTTTGATACAACCTGTTCTTTTCATTACCTATAAATCTCACGAATCTCATGCCGACCCCTCCACTCCGTATTTAAATACAACTCCAAAGTGCGCTGTGCTAATAAGTAATAAGTTACTCCCACAGAGAAAAGACAAAAATCTCCACCATTAGTAATGATCACATTGGAGATGTTAATTCTTTTCTGGAAAGGAAAACTGCTAGATGCTTAAATCAATAGATAACCCACTGAGGACCAGCAAAGATTTTAATGAGCTAAAGAATTCAAGGAGAATTATCGTCTCGCTGGCTGTTTCCACTTTCCTCCTCCCAAATGGGAAAGACCCTGGCCAAAGCCTGGCTTGCAACTCTGCCTCTTAACAAAATATTGCTTTCTCTGCTGAGGTTTGACGTAGAAGCTGCTTACAGAGTACTGCCCACTCCCCAGGCGGAAGACCAAATGTTAAAACAATAGTAAGACGCAGATATGCTGACGTTTAATGTGGAGTATGTGGGAGTAACGTAGAGTCGAGATATCACGAAAATTCTTTTTCTCTACGTCATTGATTTTTAAGAGCGGGGGGCAAGCATCAGAAAATGGAGAGAGGAGGACAGAGGACAGATATGATCTGCAAGGTTATAAGGGACATCATGATTTTGTATGTAGCAAAAAAAAAAAAAAAATGCATTTTAAAATTCAAACTATAGAAAATACAGCCCCACCCTGTTGGCTAGAAGACAGAATTTATCCTCCACTATTGATGTGTTCTGAGGGCACATGTGGGAATCTGAAGTATGAGGTATGTATATATACGGAAAGCTGGGATGCTTAAAAAAAAAAAAAGGTGGCTAGGTTTTGATGAATCGTGATTACCTGAGACCCATAAAACCTGTTTCTATATTCTTCAAGTTATCAACACAGTTCAGAAAACAAAGTTCAAAAAAATAAAAATTAAAAAAAAAAAAATCAATAGGTCCTTTCTCCAGCAAAGATGTGCTTCTGAAGTTACAATTGCTTAAGAGAATGAAGAAGGTCCAAGATTCCTTAGCGAAAATACTCACTCACTAGCCATCTCTCAAGTGCAGCTTGGGGCAGACACTGACTGAGGTCACTGAGGACCCGAAAATAAAAATCCTGCCTACAAGATTTTACAACTAGGATCTACAAGATGGAGGGGAACAGGGCAAACCACTGGGATACGAAAAAGAAACAATTAAACATTTCATTTCTACTTATGTTGTCCACACAGGCATGGGCATCCCTGATCCGTCTTTGCACACGAGCTGGGCAGGTATCACACACAATACAGAGAGGGGTCTTGAGGGAAGGGTGGCTTGAACTTGTTCTTCCACTTTCGATGAACTGGGACACATTGTGGTCTGTGTGACCCTGGTTAGGTGGCTTTAGAGAGCAAATGTCCTACAGCACATTCTTTCCAGTGCTTTGTAATGAGAAGTGTCTGTGAAATTTCATGTGGCACAGAGACTCCTTGACTATCTCATGGCAAAGTCCTAAAAAGACTTAGTGTTGTGTTTTGTTTTGTTTTGTTTTGAGAGAAAGAGAGAGAGAGGTGCAAAGGTGAGGAAGAGAGAGAGAGAATCCCAGGCAGCCAAGCAGGCTCAACACACTGCGGGAGCCCGACGTGGGGGCTTGATCCCACGACCCTGGGATCATGACCTGAGGTGAAATCAAAAGTCAGATGCTCAACTGACTGAGCCACCCAGGCACCTGAGGTCTCTTAAAAAATTTTTCTTTAATGTTTGTTTATTTTTGAGAGAGAGAGAGAGAGAGAGAGAGAGAGAGAGAGAAACACATAAAGGAGGAGAGGGACAGAGAGAGAGGGAAACACAGAATCCGAAGCAGGCTCCAGGCTCCGAGCTGTCAGCACAGAGCCCGACGCGGGGCTCGAACCCACGAACCGTGAGATCATGCCCTGAGCTGAAGTTGGATTCCCAACCAACTGAACCACCCAGGCGCCCCCCGAGGTATTTTTTTTTTTTTTTAATGAGATGTCACTTCCTTCCTATAAATGTCAAATTCCCAACATTGCTGACCTTCTCTTGCTACTGACAAGGAGTTGTCAGACTGGGCTACTGTGGTTGTGCTCACACCATCGGATGTGTTTTAGGGAGATTATGCTGGATGCTGGGTTGAGAATGGGCCGGAGGGAGTGGGAGGGAGACATGCGAGAGGAGACACTCGGTAGGAAGCTGGACGCATGGACTCGGAACTCAGGATGGTCAGGGAGGAGGGGAGGTAGGCCGGGATTCATCAGCATCAGATACGGGTAAACCCAGAAGCGTGGGGATCTGGGAGAAACAGGGAGGGTGGGAAGGAAAGGGGCCTTGAGTACATTTCTGAGAGTGTTCATCTTCAATGGTGAGAGAAACGATGGTGACTGGGTGTGGCCCAGAAGGTAGGAAGAATGGGGGAGTCATGTAGGCGCAGGGGAAAGGGCATGGTCAACAGGTCTGAATGATGCCCAGTGGCCAAACAAACTAAAGGCAAAAAAATCCATTTTTGGCAATTAGGAATCCATCAGTGACATTCCTATAGACATGGGCAGGAGCCTGGTAAACTCCTGCCTTTTGGGTCAAGTGTATTCCCTGCATATGGAGACTTCGTTAAGGTCGAGTGTTTCATGAGCACAGTCCCCGTTTATTCATAAACTACTTTGACTTGGAACGTCTCTTTTTTTTTTTTTTTTTTTTTTTTAATTTTTTTTTTTTTTCAACGTTTTTTATTTATTTTTGGGACAGAGAGAGACAGAGCATGAACGGGGGAGGGGCAGAGAGAGAGGGAGACACAGAATCGGAAACAGGCTCCAGGCTCCGAGCCATCAGCCCAGAGCCTGACGCGGGGCTCGAACTCACGGACCGCGAGATCGTGACCTGGCTGAAGTCGGACGCTTAACCGACTGCGCCACCCAGGCGCCCCTGGAACGTCTAACTCTTTATTTCAATGAACTGAGCATCTACCGTAGGATTCCGGCTTTGTACCTATGGGTCAATGTCCACATTTTCCCCAAATATTAAGCACAATGTCAGATAGAAATATTACAGTAACTGTAAGGACTCTAAAATAAGAATGTCAAACCATTTTCATTCAGATATTATAACACTTTGGTAAGACAAGAGAATTTCCAGCAAGAGGTATTCTCCCCGCCTCCTTTCACAGACACCCAAGTGATCTCGTCCTGGAAGAATTCTCCTTTTGGAAACTGGGTATGTGTCTTTCTTCCACTCTCCTCTGATCAGAACAGATCATTGGCTTTTAAAATCAAGCCCTCTCGTATGCTTATTTCATAAATCTGAATGACTACAAGCTAAACGCACGGCCCGGGATTATGATTATAACACGTATCTACCAACTTTTCCCCCCACGGGATGATGAATGATCTTCCTTTTTCTATAGGCTTCTAGGTTCCCCTCTTACTTCACCACTCCACATACTTCATGCTCAATGTATGAGAAGAGAACCTAGGAGATTCAGTTGTGTCCAGAATGACAGAGAAGACAGTAACTCCCTCTTCAAGTGCACGGGACGCGCACACGGGTTGTAACACACGGTAAGAGGAAAGCACAACCTCATAGCTAGCGATGGGTGAGCTTTGAATGACTTATCGAAAATAGTTCCCTTCCTCGTATTCTGGCAATAAAGTTAAAAAGGATGGCTAGGAGACACAGAGAGAGAGCTGCGTGTTTGTAGGTGGGGTGAGAGAAAGGCTCAGAACCGTGCGGCACGAAGATGAGCGAATGCCCAAGTTACAGTTCCCGGAGTGACACTAAACCGGCCAGGCTTCCCAGAGGCAGGACGGCCCTGACGTCCGCTTACGTCGTCAACCCCATACCTAAATAGCTACGGCCTGTTCAGGCTGATGCCAGTGGCTACGGCCGTGGGAGATTTGCCTTTGCATCTCCTGACACGTTTGTACTTTCCGCTTCGGAACCCCGGATGACACATCAGCGAGGTTTGCGTTCCACCCCCTCCAAGTAACTCTTCAGGCCTCGGTCACCACCTCTGAAAAGGGAAGGAGTCGCCCTCGACGGGAGGGGACCGAGGTGCAGCGGGAACACGGCTCCGCGGAGCTACGAGGCCTCGACTCGAGGGCAGACCCCGCTCCCCCTCGGTGCACAGGCTCCCACGCTGCGTTTTCAGGTATAACGTGAACGAGATCATGCGGGAAGAGGCTTTGAGAACTAGATCTTTACCCAAACGTAAGGCGCTTTATTTATTAGAGGGGGGTTAGGTTTTAAAAGGTACCGACGAAAGTATCCTAATTCCTTAAATTACATGTTGGTTCCTCACGTAGCATCTACGCTGGGGGAGGAGGGGGACGAGGCGGAGCTTGGGTCTGGCAAGGGGCAGAAGGGCCAACAGGGATGACACTGGGTGGACTGGAGGTGCGGTCACTGGCCTGTTGTCCACGGGACACAGCGTGGAGCCCTCCTTCTGTGCCGTATCCAGTGCGTGCTATGTATGACTAAGGCTCCCTGTACGTGACTCCTGGGACTGCGTGCCCCTCAGTTCCTCCGGATTCTCTCACAAATCCTTTCCTCAGTCCTGCCGAATATAATCAGCCTGATTTGGGGACTCTCAAACAAAGGTCCCCCTCACCTCTTGTTTGGGTGGCAACGATCAGGGAGTAGCAAGGGTGAGAATGGGAGATGACGTCGAAAGGCCTTTTCAGTCCACGAACATGGAGAAATCTGCCAAAGAGCGCTCAGGGGCCTACGTGACTCGGGTCGCTTAGTCACACGTTCCTGAATAGCCTCGGTATTTGCTCGGCGCAAGAGGTGTGGTGCCCTGAGATTGGGGACAGAAGCCCGTATCGGGTGGGGGAGAAGAGGGACGCATGTGGATGTGCAGTCCTGCGTGCCCACCCATGTGACCAGGGCGCCCACAGCGTCCCTGGAGGGCAGGTGACAAGCCCAGTGCCTCAGGGCCAGAATGGCACTCGGTCTCCCTCTGCTTCCTCTCCTAAATGATGTCTGTGGAGGGGTGCCTGGGTGGCTCAGTCGGCTAAGTCTCCGACTCTGGCTCAGGTCACGGTCTCGCGGTTCGTGAGTTCAAGCCCCACGTGGGGCTCTGTGCTGACAGCTCAGAGCCTGGAGCCTGCTTCCGATTCTGTGTCTCCCTCTCTCTCTCTACTCCTTCCCCACTCACGCTCTGTCTCTCTCTCTCTCTCAAAAATGAATAAACATGAAAAAAAAAATTTTTAAAGGATGTCTATGGGATTCTAAACTGTTGGAATAAAACAATAGTGAACTCATGGCCAGTCTAACGTCTTGGGCCTTGGTCTCCCTGAAGTTCCCCATCTGAGCGGTCAGATACTTTTAAGTGTAAAAGATTAAACGTTAAAGGGACTTTTAAAGACTGGGTTTTGTGATTATCTGGAATAAGAGACCACTCGGGACAGCGGCTCAAAATTCAGGCTGGGGGCGCCTGGGTGGCTCGGTCGGTTAAGCGTCTGACTTCAGCCCAGGCCGCGATCTCACAGCTTGTGGGTTCGAGCCCACGCCGACAGTGCGGAGCCTGCTTGGGATTCTCTCTCTCTCCCTCCGCCCCGCCACTCACACTTTCTCTCTCTCCAAATAAATAAACTTAAAAAAAAAAAAAATTAAGCTGTAGTGCCACCTCCCCCATTACAAAAAGTCTCAGCTTCCTCAGCCGTGATGTGGGGGGCATGGGGGTCCCACAGGCAAGGCAACTGCAGAATCATGGCAACAGCAAAGCCCTGCCCCTGGCTCACGGCACTCAGGAGCTCAACCGGCGTGAGCTGTCGTTACCGCCGTTTACCCCAGGTCCAGCTCAAGTGCAGCCTCTCCTGCGAATGTTACAAGCAGCTATTATCCTCACCAGACACCCTGAAGGCCAGGAGACAGTGGGGTGACGTGCAGAAAGCACGGGAAATAAAAAATCTGGGAACTGAGAGTTCTGCACCCAGCGACAAGGTAGTGCAACGAGGGAGAACAGGCAGGTGCGTGTTAGCAAAAGCTGGAGTACTTGATCGCTAGACAAGTCCTGCAAGACGCGCAAGACTGAGTCCTCCAGGTAGAAATGATGGGATCCTTGACATTAACTCCAAGCCCTAGGAAGAAACAAGGATCTCCGGAAAAACCAGTATTGCTGTACTTTTGGTTCGTAACGATTATGTTTGATTTCCTGCAGGGCTTAAAAGCCGAATGCGTTAAAAATTAAGATACATTTTAAAAACCCAACCACGTAACTCGCTAATCTCATCCAGTTTAAAAGCTAGGGTTTTCTTCCAATCTTTGGAAAAAAGGGTTTTTGGTTTGGTTTTGTTTTTTTTTTTTTTTTTTAAGATTTCATATGTACAATACAGGGTTATTCAGAATTTTCCAATCCACTTTTAAAAGCCTTTTATGAGCCATGCCACGCAGTGAATGTAAACTGGAAACGACTTTGTGATCATTCAGCTTTGCTCAAAGAAATGACACACTTTGATCCTTCAAATGGGGAAACCTTGTATTTTTCCCTTCTTGTGTCAGTACTCGTTTTGAGGGTCTCCGTGCGCCGGAGGAGGAGAAACGAGATCCTCTGAGAAAAACAAAATAAAAACGGTTCTCTTATTTCTGGGTTCTTTCTTATACACACAGCTGGGATCGACCCGATTTGTCACAGCTGGAGGCCATTTCACCCCCGTCCTCCAGCTGTGTCTGACCACAAATTCAGGAGGCTCTCCCACTAGCAGTGTGAGTTAAGGGGGTGTGCACACACAGCCCCAGAGGGCCTGTCAACGTCGCTTCCCTGGAGAGGGGTACCACTCCAACTCATAAATACTAAATGCCGGACATCGTCTCACTTCAAATTGCTTTTGGCATCAGGGTGAACTCATCAGGGTGAGGAAGAGATAAGCCCGTTCTCGCTGGGTGGGGGGCTCCGTCCAGTCCCCACATCGGGGAGTCATTCCACTCCAGGGGCTTGGGAAGCTGAGTGTGGCGTCTAAGTCTGGGCAGAGGAAGGAGGGCGATTCCTTAGCCCTACCCAAAGACATCATGCCCAGTGCTTTGGCTTACTGACGTCTGATGCTCCATAGCACGCGGCTCATTTGGACAAATGCCCAGACATTCTTCCCCTCTCCCACACGCAAATGCATAACGTTGCAAAGCCCAGAAGGGACGCTTGAAACAAAGTGGGAAACTCATTCTTATTTTTCAGTGATGCGCTCTGGTGGGCACCAGCGATAAAGCTACAAAACACAGCAGCCGACTCCATTTTCCACAAAACTCTCAAAAGGCAAATCTCAATGCTTCACGCTCAGGCTCCACAGAGATCTTACGCGTCGGCAGAATCCATTTCTATTTCGGTAACTCTGCGTAACCATGCCTCGACATTGTAGGAAGGAATAGTATTCCTGTAAGAAGTAATTAATAAACGAGGAACCCCCACCAAAGATAACCTGAGGCAGAGTGGCTTCCGAGTAACACAGAATTCACGGGAAGGAAGAGGTCCACAGCCATGGAGCAAAGGCTGTTACATAACTCAAAGTTGAGACTATTCCCAGTGAGGACTGGGGGTGAGCCCGGATAGGTCAAGACACTGTCTCTTAGTCTGGCTGTGGTTTCATTCCCTCCACCTTCATTTTTTTTTTTCCTAATGTTTACTTTTTGAGAGAGAGAGAGACAGAGAGTGAGCAGGGGAAGGCAAAGAGAGAGGGAGACACAGAACCCAGCTCTGAGCCATCAGCACAGAGCCCGACGCGGGGCTGGAACTCACGAGCCTTCGAGCTGTGAGATCACGACCTGAGGCGAAGTCGGCCGCCCAACCGACTGAGCCCCCCAGGCGGCCCTCATCCCCTCCACCTTCAAATGTTGCCGGGAGGCTCCACAGAGCGACTCCCTCCTGCCAGCCATACGCTGGAAGCACATCTACTGGGCTTCCAATGAGGGACCTAGATGCCACTATTTTATTAGCTTATCTCCTTATGACTTAACTGACCCAGCGGCCTTTCCACATTGTGAAACTTGCCAGTGTGTTTCCTGACTCACCTTTAACAGTAGCCAAACCATTAATGTGGATGTTCATAGGTGCCAAGTTCTGTCCTAAGCCAACGCATATGACCGAATTTCCCCAGCGGGTAGGGGAAATTATAATTCCCATTCTACACATGAAGACACAAGGCTCAGAAAAGTTAAGCAACAACTAAGGCGTGAACCCACAGCTGTTTGTCACCAAAGCCTATGTCCTACTGCTTACCCAGAACACAAATGTGTCTGATTCTAAACCCTCAAAGGTAGTCCCTGCTGGTCACGGTAGGATTGGTTGTAGGTAATCCCCACCTTGAAAGGCTACGGAGTATAGGAGAGGGGAGACAGGACTCTAATGTTTCACGGTTACCTCCTGATCCCCAAACCTCTCAGGATGGAAAGCCCCAACCAGACAGCCAACGGGGGTGGGGGGTGGGGGGGGAGTGTCTCGTTCCGTGTCAGGTACAAACAAGCCTAGAAGAAATGCTTTGCAAAGATGACTTCCTTCCACCGAATGGCCATAATCCTTTGCTTCCCCTTTTCTTTCTGCAAACTTGTCATTGCTGATAAGGAGAATCCAAAAGCACTGTAATCTTACATTGGACCAGTTATTCGCTCCTAATAAAATTAGAAAACAAAGATCCCAATCTGTTGTTACATCTTCAACGTTTTTCACAGTGAAGGTTTTCTAAGGCGCAGCGAGGGTGGACACATCCTGTCCCGGGCAGGTGCCCCCAGGATGCCAACCCGTGCCAGGATGCCCTCGGTACCTCATGAGCTGCTACCACTGTGGTCTGCTGACGTCTGCTGACCCTCAGCAACAAGGCCCAGCAATGGCCTGTGTTTTAGAAATAAAATATAGGAAGAGGGGAAAGTCAAATGTCGGGCAGGAGCATGGAGGCATATCAGCGGGGAGGTGACTGGTATTGAAGTGCTGGCTGCTGGCATGAAAAATGGAAAGGTAAAGGCTCTACCTCCTGGCGGGACAGGAAGTAAGTACGCCAGGTAGAGGGGGGCCAAATTCCAGAGACCAAATGCATTTCGCAGACAAAGAGTATGAGGAGCCCTGAAAATTCCTTCCCATATTTTTGGCTACAAAGATGAAGCAATCGGGCGCCTGGGTGGCTCAGTCAGTTAAGCGGCCGACTTCGGCTCAGGTCATGATCTCGCAGTGAGTTCGAGCCCCGCGTCGGGCTCTGTGTAGAGCCTGGAGACTGCATTGGATTCTGTGTCTCCCTCTCTCTCTGCCTGTCTCTCTCTCTCTCAAAAATAAACCTTAAAAAAAAAAAACAAAAAACAGAAGTAATAAAGAGAAAGTCTACAGTTTCTATGATCCACGGTGGTGCGGTTACAAATACCGAGGCCTCAGGAAACAGAATGTGTGTGCAATGTGAACTTTGAAGAGAACCTTTGTGGATATCTGAAAACAGGAAAGTTACCCAATTTCTAGAATCTCTAGAGAGTAAAGCCACTTAGTCGTTCTCAAAGTTAAAATGAGATTTATCCCAAAGAAGAGTCAAGGTGATTTATTTCCATAATAAAAAAAAGTACTTTGAAAGATGTCTTTGTTTTACAAAAATACAGATACAACTAGCAAAGTCTCTGTGACAGCTGTGAAAACATTCAGCTGCCAGTGAAGGTATTTTTCTCTTTTTCACCACAGCTGTTCAGTTCAGAGCAGGGTTTGTTTTCCTCTTTTCACTAAGCTTCCAGATCAAAAATTCTAGGCTCTGCGTTGCACAGCCTTGCCCTTGAATTTTCTTGAATAGGCTGCCACCGTGTGGTGACCACTAAAAAGGCACGTGGGTTTGCGCTCAACGCCAAGACGTTTCCGAGCTGTCTTAAAATATATTAGATCCACCTGCCGCTCAAATATACCCTTCTAGGTGGAGACACCTGCCTTCCCTGGGCAGCACCACAACCTGCTCCTTTCTGTTCTCCTGCGGCAACATGAGGAACATGTGTTTTTGATGTTGTTCCGCGGTACTTTATTGTACCTAATACACTTAAAAAAAAAAAAGTTTATTTTTGAGAGAGAGAGAGAGAGAGTGGGGTAGGGGTGGAGAGGGAGGGAGAGAGAGAATCCCAAGCAGGCTCTGATCTGTCGGCACAGAGCCTGACGTGGGGCTCGATCTCACGAACTGTGAGATCGTGACGAACTGTGAGATCATGACTTGAACTGAAACCAAGAGTTGGACGCTTGACCGACTAAGCCATCCAGGCGCCCCTGTACTTAATACGCTTTTAATGTAACTTCATTTTGCTTGAAATTTGTTAAATTCAGGGTCATATTTTGAAATTATGAACTTTATTAACCGTTTCAGCCATGAAAATGTAAAAGAATGGTATAAGGCGGGCGCCTGGGTGTCTCAGTCGGTTTAGCATCCCACTCTTGATTCCAAGCACAGGTCATGATCTCATAGTTTGGGAGATGGAGCCCCACATGGGGCTCTGCGCTGACAGCATGCAGCCTGCTTGGGATTCTCTCTCCCTCTCGGTCTTTGTTCCTCCCCTGCTTGAGCACAGGTGCGCTCTCTCAAAATAGATATTTTTTAAAGAAATTCATTTTTTAACTATGGGTGTGCTGGGTAGAAATGCAATTGGTTTTTTGCATGTTGATCTCATACCCAGAAACCCAGGTGGACTCTTTTTCATTCTCATGTTTTCTCATAGATTCTTCTGGGCTTTTTATGTAGGTAATCCTACCACCTAGGATCTAGCACAGTCTGGTGTCTTCCTTTCCAATCGTTATAAATTTTTCCTTTCTTCATATCAAGGCACTGTCTAGTAATTCCCATATAGTGCCGAGGAGGAGTGCTGAGAACAGGCACCCTTATATCTTTCCTATTTCTAAAGGAACGTTTCTAATATCACCATTAAATCTATTTGCTCTAACTTTTCAGGTATTTTATGGGGTTAAAGAATTCCTTTAACTTCCTAGACTAAAAGGTGTTTTTAGGAAAAAAATCATAATGGAGACTAGATTTTACCAAATGACTTTTCTGTATCTACTATGGCGACAGTACAGTTTTTAATCTGATGATATGGTAAATTATGTTCATAGATTTTAATGGATTTTTCTGATATTAAACTACGCTTGCAATCCTATGAGAACCCACACCTGGTGTTGGATTCAGTTGCTAACATTTTGATGATGATTCTTTTAACCATGTTCACAGATGAAATTGGCCCATAATTGTCCTTTAGCATCCTGTCCTTGTTTGGGCACTCATAAAATGGGTTAGGAAGTGTTCTTTTTTTACTCTATGTAAAAAAGATTATGATCTGTTCTTTGATGGCAGTCGAACTCATTTGTAACACTACTGATTGCCTGTTTTGTTTACGTGTTTGGTGGGCAGACTGATTCAATGTCTTTAACATATGTAAGTCTAACTGATTTAACTTAAATTCATTTTGTAAGCTACATTTTCAAAAAAAATTTTTTAATGTTTATTTATTTTTGAGAGAGAGAGAGACAGAGCGTGAGCGGCGGAGGGGCAGAGAGAGAAGGAGACACAGAATCCAAAGCAAGGCTCCAGGCCCTGAGCTGTCAGCACAGAGCCTGATGCGGGGCCTGAACTCATGAATCACAAGATCGTGACCCAAGCTGAAGTCGGATGCTTAACCGACTGAGCCACCCAGGTGCCCCTGTAAGCTACATTTTTTAGAAGTTCTCATTTCATGCAAATTTTCAAATTTACCAGTATAAAATTGTTCATAGCTTCCTTTTTAGAAAATCATTTTTCTTCTGCGGTTATGTCCCTTTGTTTTCTAACATTGCTGGTGTTCTCTTTTTATTTCCGTTATTTTGGCTAGTGGTGTTTCCATTTTACTAGACTCTTCCGAGGACTGACTTTTGGCTCAGCTGGTAACCTCTCACATACATTGCTTTTCTATTTCATTAACTTCTGCTCTTCATTGCTTTCATCCTTGGAGATTTTCTGTTCTTTCTCTAGCTTCTTATGCTAAATGCTATGCCATACATTTCTAGTTCTTCCCCTTTCCTGGTAGAAGCATTTAAAATTCTGTTTCCCACGCGAAAGATGCTTACCTTGCTTTGAAGCTGAGGTGTCTTCCACTGGGAGCTCATTGTCATGGAGCCTCTTCTCTGGAACAGGCATTGCAGGGCGGCTTCCAAAGACCCATGGGCTCCTATTACCAAGACCTTTTTTCCATCCAAGTTGACACCTGCCCACCAAATGGAAATCCAGTATTATGATCAAAACTTCAGAGTCCTCCTCCCACGCAGCTTTAGTGGAAGGAAAAAGAACCTTTTAAAACTTGGCCATCTCCGTCAAGCTGCAGCCTACAATGCCTATCAGTCATAATTTACTCTTTGTGAATTTTATGGTAGAGTGACAGAGAATCATCATCCTGATAAGTCACAGGGTGGAAAAACAGGGTCTATGTGGGTTACCTCAGCTTAATGGCTACTTGTCTTAAAGGTATATATCAAAAGTTAATCTTCTAATAGAACTTTGGTGTATACTTTGGAGGGTTTTTTTTTTTTTTTTTAAATTGAAGTATAGTTGACACACAGTGTTATATTAGTTTTAGGTAAACAACATAGTGACGTGACTATATGTCATTCTACGCTCACCATTAAGTGTAGCGGCCATCTGTCACAATACACCGGTATTTCAATACCACTGACTATATTCCTATGCTGTTCCTTTTATGCCTGTGACTTATTCATTCCATAACTAGAAGCCTGTTCCTCCCACTCCCTTTCACCCATTTTGGCCCCTCCTACCCATGGCAGCTACCAGTTTGTTCTGTGTCTATGGGTCTGCTGCTTTTTTTTGTTTTGTTTTTTTTAAATACCACAAATAAGTGAAGTCATACGATATTTGTCTTTCTCTGACTTACTTCATTTAGCATAATACCCTCTAGGTCCATCCATGTTATCACAAATGGCAAAATCTCATTCTTGTTTACAGCTGAGTAATATTCCGTTGCATATGTATACCGTATCTTCTCTACGCACTCATCTATCAGTGAATATTTAGATTGCCTCCGTATCTTGGCTACTGTCAATAATGTTGCAATAAATATAGGGGTGCACGTATCTTTTTGCATTAGCGTTTTCACTTTCTTTGGGTAAATACCCATAGAGAATTACTAGATCGTGTGGTATTTCTCTTAATTTTTTGAGGAACCGCCATATTGTTTTCGACAGTGGCTATACCAATTTGTATTCCCACCAATAGTGCACGAGGGTTCCTTTTTCTCCACATCCTCACCAATACTTGTTATTTCTTTTGTTTTTGAGTCTAGCCATTTTGATTGGTGTGAGGTGATATCTCATTGTGGTTTTTATTAGCATTTCCCTGATGATCCATGATACTGAGCACTTTTTCATGTGTCTGTTGGCCATCTGTATGTCTTCTTTGGAAAAATGTCTACTCCAACATTTTTAATGTTTTAATCAATTATTATTATTGTTGGGTATTGAGTTGTATAAGTTCTTTATATATTTGGGATAGTAAATATTTTGGAATTTTTGTTTGTTGCATGTTTGGATGTGGAGAAGGGACATCTTCCTCTTTTTTACTCAAGCTGGAATCAAGAAAAATTTAGTTAAATTTTTATATAATCAGCTAGAGAGTCCTTAAGTATATGAAATCTGATAACCAAGAGAAAGAAATTATTCGTCTCTACATTACTGACATAGAAAAGCAAGGTCAAGGGGAGAACGATGGAAATTGAATACTGATTACTGAAAAGAGATATTGCTCCCTGATGAATCCCAATCACGGTTTCCATACCCTGAACTATACCTGACAGCTTCCTCGTTTAAATATGAGACAGAAGTCTTATTTAAGTCTATACACTGACAGATTTGAGAAGCTGACACTTGGGACAGTTTTCATTGTGGTTACTCTGACTGTTCCATGAGAGAAGCTGAACACCTGTTTACAAGTAGGCCGCCCATCTTGACCTGTTTCTCTTTAAAACTGTAATACAGTTAATCTTGTTAGAAAAATCTGTCACGCTCATTTATAGCTCCCAAAAGATGAGAAAAAAGGGCTGACATTGAACATCACTTCCATGTTTCAATTAAAATCTTGCGGAAACAAATGCTTATTAAAAAATCAAGTCAGTACCAATACGTAGGAAATAGTGGCACTTCTGAAGGAGCAACCATACCTGACTTTTCAAGAAGTTCAACTACAGCTCTGGCCACAGGTGAGACGTAACACTCGTGGGCGTCCCCGCGGACCAGCCTCCCCAGGTTTACGTCTGTTACTCTGAATTTGAAAATAAGGGAAGTTGGAAGTCAAAACTTGGTCAAAACTTACTGATCTGTAACTCACATGTATTAATCCCAAGTAACATCCGAGTCAACGTTTCACAGACAGGCTATATTAAATCATTAAGTCGAAATAAAGAGTGGGCAGGAATAAAGACCACTGGCTTCTTAGCGTAGTCCCTCAGGAAACTCTGAAGTGGTCCCTGTGGGTCGGGGACGACCTTGGGAATTCTGGTTCTGCCTGGATCGCAGGACCACAGCATAAGGCCATGCAGGGCCTCGCTGTGCACAACTCCAGGGAGCTCTGTCCAATGTACTACGTGGAATGTGCTCTAAAGTGTGCATACCAGGGTCATAGAGTAGAGCCCACTTCCCCCCTGAAGAAATGTATACCTCAATCAGTATTAAAATCCAGGACCAATCCCAGAACTCTGGGGTAACGTAGCAAGACTTGGATCCACAATCCCCATTTAGCATCGGTATTTATCTCCTTGAGAAGTCAAGGGGAAAAATGAGTGACCAGGTACCTTCAATGGCTTTTGTGCTCTTCCTCATTCAAATCCAGGACTAGCTAGTCCGTAACTATCGAGCTGAAACCAACGGTCTCAATAAAGGCTAGTGACGAAAGAGACATTTAGAAAAGTTTCCATAATTCTCTTCTTTTTAATGAAAGATTTGAAATGACACTTTGATATCTTTAGGTCCTGGATGTATTCGAATTGATTAGGGCTTCTTCTCCCTTCTAGTTAGTCTAATACATGGTCAGAGATTTTCAGGACGGCTTTGCAACCTGTGTTTGGGTCTATCCTCAGACTGAGGGCCCACAGAGGCCGGAGTAACGGAAAAGGCCTGGGTGTGTCGGCGAGGCGGGAGCCTCTTAAGACAGCTGGATTGGGAATCTAACTTTTCATTTGCTTACAACTTTGTAACACTGAATATATTATGTTCTTTTTGGCCAGGGTACAAAACACTTCCTATTTCCACATAGGTAAATGAGCTTTTCATTCCCCAAGACTCAGAGTCCCGATGACCCACATGAATGGGCAGTATTCCTTGTCTCCTGAAGCTGATGTCACGCCAGGACATGAGTTAAAGACAAATATTAGTGCACCACCTACTTGTAGTTTTCCTCTCTAATTTCAAGTAAAACCCTGTGTTCTGAATAAAAGTGCTTGTGTTGCTTTTCTCAAATGACCTGCTTGTGTTGCTTTTCTCAAATGACCTGGGGCTGAGAATATGGTCCTGCTGGTGACTCAGGACGCTGGGTTGTTTCTTTGGTCTGGCAGAATTATCAAGGAAAAGCTCATTAGAAGACAAGGCTGGCCAAGGACTCTGTAAGTCAGGCAGGAAATTACCAAATGAATATGATGGTGTTAAGGACATTATTTCCAGAATGGCACCCAAGCACTACAAAAGGACATGTGCATTTTCTAAAATCTGTAACTTTTTTTTTTTTTAATGTTTATTTATTTTTGAGAGAGAGAGAGAGAGAGAGAGAGAGAGAGACAGAGTGTGAGCAGGGGAGGGACAGAGAGAGAGGGAGACACAGAATCAGAAGCAGGCTCCAGGCTCTGAGCTGTCGGCACAGAGCCCGATGCGAGGCTCAAACCCACGAACCGCGAGATCATGACCTGAGCCGAAGTCGGACGCTTAACCGACTGAGCCACCCAGGTGTCCTGAAAATGTGTAACTTTCTCATACGGAATTTAGAAAGCCCTCAAATCCCTGAAATAGTTAAAGGATTTCTTGCACCTCTTAATTACTGACACAGTTGAAACCGTGGAACTAAAAGAAAAAGAAAAATCTCAGTAGAAAAACTCGCTTAGCAGTAAGAGTTGATTGCTTTCTTTTCTATTTTCTCACCCATCCACATCCTTTTCTGGTTTCAAGGCATTGAGCACTTTGTTGCTAAATGAGTTCTCGGAGATCTGAAGGGCAAGGCCATGTACTCGGGTGTCTTCATTAATCTTCAAGATTTCATCTATAATCTACAGAGGGAAAAAAAAACCCTAAAATCAATTTTACGAAAATAAGAGCCAACAAAAGAACCGATTCATAAAAATGCATCTGCTGTAGTTCCTTTTTCAGTCCTTGTTGAAGACTTGATGTAAAGCAGAATGAATCACATCTAATTTCTCTTTCTACCATGTTTATCAAAGCTCAAAGGAAGCATGCCTGCATTTTAGTGACTTCTCAGTCTCCCTTATTGTGCTACTTCCTGCCAGAACAGAACAAAATAAAACCAAACCAAAGCTCGACAGTTCACGACATTTAGATAGGCAAAAGATAATTCCCTGTCCACAACTATACTTAAGCCAAACGCACTACCAACCTTCAGGGAGACCAGGAAGCATGAGTTTCAGGCATTCCAAACTGGCCCGGACAAGCCTGTACTTCAAACACAACGTGTTCAACAAAAGCTTCCCTACTGTCACACCCAAGAAGCCATCACTGAGGCCCTCAGGTTCTCTGGACCTGAATGGCACACAGAAAGCATTTCCAAAGCCTTATGGTCAATGCATTCTAAGCAGAGAAATCTCCCTTTTATAGGAAGCTCACTATTTACGAAAAAGACCAAAGTACAGTTTGGGAAGGTGATGTAAAAGCTAACGAGTGGCTAGGTAGGTCTTTTAATAAGCAACGCTCTGTCCTCTCTGTTTATTTTATGCCAGGACAGAACATACTGATGCATTTCATTTCACAATATTATTTGTTCGTAAGAAAAAGAGATACCAGCCCATTGATAGGGGTCTCACTGCGAGGAGTATTGGTTTACCGCTTCCGTTTCACTGTCTAGCAAAAAGTCACCGTGGTATGTCCACCTGGTAAGAGAGGACAAAGCTATTTGATCTACAAAAACGAGAAGGAAAATTTTGTTTCATTTACTCACTTATCTTTCATTCATTCAACAGGATGTTGAATGTTTTGAGCACCTACAACTGTACCAGTTCTAAGACCGGAAACACAGTTGGGAACAAAACACCTGTCCTCACGGAGCTTATAGTCTCACGGGGAAGACAGGGGCAGAACCAAAAACTAGTACCATCTCTGGAAGTGGTAAATGACGTGAAGAAAAGTAAAGCAGATAAGGTAAGGGGCCAACGGAGAGATGGCGGGCTGGGGGTGTGGCCAGAGGGAGTGACCTCGATGGGCAGCCCAGAATGAAGTGGGCGGTCTATTGTTACCTGTAACTCGAAGGTGGTAGAAGCAACAACGAGATCTTAACTCACAAATTAAGACCCTTACTCTTTTCCAACATAACGCTACCACCACGCAAATTCACATTCACATTTTTGACAAGGAAAAATCTTTGTCAAAAATTAAGTCAAGGAATTACACACACACACACACACACACACACACACACACACACACGAAATCAAGGGCTATCAACACCAGTGGCAAGGAACCTGAAAAAATACAGACAATGGGTGTCTCTCAAAGGGACAACAAATTTCTCGGCATTTGTTAACACTGGTATGACACGTGTCATGTATTTCTAATATATTATAATGGTAAGTGTGGCAGAAACCATCTGCCCCAGATATGGTTTCCTTTCTCCCTTGGTAATAAACTCTTGACATTTAGCTGTTCTAATAAATGGTCTAAGGCCATCTGGTGTAAAGACTACCTTTCCCAGCCTTCCTTGCTTCGTGGCCAAGCAATTAGGTTCATGTCAATGGCATAGAAGCAGAACTGTGACTTTTAGGAACCGTCCCTGAAGGGAAGAGACGGAGGGCCTGCCTGTCTTTGCTCCTTACCCTTCCTCTTCCTTGCTGGTGACAATAAGTTGTTGAACTGAGCCTTGTGATCAGAGAAAACAGGGAAGGTTAAGAAACACCCCCAACCTCTGTGTACTGCAAAGAACCAAATACAGAGCCTACAAATTCCCATTCATGTCTCGTAAATGATTAGGTGAACTACGTGCCCCCCCACAGCTCAATCTGAACAAAATGCTTGTTAATCAAACTTGGGGAAATTTCCCGCCTTCCCCCAGGCTGCTAACCGTTGGCCCACCCTCAGCTGGATTAGCAGACAACCCCTTTTGAGAAAAGGCTGGCTACAGGGTAAAACATTCTCTGACTCATTATCCCTATTGCAACAATCCTTTTGAATTACGTGCCTCCTTACTAAGTCTGGATTTATTGGACCCTGGCTAGAACGTGGATGTGATATGGAGAGCTGAATCCAACATCTTGGATCCACAAACAATACAGCAGCAAGAGCGAAGGAGCCTAAGTTTCTGGTGCCCTCGTGATGTCACCATAGCATCCTGCTTCTCAACCTGACTTACGTATGAGAAAAATAAACTTCTGTGTTACTTCACGTTCTGCTATTTGAAGTTTTCCAGCACTGGCGGTCAAACCCAAGCTTCCCTGCCATAGCTGGGCTGAAGAAAAGCTAGCCAAGGAAGGACCAAACACGAGCATGGTCTAGTTTCCTCACCGCTACTTATGGGGGTGGCTGCTTCTCCCAGGCTTGAGATGACACTTGCAAAGGCTGTTACTCCCAGAACGTTCGCCTGGAAAGGACGCTGAAGATGATTTCATCCTATTCCTTTAGTTTATCGATAAGCCAGCTGTGACCCAGAGAAGCCAAAGGAATGGCCAAGGGCAAACAACCAGTCAGGACAGGGAAAAACCCGAACTAGTCCTCTAGCCGCTGACACCCAGACCATTTCCACTGGCCGCTACTGCGGCAGCCGAAGAAACGCAACCAAAGTCACCGAGTCATAGACCACGTCTTCCACAGAAACATCTACTAAAGGACAACAGGCGAACGAGCATTTACGCTAGAGGGAAAAGCGATCTTCCCTCTCAAGATTCAGCCACGAGAATAGGCTGATCTGTTCAAGCACCACTGAGAGATGTCAACAGGTTTGGTAGATCTGAAGAGGAAAGCGACCGGAGCGTTCGGGTGCCCGTGGTACTTACCTCATCTTCGCTGCTATCTGGAGGAAGGCAGATGTGAGTGATGTTCAGACCAGCCTGCAAAGGGAACACAAGGTTATTCTGCCACGGTAAGAGAATGTGCTATCAAAAAATTATGACGAATTTGTGGAATTCAACAATCCTCACCTCCTCTGCCAGATTCTGGTTTATCTCCTGCATCAAGTTATCATCACCTGCCTTAGGAAAGGGAGCAAGAATGACAACGTAATGACAACAAAAATGTCTTGAAAAAGCACAAGACGTAACGCAGAGACTAATTTTGTGACTATGTTGCCTAATTAATCAGAAAGAGAAGGAAATACAGAATCCTATAGCTCACAAAAGAAGACCAAAAGCTGGTATTTATTCACATATGTATTTCACAACTTTCAAATTATGTTACTTTTAAAAAATAATAGCCCTCCTGGGGCACCTGGGTGGCTCAGTCGGTTCAACATCCGACTTCAGCTCGGGTCATGATCTCGCGGTTTGTGAGTTCGAGCCCCGCATTGGGCTCTGTGCTGATGGCTCAGAGCCTGGAGCCTGCTTCGGATTCTGTGTCTCCCTCTCTCTCTGCCTCTCCCCCGCTCGTGCTCTGTCTCTCTCTCAAAAATGAACAAACATTAAAAAGATAAAAATAATAGCCCTGCTAAGGCACATGGAGCCACACAGCCAGCACCTCTTTCTAAATGAGGACACCAAAGACAGGAATTGAGAGGACTGCCCGTAGCCGGAAAGCGATCAGCAAGCACAGTCCCAGGAGGCCCAGGCCTCAGTCACTTTTCTTTCTACCCTTCTCGCCTGCCTCTCTTTGTAGGGCATGTGGAGGCAGACCACACAGAATGCGAGTGACTCGAGCACAGCTCCAGAGTGTTGAAAATCACAGCGCTCGCGGCCCTAGACGCTGACGTTCTGACACATTAAGTGCGTGCCAGAAACGACGGTGGAGGCCCAACTGCTGTGCTGTGTTAGCTTACGGGCTTGGCTCGCCTCATCACTTCCCTGCACCTGTCACCCCAGGGGGGTGCCAAGAAGGATGGCACACAGTGCCAACCGTAGTCGGGAACGAAGGGGCCGCAGCCAGGAGATGTACATGAATGCAAAGTCCTTCTGGCACGCGCTGACGTCTGGCCCTTCAAACGTACGGCAGGCTTCGCCGGATTTAGTAAGATTACTACACGCCATGCCCCGTCACGCATCTGTCTGCCACAGAAACAAAGGGGAATGTTTCCCCTTCGTTTTCAAATCATATCTGATAAGCGTTTATGAGCACACACGGACGACAATATATCTACAGAATACAACTTATGTGTGTGCCTAGCTCCTAACCTCTGAAAGCTCCCCGAGAAAGACTCACAAAAGACACACTCAAGCAGAGCGGTAAGCAGCCAGTAACCAGGTAGAAACAAAATGACCAAAGGAAGAGGGAAATGACAGCGTTTCCAGCCGTGCCCTCTCTTCCCGCCCAAATGGGACTTATGTGACCGGAAAATGGCCCTGGTCTTCTCTACACAATTATCTTCTACATTGAAAGGCATCCTAAACCAGTACGACTGAACCACACTCCCAGCTTACCTGTATAATAGCCAGCACCGGCTTAAAGGCAGGGTTTTTTTCTTGCAATAAACTCAGAACCTCTTTCGAATTCTGAAGGACTTCTCTACATTGAGAAAGAGAGACAGCATGCAGTCACGTCTTTGTTAATGGCTAGAAAGGACGGATACGACACACTTTCCTCGAAAGTTCGTTACTGTAAGTGGAAATAGACAACATAAGGGTGCGCTCCACCCGCGGGAAGTGTGGCCAGGCGGGGCAGGGTAACAATGTTGAAGCGCGCACGAAACAAACCGGGACCATCTGAGTTTAAAGACGCGCGGACGCGTGCCACGTAAAATGTTAGCAATTATTTTCTAGGGGTGACTTTTTCTCTGGTGTTTTCCAAGTTTACTGTAATACAAATTTCGCGTTTTTTTTTTTTTTTTAAATAATCCCCTTCCTCCACCCACATCCATCCCCAGGGGTTCCCCCCACCCCTGGGGACCTCAAACATCGGTGGGGGAAGGTAACAGAGACTGGGGAAGAGGCTTGCGGTCAGAAAAGTGGTGCGTCAGGATAAATCCCGGGTCCCAGAATTTCAAGAAATGTGAAGGGAGTGGGTGAGGAAGAGAACAGAGGGGAAGGAGGAAGGGAGGGGTAAGAAAAGGGAAGTGGGGGGGGGAGGAGGGAGGGGAGCACCAACAGTAGGGACCCATCAGAATTTTATATTCTCCCAAGGCCTCTTAGGGAGAGAGTGTCTCCAGTCCTCTGGGCTCCCGCCATCCAAGTCTGCATTTGGACTTCCTAAAAGTCCCAGTAGGTGACTCCTGGGCCCAGGGAAAGGGCTGCGCGCGGGACAGACCTCGATAATGTGGTGCAAGTCACATACTCCCTCTGCGGTCTCCGGGATGAGCGATTTCACCACCACTGCTGTGAAATGGTCCTCACTTGCGTGTGAAGTTGGCTTTTTCTCTCTCACAGTGACAGACAAAAGGCTCAGCCAAAGCAGTACCCAAGCCCCTTATTAAGACCATCTTGGGGCACCCGGGTGGCTCAGTCGGTTTTGAACGTCCGACTCTTGGTTTCAGCTCAGGTGAGGATCTCACGGTTCGTGGGTTTGAGCCCCGCATCCGGGCTCCGTGCTGGTGGTGCAGAGCCTGCCTGGGTTTCTCTCTCTCTCTCTGCTTCTCCCCCGCCTGTGCTCTCTCAAAATAAATATTACCAAAAAAAAAAGACCATCTTTAAGTTTTGTTTTCTGTCTCTGACAGGGTCTTACATGCACCTGACAGCTTCCAAAAAACGCAGGGGGAAGTTCCGGCCAGACTCCAGCTGCACCGAATGGCCGAGGCACTGCAAAAAGGCATCCGTCCGCTTCCTCCAGTTTTCAGAAGAAACTAATGTGCCTACTGGCGGGAACTGCTCTCAGGACTGCTAATTGGGGCCACGTTGGGTCCCTACTCCTGCCTGGTTCCTAAAGGCACTGGAAAGGGGGTCCCCAGTGGTTTTGGCAGTGTGCGCGAGGATCATCTGGGAAGCTTGGTAAAAAGAAAGGTTTCTGTGTCTCATCCCGGAAAGTTGGAAAGTCGGATTCAAAAAGGGCTGGGGGTGAGGCCCAGGAATGTGCATCTTCAACAAGGGCCCTGGGTTGGGGGGGGCGCTCTAAGGTAGTTAAAGGGGAAACAGCCACACGTCGGGATGCAGGCCTCCCATGACCCATCGCGACGTTTACTGTGTCTCTGACAAATTCCAGGAACCTCATGTGTGGAGACCTTTGTTCGCCTAATCGTACGGTCTCTTTCTGTGACTCAAAGCTACCCTGGAGCACTAAAAAACACACATTCCGACGGCAACGGTTTTCCCGGTTCAGAGCCTTGACCATCCCTCGGTAAGTGAAGGCATCAAACACCTGGAGAAGCACACACCTGTCACCACCTAAGCTCACACGGCTAATTCTCCCCGTCTTGTTGCAGGTAACATTTCATTGTTTGAGGTTACTCCTTATTTGTACACTAAGTGAGCACGAAAGGAGTCACCAGGCTCAAAAAACCTAAAAAGCAGCATACATGTTTCTGATCAGAGATTCTCTCACTCCTGTGAGGAAAGCTGCCTTGTCAACTTCCAGCTGGAAGGAATGCGTGACTGTCCAGCCCGGCTGGCTGCCCTGCGTAACTGCAATTCAGAACTTTGTGGCTGAAGAAGGTGGTAATCATCTGTAATAATGTAAATAAGTAGATTAAAGTATCCACTTCTCAAAGGACTTCAATTTCCTCCATTTTGACCTTCAACTTTCTAATTGACTAAATTCTTCATGTCCAGCTTATCTCTTAACTCAGACAAAAGCATCCCTTGAAGGGATTCAAAACTACCCCCTCAAGCAATAAGGACTGCCCTGAGCCAGCAAGACCCCACCCAGCCCGACCCCCAGGCAACGACCTGATCTTTACTGCCCACCTGCGACCCACATCTCCCTTATATAAAACTAGAAGCATTTTCAGTATCTTCAGACTTTGGAGACCGTCTTTGGGACACCAGTCTGCTGTCTTCTGGGTGCTGGCCTTGCTGAGATAAATTCCTTTCTTGTCCCACCACCACTTGTCTCTCAGCCTTTGGATTTTGTCAGCGGCGAGGGGCCAAACCTATTGTTTGGGCCCCTCGGAGCCACGTGCTCTTGCCCCCGGGTGCTCCGGTTCCATCACCAGTGACTCCAATGACACGCTGGTCTCCCTTTGGCCGTGAAATAATGTGTGCACCAGGGTGCAGAATAATGACCTCTTTTTTCAGCCTCCCCTGCAGCCAGCTGTGGCCACACCCGAGTCTCCCAGGCAGCAGCTGCTAACATGATTGAAAACGATCAATTTCAGTACATCCCTAAATGCAGAGCCAATTGATTGATTTCAAAGGCGAAAGAGGTGACCAGCGCACAAAGAAGAGTTAAACATTTCCAAAACAGCCGTCAGTATTCTGAGAAGTAGCCCAGGTTGAAAGCACCACTGAGCAGTTTAATCCATCCACGCACTGGTAATTTAGCGGATACATTCACTATAATAGTGGTATTGCTACAACTGATGATGGCTCGGATTACTGGGTACTTCCTATGAATATTTCCTCCCATTTTCCCTTTTTACAGAACTCTTGAGTGAGGGCTGCTTGTGGCCAGCCAGCCACACTAGAGGGCACACTTCCCAGTTTCGCCTGCAGCTCGATGGGGTCCTGTCCCTCACAACTGGCCAACAGGCTGGGAGCACTGGCCAGAAGGAGGCGAGGAATGTGCAGCTAAGAGGTACACCAGCAGCTTGGCCCCCTTTCCCTCTTGCTGGCTGGGAGACGGGAGCAGCCACCTTCCACCCAGGGCTGGAGCAGTGAGCAGAAGCCCTCGGGTCATCATCCTACCTTCCCTGGTCGGCCTCCCTCTGCACACTGAGGCCCACAACATTTGGGGGTATCTTCAGTAAAGCAGACCAACTAGCCTGTTGCCTCTGGGTGCACAAGCCTGATCTGGGAGCTTTCATCGTATTTGCTGTGTAAGATAGAGAATGAAAGACATCCCATTGTTTGAGAAACCACTGGAAGAAAAAAACGCTGCCAGTTAAAAACTACGGTACAATCTTTTCTTAACACAGTGTTTACTTTGTAAATATTAAAAGAGCTTTTAAGACTTCTTTAGACATAGATATGTTTTATTTACCATAACCGACTCATATGAACATAAACAGTAAAACTGGCAAACAAACTGAAATATACCTAAAACTTCTTCGCATTCAGGATCTGACTCGTCTGAGTGACTTTTTTTGACTCAAGAGTCCTTGATGGCAATTTCGTTTTGCTTTTTTATTTCCTCCCCCCACACAGTATCACCCTCTGTGCCGTCAAGGGTGTCAGTGATGCAGCATTTTGTGAAAAACCGTAGCATTTTTGCCCCTGAAATTTTCACTTAATTTCTGACACCCATTCTGCAAGTTTTAATGCTACGGCTTTCTTGATTCTACCAGATGTCAATGGTCAGTTGTCAGACAACAACCAGAAATCATTTTATTTCCTGAAATGGCCCTTCCATGACTTGTGGATGGAAATATTGGGGATTATGCTTTCGAGGGAGCTTATTCGTTAACTCTTCTGGTATATGTCCCTGAAGTAAATAAAAAAAAAAAAATAACATACATAGATTCCCAGAAGTCTATTCTAGGTGACTTCTAGCTAGGCCCACCTCCCTCCTTTCCTCCCAGCCCTCAGGGAATCTCTTGGAGGAAAGTTTTGTTAGCAGATGCACCTAGGTCAACTAAGTTGCAACAATACGCATGGCCCAAATCCCCACAGGTACAGGCAAAGACAACCATGCGATGACTGTCATCTGGCCAACAGCAACTGTCAGACACAATCCACTGAAAGACCAGTTTTGGGGATATTAAAAATATGTCTCTTTGGGGCGCCTGGGTGGCTCAGTCGGTTGAGCGTCCGACTTCGGCTCAGGTCATGATCTCGCGGTCCGTGAGTTCGAGCCCCACGTCGGGCTCTGTGCTGACCGCTCAGCGCCTGAAGCCTGTTTCAGATTCTGTGTCTCCCTCTCTCTCTGACCCTCCCCCATTCATGGTCTGTCTCTCTCTGTCTCAAAAACAAATAAACGTTAAAAAAAATTAAAAAAAAAAAATCCTGACAGCCAATATCTGTGGAGGTCTTGATAGGACAATTCCTGGACTGTGCATTTTGTATGTGTTCTCTCGTGCAATCCCTTCCGTAACCCTTTGAGGTAGACTACCATTCTCCCCACTGTAGCTCCTTCCCTACCAGGATCCTGACCCAGCCCCCCTACTGACCACTCTGCTCATCTCCAAGTCAGGCAACAAAAAGAACAGTGATGAATGGAATCCATGAATGAACCCAAATTTTAAGTGATTCATTCACCCACCATATCACAAGTGTCCAACGTATAAATGGCACTCAGCAGTGACAACAAGAGACAAGGCTCCCGACCCCAGAGCTTTCATTCCAGGTAGGGAAGACAGACAATAAATGAACAAAATTTCAGGAGGCAAGTAAGAGCTACCCAGAAAATAAGAGGGTGATGGGGTGGTGGCTCCTGCCTCCCATACTGTCTTCAGACCCGAACGCACAAAGGTGAGCTCAGGGGTACACTGGTCACAATCTAATGACCCGAGGAAGCCTAAGTAACTCCTATATTCAGAAAGAAGACAAGATAAACAAAAAGCTCCTTAGCGTCATCGGCCACATCATAAAGGGCTTTGGGAACAAAGGGGGTAAAGGCAATTACTTTTAGAAGGGAGGAGAGAAGGAAAAAGGAAGAGGATGCGAATGGAGGGCCGTGCAACAGCTTGCTCAGTGACACGGCATTCTGGAACCAGAATCCTCCTCCGGGGCGGGGAGGCACGCCACCTCCAGGTTTGTCCCGAGTGCTTCACTCTACAGGTTTAGGGCTCCAGTGAACACACTTCTCCAAGAGGGGCCCGTCAAGGCTCTTCCTCGGCTCTCTCCCACTCAGGGGACAAAGAGGGCTGACGACTGGGGCAGAAAAGCGGCGCGAGTTGGGGGGATGGACTTAAGCGGCGTCTCCGGTGGGGAGCAGCGAAAGGCTCCGCCCAGCGCTCCCGCGGTTCCCTTCTGGGTTGGCCGAGAACTTTCTACACACAGCTGCGCTGGGGACTCCTTGCCCGCCCGTGCAGCAATGCGGGGCACGAGCTGGCCCGACTGCTCCGCCGCATTCCGCATGGTGTCGGGTGGGCCCCGCTCCACGTTCACACGTCCGGGAAATTATTATGTAACTCAAGAGAGCACGCTTTCCCGCCCGCAGGAGGCTGCGGCGTTGCGGGACAGGGCAAACCTCACCCCCGCAGGAAGGGGCCAGCTTTCCGCACGCGGGGGCGCCGCGCACAGCCGGGCGGCTGACCGGCCTAGGCCGCCTCTCGCCCGGGGCCCTACCTACTCCCGGCCCCGCCCCAGCCCCGCCCCTCCTCCCCTCCTGGCCCCGCCCCTCCCCCTCCCGGCTCCCGCCCTCCGTCGCGCCGCTCCTTCCTGCCCCGCCGCGCGGGGCGCCGCGACACCAGAGCCCGCCCCGGTGGCGCACGTGGAGCGGGGCACGCAGGCTAGCGGCGCCCGCCCCGCCAGGGATGCTCGCGCCGCCCGATGCCCTTCCCGGGCCCCCCACCTCCCGCCCGCCCGCCCGCGCTCTCCCCGCCGGCCGCCGGCGCCTCTAACGAGTCAGCACCAAGCACGCTCGGGCCCGCGCCCAGCGAAGCCCCCGCGGAGGCCCCCGGGACCACGCCGAACCCGGAGCGCTCCGGCCGCCCCAACTCCTGCGTCCCCCACTCCCCCCCACCCCCACCCCAGCTGCCGCCACCCGGCCCCGGGGCGGCGGCGAGCGCCGGACGCTCACCTGACGATCGAGTCCCGCGCCGAAGGCGCCCGGCTGCCCTGGCCGCGACTGTTCCCGGCCTGGGCGTCCTGCAGCCGCCGCTGCCCGAGCAGGCCCTCCCCGCCGCCACCTCCGCCGCCACGGCCGCTGCTGCTGGCGCGACCGGGCGCTTGGAGGCGGAGCGGCGGGCCCGGGGGCCGCGGCGGGCGGCGGAGCCCGCGCAGGAAGAGCGGCAGGCGCGCGCTCATGGCGCGGGGGCGCAGCGAGACCCGCGAGGCGGCGAGAGCGACGGGAGGCAGGACTCCCTCCACGCGGAGATGCGGCTGCGGCGCGCAGACGGGCGGCGGCGTGTAGCTCCTCCCGAGGGTGGCGGGGCGGGCGCCAGGCGGGGAACCGGCCGGCGGGTAACGGGCCGGTGGTAGGAAAGACCTGCACCTTCCTTCTCAACCGGAGCGGGAGCCCCTAGGGGGCACTGCACCTAGAGGCCGTGACGTTGGGAGGGCGGGAGCCTGCGGGACGCGGGGCTGGTCCTTCCAGTGGCCCGGTCCTCTAGGGCAGGCTCTCTGGCACTCAGTCCTGCTAGAAATCTGGCTAGAGGAAGGTGTGGCATCAGGGAGGGCTGTGGCCCATTCCAGAGATAGTACCTGCTCCCTGTGCCTAGGATGCTGATAACTCTCTGCCCTCAGGTGGGAGTTTGCTTCCTGGAAGGCCACTTGGCTGAGCCTCTAGTTTAGATACCAGGACATGGTCTACTAGGCTGGCGGTGTCCTAACAGTGAAGGATGTGTGGGGCTTGGGGTTCCAAAGCTGACCTGTAGCCTTGGGCAAGTTAACCCCTGTGAACCTGAGCTGCGTCCACAGTTAAAACAAGATGTTGATGCTTTGTTTATAATTTTATCAGGATTATAATTCCCAAGTAAAGTGGGAATAAAGCCAGTGCAAATTACAAACAGTAGCTACCACTGTACAAAGCGCTGGAGTGACATCTCACTTAATTCTGATAAATGTACAGATCTTTCTGGAGCCATGATGGGGTTACCTCCCGATAAACTGGTCCTAAATGGAAACTCGGTGAATTGAAAATTCATCGATTACACCTAACCTACTGAACGTCACACGGTAGCCTAGCCTCCCTTAACCCTGCTCAGAACACTGACTGTAGCGTGTAGTTCGGCAAAATCATCTAACACAAAGCCTATTTTATAATAAAGTGTTGAATAGCGCATGTAATTTATGAAAAAAGAAGGGCTACGGATTGTCAGAGTATGGGTTGTTTACACTTGTGACCACGTGTCTGACGGGAGCCTCCTGTGACTGCCCCTCCCCAGAATCAGGAGAGTATCCTGCTGTTGTAAATCAATAGCCCAGGAGAAGATCAAAATCCCAAATTTGAAGTCTGGTTTCCACTGGATGCTTATTGCTTTTGTACCATCCTCAAGTCAAAAAAATCGTAAGTCGAGCGGTGGTTAAGTCAGGGACCGTCTGTAATGCGTTGAGTATTGGCCTGATTGACAACTTGGGGGAAGCGGGTCCAGAGGGGTCATTTGGTTCATTGACAGCGCTGGAGGTTTGCCTGACCCCAATGATCATGTTCTTAATCTTATAATATTGTCTGTGTTTTTTATTGTAGGATGATTGCCTCATTTGGCACATTACGACTTTGTAGGGTACAGGAATACCTAACATTGCCACAGCCCTGTGATTTAGGTATTCCCACCATTTTACAAGGAGGAAACAAGATCACAGAAGTTGCACCTTGCACAAGCATATAAATATTGCAAGGGAAACTTGGGTGGTCCATTCACTTACTACCAGTGGTGATCTTGGGCAGGTCATAAAACTCTTGGAGGCTTGTCTCATTATAAATTGGTGACCCCCCCCCCAAAAAAATAAAATAAATAAATAAAAATAAACTGGTGACCCATTCATTTAGCATTCATTGGACACTACTGAACACGGACCACTGGTCACTAAGATGAAAATTACCTTGTCCATAATGAGTGTATGGGAAATCTGCATCTTCCTCTTAATGTTGCTGTGAATCTAAAACTGCTCTAAAAATAGTCTTAAAAAAAAAACCCCAAAACCAAAAACAGCCTCTGCCCTAAAGAAGTTCCAATAGTAACTCTGCCACAGTGGTGACAATTAGCTTTTCCACCTAATGAGTGCTCATAATAGTGATACTTAAAACCACAGTGGCGGTGGGGCGCCTGGGTGGCTCAGTCGGTTAAGTGACCGACTTCGGCTCAGGTCATGATCTCACGGTTCGTGAGTTCGAGCCCTGCGTCGGGCTCTGTGCGGACAGCTCAGAGCCTGGAGCCTGTTTCAGATTCTGTGTCTCCCTCTCTCTGACCCTCCCCCGTTCATGCTCTGTCTCTCTCTGTCTCAAAAATAAATAAACGTTAAAAAAAACAAAAAACAAAAAACCCACAGTGGTGGGATGCCTGCGTGGCTTGGTCGGTTAAGCGTCCGACTTCGGCTCAGGTCATGATCTCAAGACTAGTAAGTTCCAGCCCCACATCGGGCTCTGTGCTGACAGCTCAGAGCCCGGAGCCTGCTTCAGGTTCTGTGTCTCCCTCTCTCTCTACCCCTCCCCCAGTCGTGCTCTGTCTCTCTCTCAAAAATAAACAAACATTAAAAAAAAAAAAAATCACAGTGGAGACCACATATGGTATGATCCCGATTATAGGAAATGTCCAGAATAGGCAAATCTGTAGAGACAGAAAAATATATTAGTGGTTGCTTACAGCTAGGCGTAGGGGAAATGGGGAGTTGACAGCTAATGGGTGTAGGCGATGAAAACGTTCTAAAATTAATTGTGATGGTGGCACAAATCTGTGAATGTGCTGAAAATCATTGAATTGTACCCTTGAAATGGGCGAATGGTATGGTTATGTGAGTTCCATGTCAATAAAGCTGTTACCAAAATAAAATAAAATAAATAAATAAATAAATAAATAAATAAATAAATAAAAGGCTTTTGAGATAAGGTGGTGGGGTGCTGGGGTTTAACTGTTCTGGAGGAGAATCCAAAAAAGCACCAAGGGATCTGATGCTTGAGCTGAGTGGCCTTTAAGAAATACGTATACTATTTGTAATCTACAGAAAAGCATAAGCTAAACAATAAAATCACTCTAACACTATCACCAAAACATCACTATTAATTTTGATCTCTTTATTTGAAATTATTTTATAAAATTACAGACATACGGTGAATATATATATATGTGTGTGTGTGTGTGTGTGTGTGTGTGTGTCTTCTTCACGTACTATGTATCTGATTTAACGAAATTGGAAAGGAGAGCATTTGAAATCATGGCTTTTCATGGTTTTATATTATAACATAGCCTATTTTATGGGTAAACCATAATTGATTTTCTCTCTCCCTGTTGTTCGCCGTATTGTTTCTAATTTTAGATGTGACAATACTGTTGTGAATATCCTTTCATTCATTTGTCAGTAGCTCTGTACCGAGACCCTTCTGTGTGCTGGGGGAGGAATGGGAAGAAGATTGATCAGGGGGCCACTGACCCCTCAGTCGTCCTTTGCTGAAGCAGTTCTCAGAAGACTCATAACTAGTAACCATGTTCACTGAAAAACAGGGCAGAGAGCTGGAGGATAAACAGCACAACGTCCTCACATAAAGAAGCAACCCTCCCGATCATACTGAATTTCAAGGAGGTTATGGCGTTTTTATGAATTCCAGGGCTCCGCATGGCACAGTGGGTTCCAGAGACTTCCCAACGTTTAATGAGACACTCTGTACGGATGGAAAATTTGAATAGAAAAGACTAAGTTAAAGACTTCACACCTAAGCCAGCCTAATGAGAAGTCACAAAACTAACTTGTTACTGAACATCCCTAACATTGAAATGACTTAGACTATAGAGACTATGTAGACTGTACTACAAAGCCATTTTGGAGAACGCACTTAGGAGACGGTTCTCAGCCATCACCAGAAGCCTATGGCGATCCACACCTCTAAGGTGATCCCCTACATCGTTAGATGACACATTCAAGTATAATAATGTTCTGTACCTAGAGACACGTGGCTTCTTTTTCGACTGAACTAATGTCATACACTCTAATCTTAAACAAGCTTAGGTGAAAATGAGGTCCTATTTTTAATATTAAAGTAATAATATATTTTTTGGATCAGAGAACTAGGAGTTATAATAAATGCTGTTAAAGTAGTTAAGGGGCGCCTGGGTGGCTCAGTTGGTTGAGCGTCCGACTTCGGCTCAGGTCATGATCTCATGGTCCGTGAGTTCGAGCCCCGGGTCGGGCTCTGTGGGGACAGCTCAGAGCCTGGAGCCTGCTTCGGATTCTGTGTCTCCCTCTCTCTGCCCCTCCCCCACTCATTCTCTCTCTCTCTCTCTCTCTCTCTCTCTCTCTCTCCGAAAAATAAATAAACTTTAAAAATAAATAAATAAAGAAATAAAGTAGTTAAATCTCCCATTCTACTTTGGCTATAAAATAGTGGCACAAGAGTGGAACGTTATGTATGTGGCATATAAGACCATTTAATAGCACGTGATTGCTTGACGATAGTTGATGCTTAACTAAGGTCTATTAGGATTGTGACCTTAATATGCAGTTTTTAAAATTACTTTAAAAGGTCTAAGACAACAGATGACTGTGCTGGTTGAGAGCCAGTTAAAATATTTGACCTGACCTCTTCAGATCCTGATGTAGATGATATGGACACCTGTCTTCTGTTCACTTTCACTCCCCCATGGGCCTCACTCTGAAGTCAACGCAGCCTGAGCCCAAGGTGCTCGCATTCCACAGGAAAGGGATTTGAGTTCTTGCACGCTTGTGATGCACGTTTGCAAGACAGAAGAATAGGAAAGGGAGAAAGATTTGTGAAAATAAATTTAAGATCTGCCCTATTCCCAGGTTTGTTTCATAGGGATCATTATCTCATTTTGATAGATACGTCTGAATCCATTTACGCAAAATTCAAATATGTATTAGTCTGCTTTGCAAAAGCCAACCAAATATATATTAGCCTGCTTTGCAAAAGCCCTTCTTCTAAGAAGAAAGGGCTCCATTATGCTGAAGGCTTTAAAAATCCACTCACTGATGTTTTTCCCCTAGTGCATAGAGATCATTCCGGTGCACGCTGAGATAACATTCGGACGTAAGTCGAAGACAGTTCATTTTCAGTGTGGGAAATGTGTCTCTGAAATTAAAATATTTTTAGATATTTATACATATGTACAGTGAGAGAGCATTTGCTTTATAGCTGGCTCTACGCTAGGCAGGTAGTTAAGGGGTCAACTGTGAACAAAAGAGACACAGCTCGGGTCCCATTGAGATTACTGTGCACGACTCTACGCTAGAACACACGCATGCGGGAAAGGAAAGCCGTATGATAGTTCGGAGTCTTCTATGAGTACCACAGAGAGGCACCTTCCTAGACGTGGAGAGTCACAGAAAGCTTCCTGCAGGAGATGGCACTTGAAGGCAATACTTAAAGATGGCTTAGGAGTCAAGCTAAGAGAAGAACGGTGTGCTGGCAATGAGCGTTCTGAGTCGAAGGAACTGCGTGAACCACAGTCTAGAGTGAGAGAGAGTGCTGACTTCACCTCCGGAATAGGAGGTGTTGGGGCTGCGGGAGAATGAACAGCCCCCCCTCCCCCCCCCCATCCTGCCTTTAAGAGAGCCTTTGGAGGGAACAGCGTCCTCAAGGAAGAGCTAAGTTCAGTTTAAAAAAAAAGCAATGAATTAGCTTTCTTAATTTGAAAGAGGATGGACCTTAAGCATGGAATGGAAGCAGACAAGGAAAAGATATGGGAAGAGGTGGTTTGGGAAGGAGCAAGACAGGGATGTGGGCAAGGAAAGGTGGTGCGAGGGGCACATGTCCTGGGACGTGGCCTGGATACTAGGGGAATGGAGCACGGTGGTTACAGCGGTCCAGATGCCAAAGACACCGACCCATAAATACCAGAAAGGTTAACAGTGTAGGGAGGGCGTTTGGACTTTTTAAGGGTCACAACGGATTGCACTTCCAAGGAAATTCTAACTTTGGATGGACGAGAAGACTTTGGTCTCTCAGGAGGGACTACCTGAATCTTAAATGATTTGCTTGGGCCTCGAGAGAAGCTCTGGATTGGACGCAGTTTATCCAAAGCTCTGGAGGTGCGAGGAGGGGCGCACAACCACACCGACCTGCAAAATCCACATCATTACCAACGAGCTCTGCACGTGAGGCCAGGCTTGGGGATCCTTGATACATACGTCTTTACTGCAGCTGATGCTTTTCTTCGACTACGTTCCTAGATGTATAATTACTGGGTCAAAGATGACCCTTTGATATTATTGATCCCTATTCCATATTACCAAATTCATTTCTGAAAAATGTATACCAACTTACATTCTCATGTAGTTGGGAGTAACCCTTTTCCTCTATCCTTAACAATATTGGATAATTAAAAAAAATTTTTTTTTTGTATGTCACAGAATTGTATCGTCGTTTTGAGGCAACTTTCTACGTATCTATTTTATTCTGCATTTCTTCCTGCATTGTGTTAACCTTATTCCAGGCTGTCACTGCAAGGACATTTCTATAGCAAACAGCCTTGGGAAGACACCGTATCTCCCTCTGGGGCAGAAAGCAGATATGTTTGTTGTGCAGAGAGCAAGGAGAATAGCTCCCTCCAGGCGCAAAGATGGGGCAGGTTTGCTGGTAGCCCTTTAAGACTGCAGGTTCCTAAGTTCAGGATTCCCCAGCCTTGAAATAAACCCACGGCATGTGCAGTATGCACTTGAGCTACTCTGCATCGCCCCCATGCATCTGGAGGGGCAAGGGGAGCCAATGCAAACGGGAGGCTCATACCTGCTGTGCCAGGAGTAATAATGTCCATTTGTCTCTGATAGAGGAGTTTCATGGCTTCTGCCAGCATCCATGAAACCGATGCAGGCTAACTTCTAGCTGGCAAGCTGAGTAATATTCCAGCTTCTGCACAGTTCTGGATAGTAATTTTTTTTTTTTTTGACAGTAGTTTTTGAGCTGAGTGTTGACCATGCAGGCTTTCTCCTGGGTGGTAGGGGAAGGGCAATGTAGGCAAAGGGAGCGGCTCCTATGAAGGCAGAGGCAGATTTTGGAGGGCTTGGTAGACTATTTGGTTCTGTTCGTGTTTAGAAATGTAAGGCTGGCTAAGATCAGGAGGACAGAGGTGAACAAGCCTGGAAGTGACGATGACAGTGGCAAGAAGTGACTGAAGACAGTGGCAAGACAGCCAGCTGGGAAGCTGTTGTAGAAAGCCAAGAACAAAGGGCACAAAAGTACCCGAGGAGTCTCAGAGGGAAAAAGGGTACCAGATTGGAAGTGACAACTCGGGGGCGGGGGGGGGGGGGGGGATGTCTTGGGGGAGGGGTGGAATCTGTTTGCTCTCAGGAGGGAAGTCTAAGCTAGAAATGGTGTTTTAGGAAAGAGTATAAACCGTAGTTGTCGCCTTCAGAGAGCTAATAAAATTAGATGAGAATGGGATGGAGAACATTTGCTCTCACAAACCTGAGGCTTATCGAGGCCAGGCAGATGACACGTGCTAGTGAAGTGGACCAGGTGCAAAAGTCCCCCCAAAGAGGCAAAAGGTAGAGCAGACTTTCTATGACATGCTTTGCGGTAAGAGCCTATACATTCTATCGAAAACACCTGTGTGCGAGCGCCCCATGGTTACTTGAAATTTGCTGAGGAAGTCTACAATGGAGAACAGAGGAACGTTAAAGTCAGTCACCCCCTTTTAGGGTGATTTTTGCCCTTAGGTTCCCTCAGAGCCCAGAGTCCGGGCCCAAACAAGCCAGATGATGGCGGGGATGATGGTGATGATTTTAAGAAGCTGGGAAGTGGAATTTTTGTGTTGAAACTTTTAAAAAAAAATTTTTTTTTAACGTTTATTTTTGAGACAGAGAGAGACAGAGAGAGACAGAGCATGCACGGGGGAGGGGCAGAGAGAGAGGGAGACACAGAATCGGAAGCAGGCTCCAGGCTCTGAGCTGTCAGCCCAGAGCCCGATGCGGGGCTCGAACTCACGGACCGTGAGATCGTGACCTGAGCTGAAGTCGGAGGCTTAACCGACTGAGCCACCCAGGCGCCCCATGTGTTGAAACTTTTTGAAGACGTCCAAGCCCGGTTCAGCATCTGGGCCACGGTCTTGTTGTGATGGTAACATGAGGACCACGCGGAGAGCCACACATACGTTGCCTTTCAGACAACAGGGCCTTTGGAGCTTGTATTTGCCCCACAGAGCAGATGATCTGCTCACTATCCAAGCTCTGTTCTTGTACGTTCAGCTGAATAAACAAGGTTTTAGAACTAACGAAGTAGACCAGCTTGCTTCCCCCACCCCCTGGTGTGAGGAGGCATCGCTGTCTAAGCCATTGTCAGGAAAATCAAGCTTTGTTGTTTTTCATAGATAAAGTGGATTTGGCTCGCAGGCGTTCACCACCTTTGTGAAGCAGACAGGTTTGTCCTCACCTGACTTCAACCCCCCAACTACGCGCTAAGTTGCTCTGTGCTCTCCAAACATACCTGAAGCCAGTTACTGGGAAAGGCGTTTTGTCTAAATGGAATTTCGGAGAGGGGTCTGATCATCTGACTCTCACATGGCCGTGGAGCTTCTCAGCTCAGTCTCACTCGAGAGTAAATTTCCTTGGAATCCTATCAGCCAAGTGATGGAAAAAGGGCCTTGAGGCTTTTCTCTGACCTTCCCCGCCCCCGACAGAAACTACAAGTCAAGATGTTGGATTTCTGAGGGTGCCTGCTGTGAATTTTAAAAAGCAACTGAAATCATTGTTGTTCTTCCTCCTTTGTGTCTCTGATTTGCATGTTTTTCTCGTGTTTTGGGCTCAATTTTTTTTTTTTAATTTTTTAACATTTATTATTGAGAGACAGAGACAGAGCATGAACAGGGGAGGGGCAGAGAGAGAGGGAGACACAGAATCCGAAGCAGGCTCTAGGCCTGAGCTGTCGGCACAGAGCCGACGTGGGGCTCGAACTCACGAACTGCGAGATCATGACCTGAGCCGAAGTCGGACGCCCAACCGCCTGAGCCACCCAGACGCCCCTATAATGCATTTGAGATTAATGCAAGTTGTTGCCTGTATCAATACTCAATTGCTTCTTATTGCTTAATATTATTCCAGTATATGAATGTACCATATTTTGTTTACTTATTCCTTGTTTTTTAAAATTTTTAAAAAATATTTATTTATTTCTGAGAGACAGAGAGAGACAGAGCATGAGCAGGAGAGGGGCAGAGAGAGAGGGAGACACAGAATCTGAAGCAGGCTCCAGGCTCCGAGCTGGCAGCACAGAGCCCGACGCGGGACTTGACCTCACGAACCATGAGATCGTGACCTGTGTCGAAGTCAGACGCGCAAGTTTATGACCCCATCTATTCAATCATTAAATATTTATGGAACACCTGCGAATTGTCAGGCACTGTACAGAGCTGGTGAAAACATCCATCCCAAGGGGTCCAATGAGTCACATGCTAAATTTTAGCATATTCTTCCAGGGGCGCCTCAGTGGCGCCATCGGTTAAGCATCTGACTCTTGATTTTGATGCAGGTCATGTCATGGTGAGTTTGAGTCCCTCGTCGGGCTCTGCCCTGACAACGTAGAGCCTGCCTGGGATCCTCTCTCTCCCTTGCTGTCTACTCCTCCCACATGCGCACCGTCTCTCTTAAAAATAAGGAAATAAACATTTTTTTAAAAGAATATTCTTTCAAAAAGAAACTTCCAAGAAGAAACATCTCCTATAAAAGAGTTGTTTTCAAATATGCTATACACATTCCGAATGTTCATTTACGATTATATGGATTGATTGTGCAATCATATTTTGCACTCAGTGACCTTTTCAACGCAGCGTAATTCCATACTGTCTTGATATTACATGCTCTAAATCACTTGTAAGGAAAGAAAAATATGAGAAGCTAAATGTGAGAGAATGCTTATGTTTCCATACTTTTTTTTAAACAAACAAACAAACAAACAAACAAAAACATTGAAAAAGCATGCTTAAGAAAGCTCCATATCTTATTCATAGGACAAGGTTTAAGTTAAAGACATGTAAACTTGCAAAAGGGTTGAAGCTGTTTCTTTTATTCCAATCCCTTAGCACTGTCTAGAGAGAGGAAGTTATATAATGTAGAGGATGGGAGAGTTCTTTTTTTTTTTTTTTTTTTTTAATTTTTTTTTTTTTTTCCAACATTTTTTATTTATTTTTGGGACAGAGAGAGACAGAGCATGAACGGGGGAGGGGCAGAGAGAGAGGGAGACACAGAATCGGAAACAGGCTCCAGGCTCCGAGCCATCAGCCCAGAGCCTGACGCGGGGCTCGAACTCACGGACCGCGAGATCGTGACCTGGCTGAAGTCGGACGCTTAACCGACTGCGCCACCCAGGCGCCCCGAGGATGGGAGAGTTCTTAAAGTATTAACATTTGCTCCTCAAAACAGAGATTAAAAAAAATGTTCTTTGGATTTTTTTTTTGAACAAAAGAAAATAAATGTTAATATTCATGTTTAACGGCTGTGTTTCTAGTTCATTGCAAGCCTGATATTTCAGATTTTTCTTCCTTTCCCCTAAGGATTTAATTTATGTATGTAAGTTACACAGGGAATGGTCTTTCTACCATCATTTGCTTCTCGAAATTGAACTTTCATGACTGTTAGAAAACCCCATCTACTTCCAGACTCGATGCAGAGGAATAAGCTATAAACCTCATAAATCCTCTAAAAAGAGGAAAAAAAAAAAACAACCTCATAAATCCTCAGTGTGAAGTTTAGAAATTCCCCACTTTAAAACACTCTAAAGAAAATTTCAAGTTATTCTCCTCTGTATAAAGAAACTGAGGCAACATATATTTTCATTATGCCAGAGTAGGGTTTATGCTTATATTGGGAACTAGAATTGCTTTCAAAATGGTCTATGTTTACCAATTTATATTAACATGCTTCTGTTCTCTGTAAAATTTTGTCTATCAAAAAAAAAAAAAAAGGCAAGTTATACCCCTCCAAAACCCTTAATTTGTGTCCCCAAAGTTTTACATTAATTTTTGATTCAATAATGAAATAGTTAAAAAAATATCTTGTTACTACAAAGTAAAAAAAAAAAAAAAAAGATAATCTTTTGATTTCATCTAACTCACCCACCTGTCAAGAAAACACATACCATCCCAGACACTAAATTCAATATTTTAAAAGTAATCCAGGGGCGCCTGGGTGGCTCAGTTGGTTATGCGTCCGACTTCGGCTCAGGTCATGATCTCGCTGTTCCGGAGTTCGAGTCCTGTGTTGGCTCTGTGTTGACAGCTCAGAGCCTGGAGCCTGTTTCAGATTCTGTGTCTCCCTTGCAGTCTCTGTCCCTACTCCTCTTGCACTCTGTCTCTCTCTCTTTCTCTCTCAACAATAAATAAACATGAAAAAAATAATAAAAGTAACCCAAAGATACAGAAAATGTCCTGTCACTGAAACATGGCATATCGTCATTCACCGTGACCCATTTTCTGCATGGCTCATAAAGGCAAGACAAAAAAAGTATTACAACTAAACGTTGTTTGGAAAAATCTTGACCTTTCTCGAATAAACACACTATTTCACACTATAATTTACCTTGTACTTTACAAACTTTATTAAATAATGAGCATTACTAACTTTATCTTATATACAATATTTAAACTATGTTTTCCTAGATGCATTTTTTTTTTTTTTTTGCACAAAGACTAGGTAAAAAGTGAACTTAAAAAAAAAACAAACAAACCTGAACGTTCAGTACAGAGACCCAGTAAGAACTTGACATAATTTTAAGTACGTATAACTTTCCCCCCAGTTATGTACAATCCTACCCCACGTCCAAAAGAAACTATCTTAAACGGAAGCATTTAATTGGTAACTTTGAGGAAAAATATGAACATGATTATATATACACACAGCTCTCAAAATCTGCATCCTGGCTGACAGAAGACATCTAAAAGGTAAAGGTTTATCCTAGAACCTAAAGACAATGACACAGACATTTTATACAGCACGACATCCACCTTGGTGCAGCCAGGTGACATCGAAGCCATGCAACGAGAACACTGGTGTGAAGGGTTCATAATTTCTGAGAGTAAGACACTGCGGTAATATGGACAATATAGAATTGGGGGTCATACACACTAAACAGCAAAAATAGGAAACTACATTCTAGGACAAGAAGAATCAGATAACTTTGTTTTGCAAGCACACTAACAAGCCCTTCTGGCAAGTCTGAGAACATGCTTCCTTGCAGGGCTTGTCTTTTCTGACACTACTTAGTCCTGAAAACTCCTATCAAGTATAAAGAAAGGCAGTGAAAGAAGGAATGTCTCTAGAGAACCATGCTATCCAACAGGGACTTTGTTTGACAAGCTCTAAGAAGAAAGAATATAGAGAAGGAAGAAACTTGGATTCTTTTCGGTTATTTCAAAGGAAAAACGAAGGTCTTTCGGTACCTGCTTGTAAAATAAGGATGGTCACGTCTGATGTTTCGTGGTTAAGAAAACGAGGCACAGGACTCAAGAAGAGGAAAAGAATTATGGTGAGATGTCACCGATGGAAATCAGTATCGTTGCTTACCTTCGGATAAAAGGCCCACACCCCCTTTCCTACACATATAGTTTTCAAAATAAAAAACCGAGCAGGTGGGGAAGGGATCACAGAACGTAAAACTGCTTAAAGGGAGCCTTAAAAGGCCACAGTTTAAGAACACACTCTTCTTGCATTGACCGGAATCTTCAATAAAATACAACATTGTTATAAAGGACCCACAGATCTGCCTTCGCTTCTCTCTTGTGCTTCTTCGGTTTTGTTTTTTACTCTCAAGGTCTGGTTTTTGCAGTTTCCTTCCATGAAGTGGTATGTTGGTCCGTGATATCACAGTGAGCGGCTACTCGAAGACCATAATGACAATGAAAAGAGGTTTTTAGTCACAGCTTAGCAGCCAAAGATTCTTTGCTCTCAAACAACGAAAAGAGGCCCTCGTGTTATGCTTAGTTTAAAAAACACATTTCATCGCGGTCAACGAAATCCTCAAGGCTTCATCCTCATCAAGGATGAGGTCATTTGGTTGAATACGAAACTCAGGAAAGTACAAAGGAAACACTGCTGTGCAAAGGGTGACGCTAACGTGTGTTGTTGTGTTTTAGCTCCTGGCTTGCTTTGTGTTGAGTAGAGATACGCACAAAGAAATAGCATGCAGGGTTCTATTTCCGCCCCCTCTTTAACTGTAATATGAGGAGATAACCATCTTTTCTATTTTCTTGCTTGGAGTTTTCTTTAAGCACTTGAGGAAAGCATTCCTTTTACTCCAGCCATCAAAAATAAACATAAGAGCGAGCACATTCTCCAGACCTCGTCCAGGAACAGAGGTAAGGATTTTGGCTTATACAAAATTGGTCTTGCTACCTTCTGGTGCACAATAGGTACCCAATTTCTACACTAGCGTGACCCTGATAGAGAAATCACAGATACAGAGTGAAACGGGCACCGGAGATTCATCCTCCAATGAGAGATCTCCAGCTTAAGTTTTGCTAGGGTCTTGTCGCAAATGAAACCCAAATGCCCGATGTGATTCACGTAATCCTTTAAACAGCTTTCGTTTCCCCTCTTTCGCAAACATGCGGAAAAGCCTCCTTGCTGCCTTTGGGTCCTAGAATAAAACTATTTGTGGGTTCTGGATAATAGGAGAGGATTATGGCATTTGTTAAAGTCTGGACACTATTGTCAGGATATGGGAGAACGTATCACGGCCATCAGGTTAAAAAAAAAAAAAAAAAGCCTAAAAATTTTCAAGTAAGATCGACTTACAGGAGACACGACACAGCATCAGAGAAGACACTGGCTATACAGTACGATTCCGGCTGGCTTGTCAGCCGTTTCCAAAAGTTGTGCTGGAAAAGAAAGTATGGTTTACACTTCTGGTTATTACAAAATCGTTTTTAATCTGGTACATAGAAAACACCTCTCAGTATCTGTAATCTGTGAGCCTCACACGACATTGGTTTGCGCAGCTTCTACTGAGAAACTTAGGCAAAGCTGCTGGAACTGAGACATTGAAATTTTTCCCTCAGCGACTGGACGATGTTTTGCTGATTGGGAGACGGCCCCCTCCAAAGATAGTCATTCAGTTTGTCCGAATCGTCGTAGGACGTCAGGTATGGTGAAATCCCAAGTGGGTCGCCCATTGGCTCTTTGGGAGAGCACGGACTGTTCACAGAGTAAGACGTGTTGTTGCTACGGGTCTTCTCAGTAAAGTCAGCATCCGTCATCTGTGGGACAGCTTTCTTCCTACGACCGTGAGATGGCTCTAACTCTGACTCATCTTCTTCTGACTTTATTTCCACGTAGTCGTCTTCGTCTCCTTCAGTCTCCTTGAAATTGGAAAAATAGTTCTGTGTAGCTATTTGAGCACTTAAGGGCAAATTTCTATTGACGACCAGAACCTTCTGTGAGTCTTGGAGCGTGAGATCGGAGCGTTTTTCAGTGCCCTGTTGACACGAGTCAGCCATACCTGGCAGCAGATCCTGGTGGCTCTCACACCTTGAACTTTTGTGCAAAGACAGCAGCTGTTTCTTTCCCACTTCTCCAGGGTAGTTGATGGAGTCCACGGACTTGTTTATCAAGATTGAGGAAGATGACTGGGACCTATTATAAGGCTGAGATTTAGCACTGATTCCTTTCCGACCCAAAGAGTTGTAAAGGTGGCCCTGGTAAGAGTTCTCTTTGTTGGGCTGACTGACTATCACACTGTGTCTCTGGAAGGAGCCCAGCAGAGGGTCGGAGGTTTGAAGAGAAGGCACAGAGCAAGCTGTGGACAACTGTCTTGGAATGTTTTTTGTGTTGATCTCTAAAGTGGGATGTTTCGACTTCAAGTCTTGCTCTGGCTGGGGACAGAAGTGCACTAACTCTCCATTACTATAGGTTGAATGCAAAAGCCAATCTTCGCTGCCATGTTGGGACCGGGGAGCTGATGCAGACGTGGGGTTGGAGGGTTCTCGAGGGCTGGCCCAGCCGTCCTTCTGGGTCTTAAAGGGGGTCTCTCTGAATACAATCTGGTCGTACAATTGGGAATACTCGGCAATCCTGGCACCTGGAAGGCAAATGTGAAACAATAAACATACATAGGGTTATGTCCACATGCAAAGATTAAAAAAAAAAAAAAAAAAAAAATATATATATATATATATATATATATATATATATTTATATACATAACTTGCTAACAAACATATTTAAAACTTTTAAATAGACAGGACTTTTAAGTGTGAGGATGAGTCATCACTGAGTACTAAGCAACGCGACCTAATAATCCATAGTTTCATAAAAAATAAAAATGTCACCAAAAATGTCACCTAAAGGTTCATTTAATTTGATATCATTCTGGATGAGTTTACTTCAGGTCTGCACATGTTCACTATCTATGATGGAAATTTCTGGTGTTCTTTACAAGCATGAAATGGTGTCAGTGCTAAAAAACGGGCATCATAAAAACAAGAAGGTCAGCACTTAAACCCTGGTCAATGAAAAATAACACAAGTGCCGTTAAGAGGAATATGACACAATCCACTAGTGGCTACCCCTGGCTTCTCCCTAGTCTTGATTGGTCCCAGACAACGACTCCTTCAAGAGGCCGCTCCTGGTGGCTGTTCCTCTACTTCCCGTTTCCAGGTGGCAGTCCACTGCCACTGTCTGGGAAACCAGTGTCTTCAGGAGGTCCTCCCTTCCAGTATTTCAAAACCATGTGTATTGACTGACCCACATCTCCCTTCCCATCCCCAAGAAGTTGGGCATTGAAGTCTATGCTTCCGAGATATTGGGAATGAACCATCTGTGCATAGGATCGATAGTGTAACATTCTCTAGTATTTGGCCAGAACAGGATTTGACTGTTACTTCCACAAAAGCTATTGTCACGTTAAATTAAGCTGTGAGGCCATTCTCCTCTCTGTTCCACTTCTGAGTACAGATATTTCTAAAGATGTTAACAGAATCGAGATACGGATAGAATATTCTCTTGGACCAGGAATGTTTTAAGAGACTGAGCCAAGAGAATGTCAATTTCAAGAGCTACCCACCCCTCCATCATCCCAATCCGGGTATCCACATGACCACCCTAGGATCAAAAAATTCCATGCATCCTATAAATTACCCAGAACACATCTACATAGTCTTTATGAAAGGGATCTATCCCATATAAGATGGCCAGCAAGTGACATTACATTTTCTTCTTCTTTAAGCTTTTGATATTTTTAGTAGCCTATTGTTAGCAAATTATCCCTTGAATTTAAATAAAATATTTAGTTGAGTTTCTGCCATTTCTTTTGTCTCAATCTTCTATGAGAACAGAAGACAAGTTGCAATTAGTCTGTGTGCCTTTAATTGCGAGCTTCTCAAATTGCTTCCCTAGTCCTCCAAATCAGGGTAAATCGTCTGTTTAACTTTGTACAGACCCTACACTCAGATCCTTCAGGTTTTCAAGTCCAGATTCCTTGGAAGAACAGAGAATATCAGTTTAGAATTTCTAGTAACAAAAACATGAGCTATTATTCCTTAAATGGAATAATGACGATTCTCAATGCCAATTAAATTTGGCAACCCCTTAAGAGATTGTAAGTATTGATTGGGGCGCCTAGGGGGCTCAGCTGGTTGAGCGTCTGACGTCAGCTCAGGTCACGATCTCATGGTTTGTGAGTTCAAGCCCCGCGTCGGGCTCTGTGCTGACAGCTCAGAGCCTGGAGCCTGCTTCAGATTCTGTGTCTCCCTCTCTCTCTGCCCCTCCCCAACTCATGCTCGGTCTCCCTCTCTCTCTGTCTCTCAGAAATAAACATTAAAACAAAAAAGCACTTTAAGAAAATCTACATGAACCAAGGTGCTCACATTAGCCATTCTGAAATCTATAATGTTTCATTAACTATGAAACCCAAACAAAGGCAACTGAACTTTTAGACATAAGTCACTGGTTAGTGAAAGTCAAATGGTTCTGCCCAAACCATTGCCATTTATATTACGGCCCTGCACCTGATCCCGCGGCTAAGTCAGGAGGGCTCTGAACTTTTACAAGATTCCAATAAGGTGACAATTTTGGGGAAAGCAATGAGAGCTAATTAAACCATTTGGTTAAACTATTTCAGTACCAAAGTTTAACCATAAAGTTGTGTATGAACATGGTAGCCCAGATGATCTGAAACCATGTATTACCCAAAATATCCACAGTATTTCTCATGCCTCTTTCTTCCTAATCACACGCTCTTCCTATTCCTTTGCTTTATCAAATCTGATTTACCTCTCAAGACCCTCTATAAGCCCTACCCCTTTCATGAATCATTTTCTGATCCATTTGTTTTCACTGAAGTGTTGTATTAGTGTGGACCATAATATTTAGCTATTGGTTGCACACACATGCATAGACATGCACACACGCATACACTCAATCTTGTGTTGCTAATTGTTTTATGTGGTCTAGTTTATCATTCCAGCTAGTCTATGAGCTTTTAGTCTTGGAGAACAATCCTCACAGAGCACCAAGCATAATTTCGGATAGAAATCAGTCTCGGAAACTACTTAATTATTCTGATAATTTTTGGACTGCCACCTTTTATTTCAAGCATTGTGTTAAAAATGGAGGTGCTTAGGGTGCCTGGTTGGCTCAGTCGGTCAAACGTCCGACTTCAGCTCAGGTCATGATCTTGTGGTTTGTGGGTTCGAGCCCTGGGTTGGGCTCTGTGCTGACAGCTCAGAGCCTGGAGCCTGCTTCTGGTTCTGTGTCTCCCTCTCTCTCCGCCCCTCCTCCACTCACATTCTGTCTCTCTCTCAAAAATAAACCTTAAAAATTTTTTTTAAAAAAATGAATGTGTTTTTTCTAAGACCATTCCCCAGAGAGTAGAAAGGCAGCCTAGAAAATCAGGGGCATAGCAGAAAAAGAGGAAGCAGGAAAGTAGTCTTTGATTAAAATGCTTCCTATAGACAACTCATAATGCACACAGTTTACCTTTGGATAATAAAAAGTCGACCATTTATAGATTTGCAATAAAAAGTATCTCAGAAGTAGACAATATACTGTGCCTATCTAAGTTGTGGAGTTTTTGTTCTGTTTTGTCTCAGCTTGGCATTCTAAGAGAGTCTATAACTTGTTTGATGGCAATGTGAATAAGAGACTGCTTCCAAAGGAACAGGTGTCATTAAATAGATTTCTTTAGCCAGATGTATAGGAAATAGCCAGTGCAAGATGACACTTCTAGTCTAAAAACCTTAGTATCGGTCAGCTGGTTCAGAAGTCCCCATCATCCTTAGTTCTGGCATTAACAGACTTTATAGAACATGTATATTATCATTATGTGACGACCCAGGGCTGTCCCTGGTTTACTTCTCTTTTGTTCATTTCAATGGTGGTGTTCTTAGGATTCCAGATGAAAGCTTGAAGTGATCCTTACCGAGAAAATATGAAATATATTGCTTTCAAGACAGACGATTAATGTCAATGTTTCTGATACTGCTTGAGATGTGGACCAAAGCATAAAATGTTATTTTGCCTTCTCTACTTTATGCAAAAAAAAAGGAAAATTCCTCAAACCTATATGGAGTCTTCTCCCACGTAAAACATCACACAAAAAGGGAACCAAAGGTTTTGTGGCCTCAAAGACTATCAGGAGGGAGGACTGACTGACCGAGAATGCCGGCATGCTATCATAGGCTCTAAACAGCGGGGTAAACTAGACCTGGTTGGGTGATTTAAAGGCAGAAATCTGACCCGGGGCCTGTAGACCCCCCGCCAGAGAGTTCAATAAAGGTGCTCGAGAGTTTCAGCAGGTGAATAGGGCGTTCCTCCTTCCGTACAACACCGAGAGCAAGCTCCTGGCAAAGTGGCAAGGCCCATACGAAGAAGTCTGGAGAATCGGTCCGTTCGATTATGACGTCCTGTGCCCAGATAAACAAGAGAGAGAAAAGGAGTCATCATGTCAACTGATTGAAAGCCTAGTGGGCACAGGAAGTGGTCTCGATCCACCCGGATGGAAGATTCCTCAGGTCTGAGAGATGGCAGGCCCTAGGGACGTGCTCCTGCCAGACAGCAGGGGAGACCCCGCTCTCAGAAGATGACTTTGGAGCGATCTCCTCCTCTTGGTTGGGGAGAACGTCGGTAGTAGCCCACCATGTCAAGAAAGGACCCAGATGCAAAGCTGAGAAAAGATCCTATGGGATCCCAAGAAGACATCAGTAGGTAAAAGCAAAAAGAGAACAAACCAAAAATAAAAAGAAGCAAAAGAAAACCCCAAAAGGAAAATCTGTCCATACTTAAAAGGTGGGTAAAAAAGAAGATTATTCAAAGTAGTTGTAAGCCCTAATGAAACAGCACTGAAGGACACGCTTCCATCAATTTTTGAGTTTTGCATGTTAATAGATGGTCCGTGTTCAAAACAACCTGGCTCAGGTGATTACCACTTTTTAAAGAACAGTCTGCTGGTATAATCTACCATCATCAGAAACCTTGGAGCTGGATTTCTCTTAGCCCAGGTTTGGTCAGTGATTGCACTGCTGTTTACAATGCCATCTCTGTCCCCAAAGAGTCCTTCTGCGGCTGGAACCCACTTCTTTTCCACGTGTAACAACAAACCAGCTTAGCAACGCTAGTGTTGGAAAAGGGATCCAAATCAATTCAAGCATATTCTCGCAAGGAGGAAAAACATATGCCCATCTGGTCTCTCACACTCATACAAAATTCACTTTTCACCTTCATTTTATTTAAAAAGAAGAAGAAGGACTCAAGAGAGTCTGCAAAGTCCTTCAGGTAGCAATTCCAGGGCTTAACTGCCCTATTTGTTAGGAAACTTCACTGTGTGATTAGTTCTAGAAAAAGAGGCAAGCTGTAGACAATTCTTAAATACTCCCAAACTTGAAAAAAAATCCCTATACGTCCTTGTCATGTAGCTTGTGGCTTCATTTTGGATTTGGAGATCCCCTTCTCATTCTCTGGTTTCCACGAAGAGAAGGAAATCAACCTCCAAGAAAGGGGGTGAGTGGCACCAATCTGGCCAGATGAGCCGTGTCACTATCCTGCTAACTACCTGAATGTGCCTCGATACTGAGCCATCTGGGTTTTACTTTTAATTGGAGAAAGCTCTCCTCTCATTTGATACTGAGGTGGTCCTTTGTCAGAAAAATCTAGGGCAGGGATTCTTAAAATAGGATCAAAAGACCACACTGTTTTAAACTGCAGACTCCTGGGCCTAACCCCAGAAATCTCTCTGGGTCTAGAGGTGAAAAGCTCCTGAGGTGAGAAGCAGCATGCCCTCAGGTTTCTCCTCCTATGACAGTCATGTGTCTCATTCACACACGTGTCCTTCCACCAGGATCAGTGTCGAGTTTTGTGTATGTACTTCTTTATAACACAGAGAGAAGTCAAACCTTTAGCCCCAGTCCTGCCAATATTGTACCTGAGATCCCAGATTTCTGCCCCAGAAAGGAGGCTTGACTGAAGTTATTAAACTTTTTGGAAGCTATGTGAGAATACCAAGTAAGATAGTATTAAATGCATGATAGCAGCTATTTAAAACACACACACACACACACACATACACACACACACACACACACACACACACACACACACACAAACTGGTAACAGAAATACATGGGAAACAACTAAGGTATAAAATGTGAATAGCTCTTAAAGAGAGCAGAGAGGACTCCTTTTCCCCTGTGAGGATGAGTGGGCATTTTCTGTTGGGATTCTGGAACAACCCTATTCCATAGGCTTCCAAATCTTCAAAGCGTACTTGAGCCACTGCTCATTCCCAGCACACTGATTCACAGGGAAAGGCTTTACGTGATGCCACAAGTTCAACTGACTGCTATTTTTTACACTTCAGAGTGGAGAACGGGTCTTAAAACATCAAGCCTGCAGTGACAGTGTTAAACCTACAAAAAAAGCCTCCGAGACCAAATCTTACTCCCAGAGACTCTGAGCCAAAAGTGGGAAAAGATGAGCAACGGCCTCGCCACTGTTTGTTAGTAAGTCAGCGGTCTCGATTTGAGAGAATGAACGTCTGAGTGGCAATGTTCTCAAGGTTTAAGGACATTTGGAACCTGGAAGCTGCCCTCACATCCTACTTTCAAGAAGGAAGGAAAGCAGTGTGAAGGAACGTACCGATGGCAGGGCCCCCTTGCTTCTTCTCTTCTAAGATGGCCGCCAGGTCTTTGTGCGTGGACTTCTGTTGCTGGCCGGCCAGTGGCTGCTCCAACTCTGGGCTTCTCACTTTTAAGAGTTGATTTGCCTTCTTGATCTTCTGACTGTACTGCCTGGCCATCATAAAAACCCTGCTTCTTGTCTTATCTGTGGCATCCATCCCAGGGTCAGGGGTTTCCAAGTCTGTTTGGGACAGACCGCTGTTGGCCAAGTCGTAGGGATTTTCCATGGGAGGTGTTTCACTGGCCAGAGACAGCCGGTTGAGACTCATAAAGGAGTCTTCTTTAGAAATCAGGTCTTCCTCAAACGGGCAGTTGGCCCGGCTAGGTCTGCCGCTGTCTTTCAGCGGCGTGAGGAAAGCGTGGCCCTCCGGGAGGGACAGCGTGGACACGGAACGTGCCGCCTCTCTGCCCAGCTCGGGGGTGCTCTCGGAGTACAGCCTGCCCGGCATGTCCTCTGTGCTGACGGGAAATGCTGCCAGGAGCCGGTCTCTAGCTTTGACTTCATTTTTCTTGATGTAATTTTCCAGGTCATTCCAGATTTCGTCCACTTCTTCAGACAGTTTATCAGATATCGATTTATCGGCTAGGGACAGGTTACAGCTGAAAGAGTTATAGAGCAAACTCAAATAATCATTATCAGAGGGGCCCTGGTGGTAAGGGGCTTCGTCCTCACTGAACTGGAGGCTGTCCTGGGAAACGAAGGGCCTCAGACTGTCGCAGCATGCAAAGTCGGCGTCCAGACCTAAGAAGGTGCTCCTCTTGGGACGCTTCAGGCTGCTGCATTTGAAGTCCAGTGAGGGGGGATCTGGGAGCCCTATGGTGTCATAGATGTTCTCCTCAACCATCTGGAGTTCGTGTGTGCTTTGGTTCGACGCCTGGCGACCAGTTGGCGCTCCGTCCCTCATCGTGTGCAGAGAGGTCTTCTCGTGGTCAGCCTGCCTCTTTGAGAAGGCCAGCTCCGGGGTGCTCTTGGGGCGGACAGAGTCCCTGGCTGTTTTGGGGGGCGTGGGTTCGGCTTCTTCCCGTTTGGCAACCATCAGTTTCAAGTCCTCGTAACTTATGTTGTCATAGACATGGTCTACGTCATCAATAGTCAACTCTACGGATGACCCAAAGGGAGTCATTCCTTCCTGCCCTTCTGTTTTAGGGCCACTCTGCAGTTCCCTTCGGGGGCTATACTGAGAGCCACCACCGTCCCGAATTCTTATTTCGGGGGGACACGTGTTGCTCTCGCCAGCGCTACTGGCCCGCCTGACAACCCGGTGGCCAGAGCCGGTGGCTTCTGTGGATTCAATCTGTCCCATGTGCCAACTGCAAGGGCGACTGGAAGTGCCGTCTTCACACAGTCTGGCAGAGTTCAGATCCGAGGAGGAGAAAGAGGGCACGAACATCTGATAGTCATCTTCACCATCCTCATTCTCCTGAGGGGACCGACGGCTAGGAAACAAGGCTTGTCTGATCTGGTGGTCCGTCCAGATGTTTCTGATGGCTCCTCCCCCACGAAGCACGCTGATAATGGCAGAAGTGCTCGGCTGACTGTTCCTCTGTGCGGGAGATGGTCCCGTTGAGGTCCGCGGGGGAGACCCTTCCTCTCTGGAGACCTGGGGCAGATAGAGACATATTGACTGAACCGGAGTGCCATAGACACAGAGTGCCCTGGTTTTACACATTGCCTCTCCCACCGGACTATAAGGTTCTTAAAGCAAATGATCGGTAAAAGTTGATTTTCACTGAGGGGAAAAGCACTTCAGAGTTTTGCAAAAAGGGGCAGAAAGGACAGGAACTGATATTCACTTAGAAACAGGCCAGGCCATTTGCAGACGTTCTCCACAGGTAATGCTCATACTCTGCGGGTTAGATGTGATTGTACCGACCGCACACTAAGGAAATCCAGGCTCTCTCTAGTTGGTAGAAAGGCTGGGATGCAAACCTAGGTCTGACTCCAAATCCCTTACCCCAATGCAGGGAATCGGCAAAATACAGAAAACTCTTAGATGCTTCGAATAATTCCGACACGCACTTGGCAAATAACATTATATGCGTGAACGTACATGGGTATCGAGGGCCATGGTGTCTGGTTTCTCTTTGAGGCTTGACTCCTAGGAACCCTATTGTGGTTTCTGGTGTACCAGAAGCCTCTGTCAGTAACCTGACGGCACAGCTCGAGGCTTTCTCTGAAATCTGCAGACCTGCCTTGCACCTGACCAGCATTGCCTTGATTTATACATTCTAGGCAGAGACTCTGTTGCAGGAATGTAACTTAATCCACTTTTGAGCTGGTGAGCTTTTTACTTTCTCTCAAAATAGATTTGATTAAGTAATATTTAGATACCTGTTAGGAAGTAAAATATGAGCGACGTTAACAAGGTCTCATAAAAAAACACAATGGGGTCTTTTATCACTTGGAACCTTTCTTGATGGACCCCAATTGTGCAGACAGAGAGTGGATGGGCCTCTGATGCCGTCTGTAGTAGAAGGACTAGCTTCAACGAGTTGCAAGGGTTAAGACCAGTTCAAACTGATTAGTACCAGGGACGTGTTTTCTGATTGAAGCACTATAAGAACCAATGAGAACGGTCCAATGAGCAAGAATTTTTCATCACTTGTCCATGAAACTGGGATACATATTTTCTTGGAATAACCTCTCAGCAATGTGTCTGCCTGCCTGCCTGTCTGTGTATCAGGGAGGGAAGGGAAGTGTAGGGAAGGCAAGAAAAAAAATTTCATCCTGAATGTTATTTTTCTGTTAAAAATTAAAAGCTAAAAACACCCCACCCCATTAGTCATTTAATCTTGTGCTCACTTTTTTTCATGTGATCAAACCGTGGACCATTTGAGGACTAGGAACCAATGAATATGCACACGTATGGACACACACACAAATATATATATATATAATATATATAAAAATATATATATGATTAATATATTATATATAATATATAATATACAATATACAATATATTATATTATAAATATATATAATATAATATATTATAATATATAATATAAATACATTATATTATAAATATATTAATATTATATATTATATATAATTATATATATAATTATATTATATATATAATTAATAAATTATATTTATATTTATATTTAATATATAATATAAAATATATATAATAAATAAATAAATAAAATAAATATAAATATTTATAATTATATAAATATAATATAATATAATTATATTATTATAATATAATAATTAATTAATATATATTAATATATATGATTAATATATATGATTATGTAGGATATATATATAGGATATATAAAATATATATATATAGGATTATATTTATGGCTCTATTTTCTTTCCTCACCCTTTAATATCTCTCCCTTTTTACCTTACTCAGACTGTACTGGTAACATGTTTATAAAATATGGGCAGCCAGTCGCTACATTTTACAAAATAAAAAAAGTTGGTACTAACTAGTAAAGTCATGACAAAGCACTTTGAAAGTGTAACAAAAGCATTTTGTGAACAGCCAAGTAATACTTTCTTAAAATCTTCCCTTCCAGAACGATTCCCAGACCATTTAGAAAATGAACAAACCTGCGTTTTTAATATCAAAAGATGCTTTTAATAAAACTAATTAGTTGAAACTGTGGGCTTTGGAAACTGATATTTTATATCAAGTAAATCACCAGGAGAACTGAAGAAACTCTTAGATGTAGAAATAATCAATATGAGGATTTAGCACAACATACAAGCATGTGGTTTATACATCTCACTAGAGGCATATATATCTTCACTAGAGCCGTGAAGAACGTTTTTTCCCCATGGTTTTTCTACATTCTCAGCATTATGGCTATTTATAATGATACGAGAACAGCTACCACTTGTGGAGCATGTGTGTTGTTCTAGATTCTGTACTAAGCACTTTTTTTTTTTTAAAGATTTTATTTTTAAGTAAATAATTCACCCAATGTGGGGCTCAAACTCGTAACTCCAAGATCAAGAGTCACACACTACTGACTCAGCCAGCCACGTGCCCTTGTATTAATAAGCACTTTTAAAAACATATTTTTGTGGGGCACCTGGGTGGCTCAGTCTTGTGGTCCGTGAGTTCGAGCCCTGCGTCGGGCTCTGTGCTGACAGCTCCCAGCCTGGAGCCCGTTTCGGATTCTGTGTCTCCCTCTCTCTCTGACCTTCCCCCTGTTCATGCTGTCTCTCTCTGTCTCAAAAATAAATAAACGTTAAAAACAATTTTTAAAAACCACGTATTTTTGCATTTAATGTTTATGACAATTCTGTAAATTAGAAAACTAAGTCTTGGTAAGGTTAACAACTTGCCTGTAGCCATACAGCTTAGGAGTGACAGAAATGGATTTGAATCCATGTCTGAATCCATAGCATGTACATGATCTTAACTGCCACCCCCCTCTTTTTTGCTCTTGCTCTCTCTCTCTCCCTCCTTCCCGTTCTCTCTCTCCCCCCACCCCCGCCACACACGTTCATACATATACACATACAAAAGGCCTTGGAATATGTATTCCGGGAGAAATGTTAAGCTATTAGGAAGAATGTTTCTGGAGCGCCTGGGTGGCTCAGTCGGTTAAGTGCCCGACTTCAGCTCAGGTCGTGATCTCGCAGTCTGTGAATTCGAGCCCCGCGCCCGGGCTGTGCTGACAGCTCAGAGCCTGGAGCCTGCTTCGGATTCTGTGGCTCCCTCTCTCTCTGCCCCTCCCCTGCTTGTGCTCTGTCACTGTCTCTCTCTAAAATAAACATTAAAAAACAAACAAGAGTATTTCCTGTTATAAACTCCTCTGTCATCAGTAAGTCTATCCTCCTTACATTCGGTATTGTTCATTAGCGTTAGGAGACAGAACTTTACCACTAAGAAAAAAGTACATTGCTTTACTTCTCCCGTACAGAGACCTGGCTTGGATCACTATTGTTGAAAATTTCCAATAAGCTCTTGAGATTCCATCTTTAGGACCGACAGAGTGATCCCCCCGACTGGTACTGAGCAGGGCTCAGTGGTCCGAGGTCTGAGTTTGGCTGCCTTAAAGACGAGGGTACCCTCTGTGCTGTTTATGAAAACAAACAAACAAACAAACAAAAATCAAAAGCTCGTGCTGGATTTCAGGACAATAACCCACTAATATGTTTCAAACGCTTCCAAACAAAAATATGTACCTCCTGAAAAAAATCCGCATGCTCTAATTTTAAGAAAGTTACTTCGGGGGAAGACTGTTGATTTTTAGACATTTTACTGTATTTAATGGAGGGATAATAAGCACTTATTAACAGAATTACTTGGGCCCTGTGCTAAGGAGTGGTGCAGTGGAACTGTGGGAAGAGCTCTTTGGAACCACATCCTCACAGATATAAGACATTACACAAGAAACCACAACCAGTTTTCGAAGACTTACTAACTTAGACAGTTGGTCAGTAGCCGCTATATTAGACACGATCCAGGCCAGGATACAAGATCTGTGCTTCATAGGTAATAAATTCGGATATACATCTTTCAAAAGAGCACACCATTTTTATTCCCCTTCTCCCAACCTCTTACCGGAAGAAAAATGAAACTTCACATAGCGAAGCTTCATTATATTGACATATGACCCTACGTCTCCTACCAACAGCGGGACCGTATTCTTAGGAGATCCCTGTGACCGAAGGCTAATGCTTTAAAAAGGGGGCAACGTTTGGGACGCAGGAGCCTGGGTCTTGTGTGCACAGACGTGCAGGGCAATGTGGGGTGGACCCCGCTAGCATTCAGGGTGCAGGTGTTACACCCTAGGTAACCTTACAGCTTTGGAGGTGAGAGGTGGGACAGAGGGATGAAGAAATCATTGCCTTGGTTCTGATAAATGAAGCAGGGGGAGGGAGGAGGTTATAAGGACGAGTCCTTACTTAAATCTTACCTCAAGATGTGAAATAACTGTTTACACTTGGGATATAGACCGGGGATGAGATATATAAGGGTACTTTAAAGGGTCCCTCAGTAAACATTTCAAAATAAGAAATGTAATAATGCTTACCTTTTGGATGTCTTGTGCTGTTTCTGAAAAATAAAAAAGGTTTAAACATTTTTTTTTGAGGTTTAAAAATGTAACTCATACATATGTAAACACTCCTCTTTCACAGGACTTCAAAACTTGCTAATAACGGAACCCTGAGAGGCTTTTGGGCCCTTTAGACCTAATTTTCAGAAAATGCCACTCGGTTTATCCTGGTCATATATCCTGGATTACACGTAAAACAACTTTCCATACATCTGCGTGTGAAGTATCTTTCTGAATCCCTACGAGCAACAGACCGATTCACGTTAATACGTTCCACAGCCTTCCTCCCAAATACGTATTACCTGAAATACCTGCCCTAAGCCATGAAAATCACTTAAACAGAAGACTATGCTGCTGCTAATTTTTAAACATTTACTGGTTTTGACTGCAAGGAACAGACAGCATTTATCACCGGGGTCACCTTGGCGCTGGGCTAAGGAGTGGTGCAGGTGGGTGTCTGGGAGAGGCGTGTACAGCCACATCCTTACAGACGCCCTTTCAGATCACCTGATGACGTGTGTATCATCTTCAAAAACTGTTTAATTACGGAAGCGTATACAGTAAACAGGGATCGAACCCTCTCCACAAATCCCACCCTGTGGAAATGACCATACTTGCAGACTGATTGATGGTCCTCTTTCCTGGTCCCATACCCACTGACACCAGCCCACCACAATACATGGTTTTGTTTTTAAAAGAAAGGTGCAAACCCAGCATTGCATTTCCTGCTGAATCTATGTAGACACTCTGGTCAGTAGATAGGGAGGTACTCTATTGACAACTGCAGAATATTCCACATAGTATTATACAATTTACTTAACTCTTTCCCACTGGATGAGCATTCGAGGTGCTGTCCTATTACAAAGGCTGCAAAGAACACACACACACACACACACACACACACACACACACACACACACACTGATCTAGCCATACTTGTGTGAGTACGTCTATACAGGAAGTGTCCTTATGAAATTTATAAAAGTGAAAAAAAGCAGAATTGCTGAGTCCAGGGCAAACACACATTTTAAATTTAAATGGCTTTTGCCAAATTCTGCTCCAAAAAAGTTAGAGAAATTGATACGCTATTCATTTTAGAGTGTCTGTTTTTCTATATCTTTGGGTGTTTACCGATTTCCCCCCAGCCCCCATTTATCTCCTGTAAATGTATCATTTTTTCTGGGGCGCCTGGGTGGCTCAGTCGGTTGGGTGCCCGACTTCAGCTCAGGTCATGATCTCACGGTTTGTGGGTTCGGGCTCTGTGCTGACAGCTCAGAGCCTGGAGCCTGCTTCAGATTCTGTGTCCCCTTCTCTCCCTGCCCTTCCCCCACTTGTGCTCTCTGTCTCTCAAAAATAAATAAATGTAAAAAAAATTTTTAATGTACGATTTTTCTGATTACTAGCATGGATGACTATTTATATATTTTATTGGCGGTTTGTGCTTTTTCTGTGAAATGCCCAATAAGGGTCTCTGCCTTTTATTTTTATTAAATTTTTTATAATGTTTGTTTATTTTGAGAGAGAGAGACAGAGCGTGAGCAGGGGAGGGGCAGAGAGAGAGGGAGACACAGAATCTAAAGCAGGTTCCAGGCTCTGAGCTGTCAGCACAGAGCCCGACCGATATGGAGCTTGAACTCATGAACCACGAGATCATGATGTGAGTTGAAGTCAAATGGTTAACTGACTGAGCCCCCCAGGCTCCCCTCTCTACCTTTTAAAAGAGTCCTTTGTCTCTTCTTTTTGATATATGGGATTTCTTTACATAATAGGTATATTAATCTTTTTATGCCAGGTTATCTATATTGCAAACATTTTATGTCATTTGGTTTTATATTTAAAAACAGGACACTATTACTTATAGAAGTCAATCAAATGTATCAATTCATAACTCATCTGGTGTTTATTTTTTTAAATATGGTTTAACTTAGTGGACATCAACAAGGATGAAAAAAGGAAAGATATTTTAGGACTTACCACTGGTCTTCAAGACTTTATGTGATCTTGAGGAAGGTTCTAGGAGAAAAAAATAAGATCAGCATCATTTGCAAAACCAAATAAAGATTTTTTATAAGTGAATTATTAGTTTATAGGCAAATTAACTGAGCTCTATTTTTTTTTAATCAGATACACCTGAAACCCATTGCTTAGAGACACTCGACAGCAAGACGTTCACTCCGACAAAACCAGAGGATAAAATGTAAGCTGTGCAGGGGCCCCTGGGTGGCTCAGTTGGTGAAGCATCCAACTTCGGCCCTGGTCATGATCTCACGGCTCCTGAGTTCAAACCCTGCGTGGGGCTCTGATCTGACAGCTCAGAGCCCGGAGCCTGCTTTGGATTCTGCGTCTCCCTCCCTCTCTGCCCCTCCCCTGCTCACGCTCTGTCTCATTCTCTCTCAAAAAAATAAAGATTAAAAAAAAGTTTTTTTTTAATTTAAGCTGTGCAATCAGGGGTTGCACAACAGAAAACCACCCTCCCAACAACCAGTAGAGCAAATTCTTTAGCTTTAACTACCACCTATAAGCGGACAGTGTTCAATTTTATATCCTTAAAGCAGACCCTCGTCCCAGGCCTCAGACCTCAAATGCTAACTGCTGATCTGACATTTCCCCAATGTGCCCATAGACCAAGCAAAACCAGCATGCCTCAAACTCACCTGTCTTCCCCCATAACTGTTCTTTTATCCAATTTCTTATCTTGGTTGTCACTGACATTGCCCACCCAAGTTAGGTGCCAGGACATCATTCAACATTTCTCCCGTATTCATCCATCACAGTCCTGTGGGATCCCAATAATGCCACCCCACTCCCCCCACTCCCCCTACCCCCCAGGGTCTTAATCCAGGCTCTTGTCCTCTCTCCTCCAGACTAGACAGAATGCCTACTTCAGTTTCTACATCAAACCAGAATTCCTTTTTTTTAGTAATTAAAAACATTTTTTAAATGTTTATTTATTTTGAGAGAGAGAGAGAGAGAAAGTGCGAGCGAGGAAGGCGCAGAGAGAGACGAAGAGAGAGAATCCCAAGCAGGCTCCGTGCTGTTAGTGCAGAGCCCAGCGCAGGGCTTGATCCTGTGAACTGTGAGATCCTGACCTGAGCCGGAATCAAGAGTCAGTGCTTAACTGACTGAACCACCCAGCCGCCCCCAGAATTCTGTATTTAAAAGGTAAACATCCCATTGTTTAAAATCCTTCCGTAGCTTGCAGGATCAAGTTCACACCTTCTGTGATTCGGCCCCCTCTGCAGCTCTAGCCACTTCTCCTTCTGGTTTACCTTGCATGCCTGTACCTCTACCCACGGCTCCATCCGGCCAGGCTGAAGAACCGGCAATAGAGGTCCGATCTAAGGTACGCTGGCTCCAGTCCCAGGGCCTTTGCACGTGCTATTCCCCCGCCTCATCTGTCTCCTCAGCCCCCAGACTCTATCCCAGGTCCCCTGCTCTGGGAAGCTTTCTCGCCTTCCTAGAGAGTTAATCTCGCTCTTTCCTTGGCCTCTCCCTCTACTCAACCTCCAGCACAGCTCTATTATACGGACTGGTATTTCTTCCCCCTTGTTGACTCCCACTGGACTACGACCTCCTCGCAAGCAGGAATCACATGTATTATTTATTCTTGCATTCCCGGTCCTTAGCCCAGCACGGGGGGTTAGGTGGGTACTCAATAAACACTGACTCAAATGAAAAAAAAAAAAATCTGAGGCCTAAGAGAATGCTACCTGGAGTCTGGTTCAGCAAACATGTGTTAAAGGGTTAGGTCTGCATGATCGTTTGTATGTGTCGTTGATAGGGTACGATTTTTCCCCAGTGTAGTCAATAAGGCTTTAAGTACCTACAAGCTGGTGGTAAGAAGCTATGCAAAGAGGAATTAGTGGACTGATAGTTTTACATTCCCTGGAAAATAGAGAGATACACAGAAAAGTTTTAGAACGAAAGCCCGACAGTCCCATCGTAGGGCCGCTTCCAATGTATTCAAACTGGCCGTGAGCTCCAACGCCAGAAGGGAAATGTGTTTTTTGCCAGACTGAAAGGATCTTTCATTACTAGTCCCCCCAGATTATTAGCTTTTGATCACGACATCCTATTTACCAGATTTTCTTCTCGGCCGATATGGAGCAGAACCGTCTCGAGAACCACAAAATGCTTTAGTCTCTCCCTCGGGACTGTAACAGAAACCGGGATAGTCTGAAAAGAGAACCACATGCACCAATAAGAATGAGGTGTTCAGCGACTTCTCAGAAAATTGATACGGCTCGTTCTGGATATCTGTGGGTTTATTCTTTTTCATCAGACATGGGATAGTCTCTCCTTCCATTAACTGGTGTTGACTACGTATCACGGGGACTTCCAGGAGTCTGTCCACAGGGACGTGTGCCTTTCTGGCACACGTGTGCGCTCTCTCTCCCTCCCCCACCCCTCTCACACACACACACACACACACACACACACACACACACACGCACGTGCACAGGTACATGCTCTCTCTGCAGTCTCCTTTTTTGCTCATTAGCAGAGAGAGCCATAGCCATTGGCTATACCCTTTGCAGAAAGTTACTTAAAACGTGCAAGGTGTGGTTAACCTCCTACTGCCACTCAGGGTCCCGGGCAACGCGCTGCCCCAACAGAGGGCAGACGGTTCTGTTAAACATCACCACAGCCGAACTTGCTCACGAGGCCCCAGACAGACAGTGGCGATGAGCCACAGAAGAGACTCTGTCAAGGCAAAGCCATCTGGAGAATTCCACTGAAGCACAGTTTCACGAGGTGTCTGTGCCTGGCGTGGAGGATGTCGAGCTATTCCTGCCCTCCGGAAGCTGGCCTCTGCTGCAGTGACTCTTAACATCTTTCTAGACACTGCAAACATTTGATGAATGCTTTGGGTTCATCACTGCTGAACAACGTCCTGCGAACAGTTGATGAATGCTTTGGGGTCTCTTACCAGAAAAGGGATTTTCATTTAATTTCAGAGTTTATGTCTTTCTGCCCGTCTAAGGAGCACACAGGCTTCAGATTAAGAATATGGGGTCTATCGCTTCTCGGACTTTTGGCCGAGATCAAGTGACGGATATGGGGTCTAGGAGCGCCTGGGTGGTTCAGTCGGTTAAGCGTCCCACTCTGAATTTTGGCTCAGGTCATGATCTCGTGGCTCGTGAGATCGAGACCCAGGTTGGGCTCTGCACTGACCGTGTAGAACCTGCTTGGGATTCTCTCTCTCCCTTCCCCTCTCTCCCTCCCACACACACTCTCTCTCAAAAATAAATCAGCATTAAAAACAAGTAAAATCGGGTCTAATCCTAAAGCACTCCAGCATATTCAGGGATTATCTACACCCTGAAGCCTAAGGGTAAACAATTTTAGGACACAGCTATAGTAGAGTTAAGGCTCTTCGTTCGAGAGGGTTCTAAGAATTGTAAAGACCACACACATTTGTCCAATGTCAGTAGCAAAGGTCCATAAATGAGGTCACTTGGCCCAACGGAAGGGCCTACTCTCTTCCTACCCAGACAAGTCCAAAGTCAAGGTGGGCAAATGAGGTGATTTTCCTGGGCTGGGCTGCTCTAGCCTAGTCCTGGGCCTGGAAGAAAGCCACGTAGCACCGATTAGTGGCTTGAAATAATTCTGTATGTGCACTCACAGAATCTTAATGGTGTCCATGAACCAGCACCCAGAGGCTGAGAATGAGGAAATAGTTCTATTGAATGAAGTTTGTCATAGAGATAGGGGCTTCTTCAGACCTCTTTCTCCACCTTTCCTCCTAATTCTTTCTGTTTTAGACAGATAAATTTATTTTTTTGTTTGTTTTTTATTTATTTTGAGAGGGAGAGAGAGAGCCCAAGCTGGGGAGGGGCAGAAAGTGAGGCAGAGAGACAGAATCTCAAGCAGGTTCCTCACGGACAGTGTAGAGCCCGATGTGGGGCTTGAAGTCACCAACCATGAGATCATGACCTGAGCCAAAATCAAGAGTCAGATGCTTAACCGACTGAGCCACCCACGCACCTCCCCTTTCGTCCTAACATTTACATGCCCCTCCATGACTCTGCCTTCTCTTTAGAGCGTTTTTATTAAAAATAATAATAACCTTTTTTTTCCCCCAATGTTTATTTGAGAGAGAGTGCAAGCGGGGGAAGGGGGGGGGGGCAGAGAATCCCAAGCAGGCTCTGTGGTGATAGCAGTGAGCCCGACGTGGGGCTCGAACTCCCAAACCGTGAGACTTACGACCCGAGCTGAAGTCACACGTTCAACTGACTGAGCCACTCAGGCGCCCCACCAAAAAATCTTCAAGAGCTTTCCAGTGAATAAAATGGGGGTGGGGGGGTGGGGGCGTTAGAGAAGACAGGGCAGCAGGCCCCAGCCTAGCCTTCTAGTTGGGGTCACGTCCCATCATCTCTCAGGAGCTGCCGGATATGAAATGGGGGACCTCAGCCATGTGGGGAGGAAGCTTATCTTTCTCCCTCACTAACGCCTCTTGCTTCCTCAGCAGAGTTAACCGCCAGCAGCACGGAAGGGACGTGAATCGGTATTTGTACCTGGGGAAAGATGCCTCAAAAGTAAGTTATTTCAGATACGTTAAGTACAAGTTTTTGTTTGACATGGTTGTCAGTCTCTGAAACCACTGATTCTCTTAGTCTATTTAATCTGGGAGAGAACAAGAATCGATAAACGGTGTTGAACCAGGTTTTATGTTCTAGGAAAGACCTCACTTGTATTCATTTTCTGCCTGTTTTTATAAGCCTGGAAATACAATCCCATATGTGGAGCAGTGGTAATTCTCAAATATGAGCTGCATCGGGGAAACCATTCACTGTCTCGTTGGCATGATCCTTGCAGGTAATCAACAGGTTATCCTTCAGTGGGGTGCGGCCAGAAATGTGTGTAAAACCTTGAGTTTTGGTGGAGGCGGAGGGGAGGGTAAGAGTTGACCTTGGAAGCGTATCTTACATTTGCAGCTGACACAGAGATCTGGCCATGTGGCTGGCCATCAGGCGACTCATAGATAAAGCAGCGAAATCAATAGACAAACGAGTCAATGCGTAAGGAAAAGATGATACCCTCTGCCAGCTCCACTTGTGAAAACGGTGAAGAAAGAACTGTGTTTTTCTTACAATTGACATTTTTATACACTTTGAGATAGAAACGATGATAGATACAAGTAGACAAGAAGGTTTCAAATTGTATTAAGAAAACAAAACTTACGAATGGCATCCATTTCAAGTATTGCTTGCTTGGCCTGTAAGAAAGAAAGTGCATCTATAACTACAATTACTCTTTGTTTTTTCTTCAAACTCCCTATCGCTATCGTGAGACAGGTCTTATCCCACCAGAATAAGGGATTTTTGAAAAAGCTTTAAAAAACTCCTTATTTCTTTTAGGCATTAACACACAGTTCAAGGGCTTCGAACGGAGGAGTGCCTCCTGTGGATCGCACGTGCTACACGATCAGCAGAGCTAAGCTTACAGCCTCCATCTGGAAGGAAGGAAGGAAGGAAGGAAGGAAGGAAGGAAGGAAGGTGAGAAGAAGAGGGGGAGAAGAAGGGGGGGGAGAGAGAGAAAAGGAGAGGTGGGAAGGAGGAAGTGGGGGGAGCCTTTCACTAAGGTTTCTAAAACCCGGCATCTGGTGGTCAGCCCATTATAATATGTAGATCCCGGCTATTCAACCCTGATCTACTGAACCAAAGGCTCAAGGGATAGGGGTCTAGGATCTGCCTTCTCCAAATCACTGGGGCCTTATAACTGTTCTGAATTGTTGCAAAAAAGATTGCTGGGAGTTTCCTCTGTCCAAATGCTCTGAGATTATCCTTAGCTAACTCCCTTGGCTCTCTCTGGCACGCCTGTAACTAGTCTCTCCCGTGCCCTAGAGTCTCCCAGGCAGGGGGAAGGGCCCTGAGGACATGGTTTGTGACACGGCTCTGGTGCTTTCCGGCTGGAGGTGTTTCCTTAGCCACAAATGGCAAGGCCGGACCTACCTTTCAGAGTTGCTACTAGGCTCAACTGATAGGCACTAAACACAGTGAAGTCACCACCCACCCGCCAAGGGATTGGGCCAGATAAACCTTGACCGGGGCTTCCTTCACACATCTTTCTCCCCACCTCAACGCTCACAGCTTTACTGCTTTGAGGCTTCTGGCTATTGTCCCTGTTGCCAATGTGGTTAACGTTTAGGGAGATATAAAGAGATGGTTAATGGGGCGCCTGGGTGGCTCAGTCGGTTAAGCGTCCGACTTCAGCTCAGGTCACGATCTCACGGTCTGTGAGTTCGAGCCCCGCGTCGGGCTCTGGGCTGATGGCCCAGAGCCTGGAGCCTGCTTCCGATTCTGTGTCTCCCTCTCTCTCTGCCCCTCCCCCGTTCATGCTCTGTCTCTCTCTGTCTCAAAAATAAATAAACGTTAAAAAAAAAAAAAAAAAAAAAAAGAGATGGTTAATGACCCTGACATGAGTCATTTTGCCTGAGGATTCAAAGAGGGAAAAAAAATTAGTTCAGGTAGAACTCCTCTCACGTCATTTTCATTTTTCAGGGGTCGTGTAACGTAACTGACAGACATCAGACTAAAAATCACCTTAAAAATAATTTTTCTTGTATTTTGCCACAATCCGTGATAGCACAGTGAAAACATTTGGGCGAACTGGTAATGTTTAGGGGCTCAGTCGGTTAAGCGTCTGGCTCTTGATTTTGGCTCAGGTCATGATCTCATGGTTTCTGAGTTCAAGCCCCACACTGGGCTCTGTGCTGACGGTGCGGAGGCCTGCCTGGGATTCCGTCTCTCTCTGCCCCTTCCCTGCTCACACTTATGTGTTCTCTCTCTCTCTCAAAATAAATAAAACAAACTTAAAAAAATAAAAATAAATGGTAATATCTAGTTAAAAAAAAAAAAGGGTGGTGAAGGGGTGCCCGAGTGGCTCAGTTGTTTAAGCGTCTGACTCTTTTTTTCAGTTCAGGTCGTGATCTTCCAGTTCGTGGGATCGAGCCCCACATCAGGCTCTGTGCTGATGGTGTGGAGCCTGCTTGAGATTCTCTCTCTCCCTCTCTCTCTGGCCCTCCCTGCTCATGCTCCCTCTCTCCCCCCCAAAAATAAAGTAAAAAAAATAAATAAATAAAGGAGGAGGAAGGTTTAAAAAAAAAAAAAGGCTTGATGAAGCCACCCTAAGTCTGAGATAACAAATGCATACGTTTTGTAACACTGATATTTTTATCATATATTCGGAGTTTGCAATGACTACTTGGAATTAATTTCAAACGCCAATGTGAGCTCAGTTTCTGTGAAGTGCCCTTAAAGGACCAGGTGATGACATAAACTGCAAAAGCCTCTCCCTTTCTGTCTTTACTCTCAATCAGGACGAGAGTGAGTTTATACACTACGTAATATGAATAAACACGACGGCTATTTCCAAGAAGCTTCCTGGTATCTATAAACTTGACTTGACGAACTCGGTATTTATTTTTCCTGTCTTGACATTTCATTTCAGGAAAGTACAGTTCCCACATCTTCCTCTAGGAGTCAGCCAGGGACCATCGCCGAATTAAAGGAACTCAAGGAAGCTGGGAGGAGCCACTAAGAGGAATTTCCATCAGCTTGTGGTAACACTGGTAGACGGCTGTGATGCATTTTTTGATGTTCACAAAAATTCCTCATTATGCATTTCTTTTACCTAATAGGAATACACAGATTTTGAAAGCTTTAGAGAAAAAAAAAAAATAATAAGAAAAAGCCTTGAAGAAAGAAGTGGAGGGTTTAGCTTAATAATAATCCTGCTTCAATAAAGTAGAAAATTATCATCACATTATAGGGGATGAAGTCTATTAAATAAGTGAATTTTCGTTGCCATTGGGGGCAATATGGTTAAGGCTTGCTCTCCGCAGCCAGCCAGACCTGTGTCTGACTCAGGCTCACTCATGCACTCGCCACATAAACTTGGGCAGTTCACTTAACGTCCCTGACCTTCTGCTTTTATTTCTCCATAATGGGGTGAGTAAGATCTTTCTCGTAAGGTGGTTTGCTGAGGCCGAACTAAAGACACAAAGCAGTTAGCACACTGTACGTGTGTTCTAGAAGTTGTGGCGGAACAAGTAACGCTTCGATTGTAAAAGGGCCAGGGTCAGGGTCAGGAATTTGGGTACAGAGATGCACCTGCCTTGTGACTGTATTCATCATTTTAACGCACAAAGGGAAACCCCCGTGGAACCCACACATCTTGTGTAGGAGAAAGAGGACAGGTATGTCAGCCAGCCTTGCTTTGTAATGGCCTTGCAGAATCCTCTGGCAGTTTTGATTTTCCCAGTTCACCGGTGAACCAGAGGTGGGGCATGTCCAAGACACTGGGTCATTGCTCAGAAGGGCATTCCGAGGCACAGGGCCAGCAACCCACTAACCAACCACGAAGAAAACGCCGTCACCTCTCTGCATGAGCTGCACCTTCCAGCTCTCGACACTCGGATGAAATGAGACTCATGCTTAACTCAAAGCACACCCCTTTGCACACTCACTTCCTGGGCACAAGATCATTGCCGACAGCCCCTGAGAACGAGCTTCGAGTGCTCTGCAAAATACCCAGAGTGAAATGGACTCTCTTTTCTCCGCAATGTTCACGTTTCTTATTTCCCCCTAGTTCTACCCCCATGGCCGTCATCCCGCTTTCTGTTCCACGTCACTCCCGCCCCGCCCAGCAAGGACCATGTCACCATCCGTTGTCACCGCTGACAATGTATTCTCCACCCTTACCTCACGCCACTTTTTCTCTGACAACCTTTTCCTCCGCTCCAGAACAGCGACACACAATCAGAAGCGGCCCCAGGACCTTAGCAGCACTGAGAACTGCTTTGCTTCTAAGGCAGGGGCTCTACAAGTCTCTACTTCAGCTACAGACCTCCGTATTTCCACCTGCCCACCTTTGGCTGCTGTTGCGCCGGTTCCTGGACTCTACAGCCAGCAGTCCTTCAAGCCATGCCCAGTCTCCTGGGTGCCTTCCCTCTCCGCTCAGCCCGGAAATCACGCTCGGTCACTGCACCCATGTGCTGATTAGCACCCACCTTCCCCCGTCCTGTTAACCTTCCCCTGTACTGGCTCTGCTGACCTTCACCTTGGGGAACCCACCTGCGCTATGGTTCCTCAACACTTGTTTCCAAGTTGCTGAGCAGATTTTTAAATTACCTCACCGCACTGATCCATGGTGGCCCCCCCCCCCCCAAAATGGCTCCCAAAGAGCATTCCTCCGCTCACCTTTCCGCTCTCCTTCCCTTTCTCCTTCCCTCCGCCGACAGTCACGTCCACGGCGTGCTTCACCTGCACCAGGTGTCTCACTCCTCAAACCACCGCCTGGTAAGTGTTCTGAACTGTGTTCAAGAAGTCTGTACCCAGCCTGCCTCTTCTCATTTCCGCTTTTTTCCGCCACGCACTGCAGTCTCTCCTTTATCTCTCGGTTGCCAACCCGTGTATCCACCCTTCTGTTGGAGTCTGCCTCGCCCCTGCAGCCCTGCAGACGGTTGCCCCCTCACGCTCTCTGAGATCCTTTTCTTCCTCTGTCAGCACAGCTTTCTCCTTGGGTTTTCTTAGGGCCTCCCACCTAACCCCTTTTGGTGGTGCTCTAAGTCCCCATGGATGTTGGGATTCCCAGGGCTTCTTTCCTTCACGCGCTTTCATGGGCCATCCTCTCAAAGCTCGGGGCCTCAGTCGCTGTCTGTGTCAAGAGAGCCTCCAGGCCCGCAGCTTCCAAGACCTGAATTTCCACCTGGGGCCGACCCGCCTCCCAGCACGCACTTGTGAGAGCTTCTCTTCACTCCCATCCAACTGGTTCCTCTCCTTATCTCAGAACTCCACACCGTCCTCTGGGCTCAACCCCTGACTCATGCTTGACTCCCATCTCTCTCTTTCCTCATGCGCTTCGTGGGTGACAGACCACTGCTCAACCTCTCTGAGAGCTTTTGCACCTGCCCCCCCCCCCCCGCCGCCGTGGCTCCCCCGAAGGGCCCCTCGTCTCTTTGCTAGACGACTGTGGCGGCTTGCTCATTCTTCTTCCGCCTCCAGTGTCACTTCGTCAACTCATCTGTCACACGGTCTCTAAAGTCACCCTTTCAGAACACAGGGGCCACCCTGCCAGCCCTTCCTCCGAAGCCTCCGGTGGTTTCCCACCGCCCGTGCGCTCGGACTTCTTAGGCCTTCGAGACCTTCAGAGCCCAGCGGACTGCCTTCTGCTTGTCCGGCCTCACCCCCTACTCCATCTCCTGAGGATTCAGCCCTTCCGCCAAGGCACGGTCTGTGAGCTGTGAACATGATGCCCCCATTCACAAGGAAGGCATTTCCTTCCTTTCCTTATTCAACTGTAATTGAACACATTATCCTTCCACAACACTTGGTTTATACCTCTGTTAATTCTTCCTGTTTAGCGAACAGTTGGTTGTGTGCGTGGCTACCTCCCTCATCTACAAACTCCCTCACAGCTGAGTCTGTATTTTCTTTGCCTTAGCATTCCCACAGAACCGCAGCTAGCTCTATTCACAATAGCTGCTTAGTATAGCTTCGAATACTTCTCATAACTGTATTATTTCTCTAGAAATTTTCTTGTAGTCTTTTCCTTCCTCAAACCCCAAAGCAAAACAACCACAATAAAAAAAAAAAACTTCCACAATCTCCCTATATGTGAATCTTTTTTTTAAATGTTTATTTACCTTATTTTTGAGAGAGAGAGAGAGAGAGAGAGAGAGAGAGAGTCAGAGCAAGAGCAAGGGAAGGGCAGTGAGAGAGGGAGATACAGAATCCAAACCAGGCTCCAGACTCTGAGCTGCCAGCACAGAGCCCAACGTGGGGCTTGAACCCACAAACCATGAGATCGTGACCTCAGCCAAAGTCAGATGCTTAACCGACTGAGCCACCCCGGTGGCCCTGTGAATCTTTTTAACATACGTGGCTAATTTAGTTGATCCCATAAATATCCTATCTCCCAATTCTCTTTATTTCAGAGTTGAACATTTATTGCCCTCAGGCTGCCTTCTAGGACTTGGATGACCTCACATTTTATTGTTTGTGGACCTCGGCATCTTACCTTAGCTGGAATTTTTGCCGCATGGTTCTCCAGGATCAGTCTCTTCAGGTGCAGAACCCACAGGCGCTTGTCTTGCTGGGATTTGGCCTAGCGGAAGGAAATGCGGACGGTCAGACGACTCACGTCTCCACCACGAGCGAGATTCAGACACTCCCATAACCCTCTGACGAGACGGGAAACACACCGTGTGGCCAGAAGGCTCTGGAAAGGCCGGCTGGCCCACGGCGCCCATAGTTTACAAGAGCGAACCCTGCAGGGAGGGGAGGCCTCTGCTGTTACCTGAACCGTGTGCTGCAGCTTGGGGTTCTTATAGTGGAAGACGCTGAAGCTGAGAGGCTCCTTTGGTATCACTTCCACGAGCATGAGGTTGCCACACTGAGCAGGAGAGCAGAGAGAGGGTGAGGTGCACTTGGAGGAGAAAGGGACGAGCGGCCGAAGCCCTTGCCCATGGCCAACGTTCAGACCTACCAGGATATGAGCTTTGTACGTAAACGTGTCGTCTCTCTTCTTTGTGATCAGAAGCAGCTTGTCAAAGAGGAAGAGCGTCCGCTCATTCTTGGCCCGCTGGATGCGAAAGGTCCCTTCGAGCACCAGTTCCCCATAGCTGGTCAGGTCTGGCCCCTTCCAGTTAGTGAGCAGACTCTGTATCTCCTGAAAAAGTGACCATTCTGTGTGATTAAACAAGAGATGGGAAGCCATGGAAGAGAGGGAAAGGTCTCCCGTTTGCTGAATCTCAAGAGTGGTGTCTGAATATTCTATGACAGGACCTAATGGGTCTATTTGGTATCCAATGGTGTCTAATGATACGTGACCTAAATCCACATTTAAAAAAAGATTTTTTTTCAATGTTTATTTTTGAGAGACAGAAATAGAACATGAGTGAGGGAGGGGCAGAGAGAGAGGGAGACACAGAATCGGAAGCAGGCTCCAGGCTCTGAGCTGTCAGCACGGAGCCCGATGCAGGGGTTGAACCCACGAATCAGGAGATGGCGACCTGAGCGAAAGTCGGAAGCTTAACCGACTGAGCCACTCAGGTGCCCTCACCTATATCCACATTTATGGGGGTTGTCACATAAGGGCTAACAGAAATGAATCAAGTTGTTAGTTGATGAGTTGCCAATTACTTATTTCCGCTCCTTGATAATCCCTCTCCTGTGGCTGATGGCAGCAGTTATGTCTCTCAAAAGCTAGGTAAAGAGGCGACTGGCATGTGACCTTCTCAGAGAGCCATCCTTTCCTTGACTTTCTCACCCATATTCTCTGCGGAAAACCTTCAGAGCTATTGCTGTGGAAACCTTTTTCCAGAAACTGAAATCCATACTACATATAAGTAACTCAAAACTAAAGCCTGTGACAAATCATGTAAGAGACATCTTAGAAATTTCCTGATGTCAATCCCATTTATTTGGGGAAAGGAAATTAATTTCATTACCATTATGTTTTTAATGGTGCTCGCTAAATATAAATTGAGACCATGATCCTGAGGTATCTTTGGGATTTTATTGTACACCCATATCAATGTTCTTTAAGAAAGCTGATTTTTTATTGTTTTGAAAAATGAAAATATTCACAAAGAGCATTTAATTAAGCAGTCCCCATACAGGACACCCCAAATGTCCATGGGTTGAAAGTGGAAATGGGCGGTAATGGAGATAAAAGTCTGAGCCTGAGCCTGATTTAGCAATGTCTGCAGAATGCCAAACAGATTTACAAGGTCTAAAAAAACAGTCATTTAGCCATTTCCGAATATGCAATAGACATTAAGTCCACAAAACATCTGGATGATGAACTATTAAACCTTTTCTTACTGTTACAAAAAAAAAGACACGACCTGAAAGATTAGAATGTTGCCTTCCCTTGATTTTTGATAGTCTATTGCGTCACATCATACTCTGGCTGCCTATAGATGCATCTTATGGTTTTGCTTAAATTTATGGGCTGAATAATGTATCTTTTTTCCTGAGTTTCCACAGATACTCTACACAGCATGGCGTCACTTTGGGCTTTTATGTCTCACTCCAGGGACACGAAGGAGCCTGCCACCAGCCTCTAGACCAACATAAACATTTTTTTTTAAGTTTATTTATTTTTTTGAGAGAGAGAGAGAGAGAGAGCGCGCGCGCGCACAGGGTAGAGGCAGAGACAGAGGGAGAGAGAGAGAATCCCAAGCAGACTCCACACTCTCAGTGCAAAGCCCGATGGGAACTTGAACTCACAAGCTGTGAGATCATGACCTGAGCTGAAATCAAGAGTTGGATGCTTAACTGACTGAGCCACCTAGGTGCCCCTAACCTTTTTTTTTTCTTTCATGTTTATTTATTTTGAGAGAGAGCAAGAGGGATGGAGAGAGAGAAACAGAGAGAGAGAGAGAGAGAAAGAACGAATGGGGGAGGGGCAGAGAGAGGCAGAGAGAAAGAATCCCAAGCAGGCTCTGCACTCTCAGCGCAGAGCCCAATGAGAGCTCGAACTCACAAACTGCGAGATCATGACCTGAACTGAAATCAACAGTTGGGCACTTAACCAACTGAGCCACCCAGGCACCCCAACGTTTTATTTTTAAAAAGTGCATTTTTTTATGTGCCTGGGACACGATCCCTGGCTTAGCATTTATCAAAAGTTCCCACAGGTTTAGGGTCCAAAATGTTGGTGTTGGAAGGGGTCTTCGCAAACCCCTGGTCTGTCTTATTTTAGAAAGGAGGAAACTAACACACAGTAGACGGCCTCCTCCCGAGTAGAACACTGCAAAGGACCTGCTTCCAGACTTAGCTCTCCTTTGTCTGGGTCCCGGCCCCATCACCACCCATGGACCACCTCACAGTTCTGCATTAACTAGTGAGAGCGGAAAAGAGGCTGAAAAACCCTTTCAACAGCTTGGAAGAAAGCTGCTTTCAGCAAGAATTACTTCTTTGTCATTAACATAAGGTAAGGAAGGGCTTGGGAGACTCCAATTTTTTATTTATTTTATTTTTTAATTTTTTTATTTATTTTTGAGACAGAGAGAGACAGAGCATGAACAGGGGAAGGGCAGAGAGAGAGGGAGACACAGAATCTGAAGCAGGCTCCAGGCTCTGAGCTGTCAACACAGAGCCTGACGCAGGGCTCGAACTCACAAACCGTGAGATCATGACCTGAGCCGAAGTCAGATGCTTAACCGACTGAGCCACCCAGGCGCCCCAAGGGAGACTCCAATTTTTAACTTGGGTTACTGAAGGGGCTCCGAGCAAACTATTAGTTTAAAAGTTATAAAGTAACTTCTCGTAAACACCACGTTAAACAGCGATCAGTATTAGCCATGTCCCGATCTTTCTTCAGATGTGATGAAGGCCACGGGTGACATCCAACGCTTGAGCAGCCTTAATACCTGATGTGGAAAGAAGTCAGTGTGCCAGCGGGGCTGCTGTTTCGAGGGTTTACCTGTAGCCGGACCGCGTGTTCGTGTTTCCTCTTCATGTCATTGATGTGCCAGGCCACTCGCTGCATCGTGTCAATAGCATCAAGCACCACATCATAGCCTTCTGTGTCCTTGTCAAGGTGATTTTCTATTTCCTTGGGGGGGGAAAAAAGGAGCCGGTCATTTTCATTATTTTTCTCCTATCGCCAATGAAACATAGTACCTCTGTGACGCGTTCCTCATATATTATTTTTGCCTATTTATTTACACATGAGCAGCGTGCCTTAAGAGTTTGAGATAACTTACCAGAAATACCTACAACAAAGTGGTAAGATAGGGACGAAGATGGGCCTAGGACAACGAGCAATAGAGTAGAATTTCATGACGAGGAGGATAAAGCAAAACATGATAGAGTCCATTAAGTCTCTTAGAGATGTTACAGTAGATACAAGAGTTGATGTTATAGTTGGAGACTGCCGAGTTTCCTGGTAGCCAATGTAATATAAGAAAAAAGAAAACAGGGGTGCCTGGGTAGCTCGGTCCATTCAGTGTCTAACTCTTGATTTTGGCTCTGGTCATGATCTCATGGTTCATGAGGTCTGGCCCCATGCCGGGCTCTGTGCTGGCGGTAAGGAGCCTGCTTGGGATTCTCTCTCCCTCTCTCTCTCTGCCCCTCCCCTGCTTGTGTGTGAGCACACACACACATTCTCTCTCTCTCTCTCAAAATAAATAAACATTAAAAAATATTTAAAAAAGAAAAAAAGAAAACATACTTTTTTTTTTTTTCTCCCAGGGGAAATAAAATGTCTCAAGCAGGATTTCATATGTAACAGAGTCAAACACAGAGCGGCCATTATCTTTAAAACTACCTCTACAGCAAGGGCCTTTTCATGTAGTCAAGGCTTTAAAGCCCAAATGAAGTTCATAAGCACTTAGCACTGAGTTTCGCAATCCCAGGGGCACAAAAGGGCCATGAGCTCTGCTCCAATTCTTTCCAGCACATAAGACATATGTCCCTAGCCTTCTCAAGAGTCTAAGGACAGGGACTATTGTATCATTTATTTAATCTTTTATCTACTCAACAGTAACCACGGAAGAGCTGGGTGGTCAATACATGCTTATTAAGTTGAAGCTCTATCTTTTTACAATGACAACAGTAACCTATATACATACATAAAACAGTAGGAAGATATTATAATTAATTAGATCATTTCTAGGGCGTCTATGATAGGCATGAACATTAAGTCCAAGGTTGGAGATTGAATCTTATGGTATAACTTATGAAAGTTAGTTCCATTATTTTATAGTCCTACCTCATAAATCTCTGTTTACTTTTACTAAATACTCAAGTTTTCCACCTAGCTAAAAACTGGGAAGGAATTCACATTTTCTTTCTACACTTAAACTCAGCTGTTGGAAAGGTCCTATGAAACCATACCACTAAAGTAACAACTCCCAGGTAAGCTTCAGATCAACAGCAAATTAACAAAAAAATAATAATTTCTGGGGCACCTGGGTGGCTCAGTTGGTTAAGCGTCCGACTCTTGATTTTGGCTCAGGTCATGAGCTCACAGTTCGTGGGATCAAACCCCAAGTCTGGTTCTGCTCTGTGGGTAGAGCCTGCTTGGGATATTCTCCCTCTCTCTCTCTCTCTCTCTCTCTCTCTCTCAAAATAAGTAAATAAACTTGAAAATGATAATTTCTTCTTCTGGCCTGAGAGGCAATCCTGTTCAATGACAAACAGACTCAGGAGTACAGAGTGTATTCTTGTGTGTATCTTCATGGATGGCTACCCAACTTTGAAGTGATGTAAATGACACAGAAGGAATGCTCTAAATCAACCATAAAAGCAAAAATACTTCAGAGGCAACCGGAAGTTAGTTTTCGATTAATCTAACCACTGTTCTTCTGTACCAACCACTACAGACTGAATGCCTGTGTCCCCACAAAAGCCACATGTTGAAGCCCTAACCCCCATTGTGCCCGTAGGAAGTGGGGCCTTTGGGTGGTGATTAGGTTATGAGAGTGGAGCCCTCATGGATGGGATTAGTGTTCTTATAGTAAAAGGCAAAAGATTTATACGATCTCATGGGATGCCTGGGTGGCTCAGTCGGTTAAGCGTCCGACTTCAGCTCAGGTCACGATCTCGCGGTCCGTGAGTTCGAGCCCCGCGTCGGGCTCTGGGCTGATGGCTCAGAGCCTGGAGCCTACTTCCCATTCTGTGTCTCCCTCTCTCTCTGCCCCTCCCCCGTTCATGCTCTGTTTCTGTCTCAAAAATAAATAAACATTAAAAAAAAAATTAAAAAAAAAAAAAAAGATTTGTACGATCTGAAGAGAAACCAGAGTATGGGATTACTGTTCTTATAAAAGGGATCCCAGGGAGGTCTCTTGCCTCTCTCCACCGTGTAAAGAAACAAGGAGCTCACAGTCTGAACCCAGGACAGGGATATCCCCAGAACCTGACCATGCTGGCGCCTTGATCCTGGCCTTCTAGCTTCCAGAACTATGAGAAATAAGTTGTTAAGCCCCCCCCCCCCCCCCCCCCCCCGGCTATGGTATTTTGTTACAGCAGCCTGAACTAAGATACCAGCTCCTTATTTAAAGGGTAAGGGCCATTTTTCCTATTAATTACCTCTTTGTAAGGACCTTGTTACGTCCGACATGCTTAAGTAACTGCCATCTTAGACGCTGCTTGGCTAGAGGCTATATTTAGAGATTACTTAGAGATTACTGAGATGCACTAGTCTTAAATGCTATATTAGCACAATCCAGCAGAGATCTATCCTGGGAGAGGTATTATTTATTTGAGAGTTATTTGGACACTGATGTAGCAAATTAATCCTCCTAATCTAAGAGGTCACTAGTATTAGTGTGACAATTAAAGCAATATCCCTGATGTGGCTTCATAGGACACAAGATTCTCCAAACGTGAGCCAGCCAGGCAGACAGACAAAGCTGAGAAGTTTCTAGCTTTGAGAAGTTGGACCATAAGCTTCCTTAAAATTGTAGATGTGTGTGAACTGAGCAAAACTGGAATGATTATCCAAGTGGGAAACCTGGAATCATTTAACAAGAAACATAAATTGCAGGCATGTTGATACAGAGAAGAGCTCTGGATTAAAATATTTTTAAGAAAAGGTTTTTAATGGAGGACAAAAATAATAAAACAAAAACCATAGCTCATTTTTATGGACGGCCTGTGAGGCACAATGAACATGGACAACTTACAGGATTTGAACCCAGGCAGGACTGACCCAGTGGCTGACTCCTAACCACCGTGCCATGCCTTCCTCATATGATAAAGGCGATCGAATCCTACTTACTCAGTGGAGATTATTTGCAACAAAACTTTCCCCCAATTTTATCAGCTTCCTTAGAGGGTCAGACATGAGCAAGTGGGAGCTATATCTACGCTTGTTTCTTCTTTTTTAAAAATTTTTTGTTTAACATTTATTCATTTTTGAGAGTGAGAGAGACAGAGCATGAGCAGGGGAGGGTCAGAGAGAGAGGGAGACACAGAATCGGAAGCAGGCTCCAGGCTCTGAGCTATCAGCCCAGAGCCTGACGCGGGGCTCAAACTCACAGACTGTGAGATCGTGACCTGAGCCGAAGTCGGACGCTCAACCACTGAGCCACCCAGGCACCTCTCTACCCTTGTTTCTAAAGCCTCCTTGAATTGTGTACAAGTAATGGGAAATGAAATAAATACCCTGAAGCGATGCTAAGCCCAGCTCAAGATCACTCATCACACCCCTCATCTGTCTTCTTTTTCAGCCCTTCTCTTTGCTCAGGCAAGAGCCAATCTATGACAGCTCTCCTCCCCAACTGCCTCCTGAAGCCAGGCTCGTGGAAATCAAATAAAACACACACAAAAAATCTGTTTTTCGTTAAGATGACAGCTCTCTGCCTGAAACTGTTCACTGCCCGGAGTGAGGTACTCCCATGCCCTATCAGAATCAGAGCTAAGATGAATCTTTTTGCTTGGCTGGTGTCAATGGGGCTGCGGGCCCAGAATATAAATATCTCTAATTCCTCCAAGCAGATTAGTCAGTTGTAAAGTATGAATGTGGAAAATGTTTCCATATGTCCACAGCCTTTTCTGATATTTCCCCCCCCGCCTCGACTTAATATATATACGCCAAATCCCCATCCCTTGGAAGGTATTCAAGTGTGGGCAGAAACTTACATGCAAAAGGAGATGATACTTGAGAATCCGCTGAACTGGTTTCAAGAGATAGGAGCCCAGAGGCAGTGAGTGTTTCAAAGTTTCCTGACGTTCCCTGAAGAATTTGGCCAGCATCTTGTTCCGCAAGCACTCTGTTAGCACAGCCACTGATCTGCAACAAGAATATATATTTTCACCCGAGTTGTAATGGTAAGACGAGTTCTTCAAGTTGTAATGTATTGTTAAGATTATTTATTTATTTTGAGAGACAGGGAGAGAGAGGATCCCAAGCAGGCTCTGCACGGTCAGCACAGAGCCCGATGCGGGGCCCAAACTCGTGAACTGTGAGATCATGACCTGAGTAGAAACCAAGAGTCGGACGCTTCACTGACTGAACTACCCAGGTGCCCCAGGTACTCAAGTTTTAATGGCGAACGTAAGTGTAAATGCCCTAGAACAGGTAGGGTAGCAACAGAGCTATAGCTAGACCAAAGTGCCTCTGGACGGATTAGAAAAAGGTATCTCTTGGGGTGGATGGATGAGAAAAAGGCACTATGGGGGGCTCCTGGCTCAGTTGGTTAAGGGTCCGACTTTGGCTCAGGTCATGATCTCACAGTTCACAAGCTCGAGCCCTGAGTTGGGCTCTGACAGCTCAGACTCTGGAGCCTTCTTCGGATTCTGTGTCTCCCGATCTCTCTCTGCCCGTCTCCTGCTCGTACTCTCTCTCTCTCAAAAATAAAAAACATTAAACAAAATTTGTTTTTTTAAAGAAAATGTACCAAGAAAAAGGAGCTCTTTCTTCAGCAGATCCAGCCCCGAGCCGGACATTTGTCACCCCTTTTGCTGGTTGCCTTTGTATCATGTACAAACCGTATGATACTCCCTGCAGATCGTTGGAGGCTGTGGCCCACGGGTTAACCTCCCTTTGAACAGATCCCTCTAATGACAGCTTCTGAAACAGCTAGAGAACCTCCTCTCTTAGGGAGTGTGCCTCCCTCAGTGTACTAGGAAAGCAGGTCAGGGTTCCGTCTGCGTCCCAGCCCCCCAAAAGGTAATTAAGTAGACCCCGCCCCCAACATCCCAAAGGACTAGTTGAAACAGCGTTCCTACCTTATACATAAAAGCTAGTGGGCTTCTGGAGTCACACACACAAGTAAATTAAAATCTTATGTTCTCATAACTGAGAAGAAAGCAGGTGGAAGTAATTTCAGCCCCTTTCTCCCCAAGTCAGTCATGTTTTCAGGATTAATTTAGAAAATTAGAGCCAAACAACAAAACAAGACTCCTTGGAAGGAAGTGAAATGGAGGTCCGAATCAACCTATTAGAATCACTTTTGTGCCCATCTGCTTTGAGAAGTATCTGTTCAAACGGGTTTATTTCCCACATAAGTGGAGATTTCAAAACTATTCTTTATCATGTAGCCAAGGGTTTTTTCTAAGGTTCTTCGGAGGCAGAACCAGTTGCCCAGTTGCCCTTTGGCCATATGAAGGCTTGAGCTCTTACCCACAGACAGGATACCTGCAACCAATTCTGAGTGCACCAAACTCCAGATTCAGGGCACAGGCAGACATCTGAGGACAATGACCCGACAGGGCCTGCACCCCTTGCCGGGGAAAGGAGGGAGGGCTTGTGTCTCTTCAAGATGAAACTATTGGGGCGTGACGGGTATGAAGAAGGTGGACATCTGTCAAGGTGTGCCGGCGACATTTAATATCCCCAGCTTGGATCCGAAGGGAGAAGAAATGTTGTCAGATGGGCTGAAACCCTCAGCACTCTTCGCTTGTTAAGACAGGGGAACGGAAACCTGGGGCCTCAGACAGCAAACTGATTGGAGACGAGGGGACAAGAGGAAATCTTTTTCTAGGGATATGAAAACCACACGATTGGGCAAGAGCCAGATGCGCCTGCCTCACTGAGCCTGCCTGTCGAGCATCTCTCTGCTAACGTGTCTCTTTCCTTCGTCAAAGTCAAAGATACAAAATAAGAAAAAAAGATATATACAAAACCCAAAAAGAAAAAAAAAACACTTCCTCCAGGAAACCGTTCTAAACTCTCCTCAAGGGGACTTCCTATTCCTCTTTTTCCTGTACCTTTAGCTTCTAGTACATACCACGAGTCTGGACTCCATTAATTTGTATTCACTCATTTGGTCTTCTCTAACACGCTATTGCATGATTGCATTTAGTGGAGTTTGACACTGAAAAAAACATAACATTTGCTAGAAGGCAAGGGATATTAGCTCCTATCTCCAGCCAATACACACGGAGCTTGGGACCATGCTCCATGAATGACAGGCTCTTAAAATCTGTGTCCTTGCTCAAATGATTTTGCCTGTCCTTTGACCCTGAAGCAGCCTCGTATAGAAAAAGCGGCCTTTATTCTGTACTTTCCTTTCTTACTGCTAAGTCAGAAAAATCTTAATATAAACTTCCCAAACTACAAATTCAGACGTTATTTCTTTGAATGACATGTTTATGATGAAATTTACACACCTGCCCCCCAACAAGCCCCTCTAGTATCTCTCATCCTGATAATTGCGTCCAGAAATGTGCTGATGCTTCAGAGTTCGAATGCTGTCCTCACCCCCCTTCCCTTGGTTAGGAGTTTAGTGGAGAAGTTGGGGGCCGATTCTGTGATTTCTCTGGATTGGGGTGTGGTACCATGCCGGTTTTTAGCTTGCGGTCCTCGGGATTTAGTTGGGGCATTCTACAATTTTCTGCTACCTTCAGCACAGAGGTGGAAACAAATACCATAGGAGAGAGGCTTGCTCACGTGAAACTGTGTAAACTGCGTGTGTCTGCTCATAAGGATATGGTGACAAATGTACGAGCTGACATGTGGGTTCTGGTGGTTTTTGTTTGGTTTTTAGGGAAACCTGGCCAATGCACAGTTGGGCGCGAACCAAATAAACCACTGCAGCACAATACCTTGACCCATGTCTAGAGAGGGAGACTAAACTCCTTCAATGGAAAGTATTTGTACATAAATCGCAGTCCCAGGCTTCATGCCTTTTAATCCACACTGGCTTTCTTTTTTTTTTTTTTTTCCTTAAATTTTTCAATTTTTATTTATTTTTGAGAGACGGAGTATGAGTGGTGGAGGGGCAGAGAGAGAGGGAGACAGAGAGAAGCCTAAGCAGGCTCCACACTGTCAGCACAGAGCTCCACGCGGGGCTCGAACTCACGAACCGCGAGATCATGACCTGAGCCAAAGTCGGACGCTTAACCGACTGAGCCACCCAGGCGCCCCTGTCCGGACTGGCTTTCCGGGGCCACGTCTGAACAGGGTTTCCATTTGTTCTTCCTTGCTGCAGCAGTACTAGGGGCTCAGCCTGCTGGCTTCTCTTCTAGGTGGATCCGGCCAACCACGTCATCCTTAGGGACATGTCTCCACCAAGAGAAGCGACAGGGCACGTAGCTCTTATCTTCCTGGCTCGTCCCCCACGATAACGCCCATCAAGTTCTGCTGATCACGTGGGGGAGTGGCAAAAAGGCACAGGGGTGGGGAGAATCACAAACCTTCAGAAACTTCACAAGGATGTAGTAGCTTTGGGTCTGAGGTTGGGGAAACCTCGATTCGGATTCTAGCTGGGCCGCCCGTCAGTTACGTGGCCCTGCGAAGGCAATAAACCTATCGGAGCCTCAGTTTCTCCATCCTTACATTGGGTCGGGGCAGGGGTGATTATGCGCTAGCAATTGTTGAGAACCTGTTATGCGCCTGGCGCTGTGATGGATGCTTTGCTTTTCTTGAATCCCTTGGCATCTCTGGATTATCATGAAGGTTAAATCCAACGACACGTTGCATTTATAGCACTTCACACAATGATTAGGACTCAATAAATGCTCAGTACAAGTCTTTTGCTGAAAAAAGAAATGCCAACAGCGTGACCCAGGGTCTTCGGTCGGCCTCCCTCACTGAAATGGTCACTCTAGTGTCCTTGTGGCGCTCCCTGCACTACCCTCCTGTGTGGCTTCCAGGGTAAACGAAACGAAAGCCAAGATCCAGTGAGATGAGGGGGCCTTTTTACATAGTTCTTAGAAATTATATGGCAAAGATATAACATATTCTATCCCCAGCTAGATTATATAAACTCATTCTCAGCACATCCCAAATTTTTCAAAACACGGCACACGTACAGGAGGGTCAACGGACAAGAATCATAGCCAAACACAACAGGTTTGCTTAGGTTTCCACGGAAGGACACCTCGCAACCTTTTTGGTCTCCTTCACGGTCTTTCACACTTTCCCTCCCACTGGCTCTGCTGGGAGTCCCAGAGCCGAATGGATGGATATCTGGGTAGCCCGTAATCCATTGTCAGCATGCTGTGGAGACTCCCCAGGGCACCTGGTGCACGGCCAGGTTCAGGACGCCTAACACCAGCATACGTCGGACCCCTCGCCCTGAAACAGTATGCAAGTGCAGGAATGTCCTGTGGTATATTCCCAGCGTGTACCTTGGATAGTTAGTGCAGTACTGCGTGTAAATGTGGAACTCTTCACTCTGCAAGGAAACAAAAGAGACTTTTATAGGCAAAAAAAAAAAAAAAAAAAAAGAAAGAAAGAAAAGCACAGGCATCACCATTCATTTAAAAACGATAAAAAGAAACATCATTCATACTTGTAAATCTGGCTCTGTCGTCACGCGGGCCTGTCTGAGCCCCTGTGGCAATCATCTACGTCTTTTTTATCTACCTTGTTTCATACCTAGAATCAACTCGAACTCATCTGGGTTCAAGAGACACTTACTGAGCACCTGCTGTGTTAGGTGACTCTGAAGGCAAAAAGGAAGAGGAGGAAAATGAGGTTTCTGCCTCAGGCACTCCTAGTCCTCCCAGTAGATGTGCAATGTGAAAGAGAAACAGAATATCATCTAATTATGGTGGTAAGAACACGGGGAAGTACGTGCAGGGCACAAGAAAACTGCGCTCTCAAGCCCTTGTGTATACAGTTGTCCCCGCCCACTGTCCCACCTCGCAGCCACCACGCATCCTTTGACACTGAACTTAGGCTTTATTTCCTCCAAGGAGCCTTTCCAGAGCGCTAGCCAAGCTAACTGCTCCTATGCTGGGGTTCTGTGACACCCAAATCTCTCGTAGCATTTACCAAGTGGTAGTGTCATTTCCTCGGAATCTGTGTCTCCCACTCCAGACTGTGAGTTCCTACAAAGTAGGGGCCATGTTGTATTCACGTCACGCCTGTGGAGCTACCAGATCCCCCCTCTTTTCTACTAAACCGGAAATTATCTGAGAGCAGGGTTCAAGCCGACTTTTCTGTTCGCACCAGCATGGTAGCAATGCCTCAAATGCATCAAGTGTCTGACTCACCAATGTGGGGTCCTTGCCTTTTCCCGACACCACATTCCCGGTGCCCTAGTTTCTTTCTTGGGCTTTCAAATGTCTAGTCATATTACCAAACATTGAGAAATATTAAGTCAATCTTTCTCGCTCGTACAGTATTTTGTTTAAAAGGTAAAACCATGACTTCCATGCAAATATAGAATGAACAGTGTCAAAGATTTTATTTAACCTACTGCTCGGTGAGGAAAGCAGTAAGCTATCGTAACTGGATTTAAGGATAAACACAAGCTTTGCGCGTAGGTCAACGGGGAATGCGGATAGGAATTTACAAACAGATACCAAACTGCTTTCTTCTATAGGGTAAAGAAATCCAATGTCCCTCTATGGGACAGTTTTCATTTGCATGTCTGTGGTCAACAATCACTGACGTTGTTATCAGTTATCAAAAATTTAGAGTTAGAAGATAGTTCAAAGACAATGAGAGATGCAAGAGTCTACTGAGTCATAAAAATTAGAAGGGTGAATTGGAAAATTCTTTCCTAGTGGAGGCACCCAGCAATCTTTGTGGTCGGTTTCAAAGTCTTTCACAATTTTCCCCTACATTGCCAAGGGAAAGAGGGATGCAGATGGGCAGGTGAGAGAGCAAAAACCTGGGTTTTTAAACTTTTGACTGTAAAACTTTCAGTCTGAGTAATTCAAGGCCAATGAATTATCAGTTCTTGTAAACTCTAAAATGGAATTATATTATTTAAAAGAGACATTGCATTATTTGGGTGGTATTTCATATTCTGCCCTTTTTACTTTGAAACTACTTTAGGGTGGATTAAGAAAATTTTTTTAATGTATTCATTTTTGAGACACAGAGAGACAGAGCATGAGCAGGGGAGGGGCAGAGAGAGAGGGAGACACAGAATCTGAAGCAGGCTCCAGGCTCCGAACCGTCAGCACAGAGACCGACACGGGGCTCGAACTCACGGACCGTGAGATCATGACCTGAGCTGAAGCCGGACGCTTAACCGACTGAGCCACCCAGGCGCCCCAATTTGAGATTTTTTTTAACGTTTATTATTTATTTTTGAGAGAGAGACAGAGCATGAGCGGGGGAGGGGCAGAGGGAGAGGGAGACCCAGAATCCAAAGCAGGCTCCAGGCTCTGAGCCATCAGCACAGAGCCCAACGCGGGGCTCGAACCCACCAGCTGTGAGATCATGACCCGAGCCGAAGTCGGACGCTCAACCGACTGAGCCACCCAGGCGCCCCAAGGCTGGATTTATATGTGACTGGAAGACAGTGACTTTTTCTTTTCTTTGTTTTGGGGGGGTCATTTTAATACATTAATTAATTGTTTTTCCTATTTAAAAGAAATGTCTACTTAGAATCCTTTCTGCTCGCTTGATGAGGATTAGATGTAAATTTTTTATTATAGAAAGTCTCAAACATATTTATAAATAAGTGGAGAGGACAGTGTAAGGAATCTCCAAGCATCCATCACCTGACCTGGATATTAACTCATGGTTTATAGCCACCTACCTCCCTACCACTCTGAAGCAAATTCTAGACATAGGATCATTCCACTTGTAAATATTTCAGTATACATCTCTAATGTAAAGACTTTTAAAAAGAAGCATCACCACAGTGACATCATCACATGTAAGTAATCCCAAACTATCATGAATGTTCAACCGTCACTCTTCAAATCTCCCATCTTCTTAATTTTCTTTTTAAAAATAGTTGGCCTATCTGATTTGGAACCCAAGTAACTACACAAGGCAACTGGTTGATACCTCTTAAGATCTTTTAATCTATAAGCTCCCCTTTTATCTCCCCCCCTCCCGCCCCCGCCCTTGCAATTTAGTTGAAGAAACCAGACTGTGTGTCCTAGAGAGTTTCTCATGGCCTGTCTTGCTGGTTATGTCCCTACGGTTTTCTTTCATGTGTCTCCCTGCCCCCTGCACTCATGTGGTTTAGGGAAGCCTGAACAGGCTTATGTTCCATGGTTTGGCATGAATACGTCCTAATTGTATTTTACTTCCATCAGGAGGCACAGGGTGTCCGGCTGTCTTTCTCTTTGTGATGTTAACCACCAATGGTGATTATTGTCTGATTTATTAATTCATTAGGAGCTGCCAAATGGTGGTATTTCTGGTTCTATGATTCCTTCATTTGTTAGCCAGAGTCCTTCCAAAAAAGGAACTTCCTTATGTTAACGGTTACCCCGCAGTTTGTAGTTTGTATGGAAAAGGCAGGATGGATGCTTGATAATTTTCCCTATTTTTCAGGATGAGGCGTTGGCTCTCTAGCATCCTGCAAAGGCCACCACTTTGAGCTTTTCGATCACTGTGAATTCATGAACAGAAACATATCTAATGAGTTTCAGCTGTTTTTAATTAATTATCCTCACTGATGCTGAAATGTCCCATCTTTGGCCAGCAGGAGCCTCTCCTTTAGCATTCGTGACCTGACCTACAGCCTCCAACAGCTACCTTGTTTTCTGGAATGATAAGACGTTCCGGATCATCCTGTACCTTTCCTGCCCCAGACTCATCCTTCATGGAGCCCGGATTCCTTTTGGTAGGAATTAGTATTTGGAGACCATAGTCTGGGCATCAGAAATGGTCTTGCTACTGTATTCAGCGTTATTTCCAGGCCTTTTTGGTGGACTAGGAATATGGTGGACTAGAGCTAGGAATATGGTGTTTTTTAAAGATAAAATACATCCTTGGTTCAACCTGGCAATTCGGATTCAGGATTGGAGCATTTTTAATTAGCATCATTCTTCGTATTTTCTGCCTTTTACCAATTCTAGGTCAATGATACTGACATAAACACCTTGTTGTATCCCACAATACACTCAATTTCAACAGAACAATACCAACACCAGCACATTTGATATCATTATCGAAAACAGTTAAAAATGTATTTGCTGCATGTTCTCCACAGTCGATTTTAAAAGCAACTGGAATTTCCTTCGTGTGATCATGCCACAGATTGGCTCTATCCAGAGGCTCATCATTTCATTTTGTTTTCATTTTTGGAGACTGCTTTTTTAACTTTCATTTTGTCTTATAACTATGTAAAATATTTACATGGGTTCAAGGTCAACTCTGTAAGAAAACGCGTATTCAAAGAAGTCTAGCTTCGGTTCCTTTCCACACTAGTCTCTCCCTCCATCCCTATCGGCGACCAATTTTTAATTTCACAGTTGATTCTTTTTTTTAAAAAAAAAGTTAATACCAGTGTAGTTAACATACGGTGTTATATTTAGTTTATCCTTTTTTTTTTTAAGATTTACATTTAAATATAGGCATGTCCTTCCACATTTCTAGATAAATAAAAGCAAATTATTTGTCAGTGATTCTCAAACCTGAGTATATGTCACAACTACGTGGAGAGCTTGTTAAACAGAGATTACTGGGTTGCATTCCCAGAGTTTCTGATTCCGTACGTTGGCTGTGGGTCTGAGGATCTGCATCCTAACAAGTTCCCAGGTGATGCTGGTGCTGCTGGTCTAGGGAGCACACTTTGAGAACCACAGTGTTGCACACTTTTATCTACTTCTCTCCCCACCCGTCCCAGTAGTACACAGAGATACTCTTGAGTTGTTTCTACTGCTTCATAGTATTCCATTATGTGGATATGCCATGGTTCATTCAAAGAGCTTCCTGTTTATTGACATTTCAGCTGTTTCTCTATATTGCATATTTCTATGTATTTATACATATTACTTATAGAATTTATATATAATATATTAATAAAATATTTCTATATACGATATATATCTATACATTGTGACGATTATTACTATAAGACTAGCACCACACTTACTGCATTTTTGTTGCTGTATCTTGGGAACAGATTTCTGGAAGGAGGACTGCTGGATTACAGGATGCCTTCAAATGTAATTTTGCTAGATATACCCCAATTCTCCTCCACGGGGCCTGTGCTACTCGGTTCCGCCACGATCATAGTTAGCCTCACTAACTTCGTATGCTGCCACATTTTCAAACATACTACTTTTTTAAACACCTAAATTAGCTGCCAGCTTCCAAAAGTTGGAAGAGAAAAATGTCTTGAGTTCTGGCTTCTCCTGAAACAGTGTTGGATGCACGGGCCCTGGCGCCCAGTTTCATAGGACACTCACGCCCTCACAACACAGGTACCGAGGCTGCTCTAGCCCCCACCTGGGCCCACGCATGCGCTACATTCACCTGGTTAAGCCCCCGAAGGCACTGGAGCGTCCAGCCTCCACAGACGAGATGAGCAAAGTGATCTGCCTGAGGCCACCCAGGAAATTAATGGCAGATAGAGCCTTTCTCTGGGCGCGCTCACACGCTCTCAGTTTCTTGCTTCTTTTCTGCCTGCCTGCTGCTGTAGTCAACCTGGGATCGAACAATTATCAGGTCGACTCTCCTAAATTTAGGAACCTTTAGGCTCATTTGCAATGACAAACTTAAAAACAACGGCTGCAAGGAAAATATATCTGAATGACATCATATACTGGCCCTGCATACCCCTTCCCCCTAATAAAGCCTCAGGACTGTTGCACGACTGAATCGCTGTGCCTTTTGTGACATCATGGCTCTATTCCAATCTTAAATTAGGCAGTTTTGATTTAAAGCAACTACATGGTCTTAACATAGAATCAAATGTATATTTGACCTTCGATTTATGAGCTCTGTGGACAATTCCAGCAATGGTTTTTTACAAAAATCAATAGCCCTGAATTAGTTAATCCTTAAATGCCTTTTACTCAATATATGCTACCCCAATTCCTTTTTAGAACTATTTAGGGGAAAAGACAATGATAAAGAAAGCATACAAAAATAGGTATTTCCTTCTGATTAAACTCTGTCAAACTGTAATTAGAGATGTAAAAATGGGACATTTAATTATGAAAGAACCAAAATAAAAGAGACAGTCAGGGATGGCCAATTGAGCATATGGGGTACTCAACTGTTTACTGAATGAATAACCAGATTAAAGAAATCTGTACGATTTTAGGGTTTCTTTGGTCATGGGGTCCATCGCTTTCATGTGTGAGCACGCGCTCTCTCTCTCTCTCACACACACGCGCACGCACACACACACACACACACACACACACACACAGACTTTGATCCCTGAGGAGTTTTCACTGGACACTATGAGAAAGGCTTAATATGTAAGTAGCATATGGGTGAGGTAACATGAACTTGAATTCATTCCAATGGTAGGAATATCCAATGTCAGTACTTTCCTGAGGATAATTTCAGTAAGCGGATAGGGGGTGTGTGTGCACGTGGGTGTGCGTGCCTGGGCACTGAAGGGAGAAGGGCACCAAGGGAGGCGGGAGGAGGGGCTCAGGGGACGCGGGGTCTCTGAAGATAAACTTTGTCTCCCTCTTAACTGCTGTCTGGGGTCAGCCCCGCTGACAGTCGAGATAAGGGACAGAAATGAAGGTGAGGTGAAGGCAGGAAACCAAGGAAAACTGCTCCAGGTGTTTCCGGAGTCCTAACAACAGACAGATGCTCAGCTGGGAGACCGCTTGGCCTGCCCACCGGGGAGCTTTTACTCTTGTCCCCCCAAGGAATGGCCCCTGCAGTCCCTTGTCCTTCTTTTCTAAGCAGCAGGTAAGAAGTACCATATTCCCCTTTTGTCAGGAAGGATTTCTGTAATCTCCACATACCACAAAAGCAAGGTCAAAGATGAGTCTCGTGTAAGCCCCAGTGATTCAGATAAAAGCAGAAGTCAATTGCCAGCTTTACCTCTTTCATTAATGGCCTCTCAATTAAAGCAATTTTCCATTCCTCCCCAGAGTGGAGCAGCTGGTTGTGTTTCAGAAATCGTAACATCTTCTAAATTTCAGGGTGCTGAGTGAAAGGCAGGCTGTGCCAGAACCGAATGCTCACTGCTTACATGTGAAAGTGCGGAGTGCCCAAGTTAGTCTTCTAATTAAACTTGGCAACATTACAATGAAAAATAAGATCTGGGAGTTGGCAACGTGGCGCATAAACAAACTTTTATGTGAATAATTAAGCCGGAGCTAAGCGTATGCTGGACCGTCTTTAATCAGCTTGTGATTACAGTTACCGGTAAAAGCCCCAGCGTTTCCGATGGTTTCCATGTTGTTTATGCGCTGTGGCTATTCTCACATATCTACTCTGATATATACTCAGCACGTCTTTTTACCCCCTTTCTCCCTCTTCCACTTGCCTGCTCTTTTTTAAATTCCTACCCTTCTGGAGAATCAATTGTGACACAGGCAACGTGTGAGAAGAATTGTGTAAGCATGCGTGCACATCGTACATGTTAACACGCTGACATTCACGCAGCCGCCCACCATCGGGAGTATTTTATACGCAAGCCCATCAACTGCCTTTAAGGCATCATGCTTCAAGGACACCCAGGGTGTTGTGATTGGATTCAGTACCACTGGATGGATCTGTGGCCGTAAGAAATGACCCTGTGAAACACGTCCTGAGCCAGGGTCAGACATCTCAAAGTTCACAGTGCTCTCTGGAGTGTTAAATGAGGTGCTAATTCTTGGTTGATCCCAAAGTACCATCATGAACCTTGCCTAAACCTTTGCACATTTGAAACCACAACTGCAGAAATCACATGAAGGTTTGCTGAAAATCATTTCCACTAGACCTTTTCCAAATGAAAGCTGTTGAATGTTTAAGACAAACTTAAGATAGGATTCTATATATAGTAGGTAGGTAGCAAGTGAGAAAAGAGTGTAAAGGATTGTCTTGTATGTTTCAGAATCCTGGTACAGAGCTGACCATTTAAGCTTTAACGGTCAGAGCCTTTTCTTATATTTTTCTCAGCCATCAATGCAGCTTAAGAAAAATGTCGGAAAATGAGAGCGCATATTTAAGATAGAAGAGATTAATTCTGCCATCTCTTTATTCCCCAGTGATAATTATATAGCCTCGGCTAGCACCACGTATATTATATATAGAATACCTAGATTCCAACAGATTTTTGGAACTGGTCTTGTGGTATTTCATATGTATTATATTTCAAATGTTACCCTATTCTGCATTTTTCCTCCCCACCAAGATTAATTTTTTTTTTTCCCTAGGAAAGATGAGTAAACATCATTCAGTTACTATGTAAGTTCAAGGACAGCTACTAAGTTAGTACTTCCTAACTTACTAGGGACAGTAACAGTATTTTTTTTTTTCCTTGCTAGTGGAAAAAAAACAACAAAAAACAGAGTGAAGAGAGATTAGTGGCTAACTTCATCCAGTATGGAACAAACCAGTCATTTTAACTTTAAAATGAAAACAATTTGCAATCTGTGCCTGTCTTGGTTGGCCAAGAGAAATGAACCTTGCTTACCTTGGACACAAAACATTCTGCTATGGCCACAGGATCGTTTTCACAGTTTTCCAAATCTTGTAGAAGTTCACTAAAAAAAAAAAAAAAAAAAAAAAGCCAGAAAGTATTATAGTTTGACTATCAAGGACATTTTATATAACTTAGAAGTCTGTACATTTATAGGGCATTTACAAGGAATCTTTTTTTTTTTTTTTTTTTTTTTTTTTTTTTTTAAGAAAGCTTTTACTAGTGGTCAAAGCCAAAGTGCACTCTCAAGGTGGGACAGCGGGCAGCCCAGAGCTGGCAACTGCTATGAGGAATCACATTTAACTGGATAACTGATGACCCATTGTCATTTTATCCAAAGCTTCCATTAGGGACTTGCCCAAGGTCATGGTGCAGCAGGGATTTAAACACAGGTCCAACCCATAACTCTCCCACCTAGAGATAAGCCCAGCCTGACACTGAAGTCTTCTACACGGTTGGCATTGTCTGTACACATGTTTACACACACTTACTCATTCATCACATAGCTGTCTAGGTGCCGAATGCTAGGCAAGGCACTAAGAACAAACACGTCAGTGAGCCACATGACATATGGTCTGTAAGTGCTTGGAGCTTGGAATCTATTGGGAGAGTCAGACATTCTATGAAAGGTCACACACACTAACAAATTTAAAATTATAAACAGAGAGGGGCACCTGGCTGGCTCAGTTGGTAGAGCATGTGACTCTCGATCTCGGGGTCATGAATTCAAGCCCCACATTGGGAGTCGAACTAATTTAAAATAAAATAAGATAAGATAAGATAAGATAAGATATGACAAAATAAATTAAGATAAGATAAAATAAAATAAGATAAAATAAGATAAATAAGATAAAATAAAATAAAATAAAATAAAATAAAATAAAATAAAATAATAAATGGAGATAGCGCTCTAAAAGAAAGCTACACTGGGAGGAAATATTTTTCCTCAGATGAAAAATCTTATTTTTTAATGGGAATATAATTATTTTAAGTAACTGCATAATATTTCATTGTGTGGCTATACCATAAGTAATGGAACTAATCTCCTACTGTTGGATAAAAGTCTATATATAAATGGAATTCCTGGGTCAAAGGCTATCACGGGGTTATATGTTAACACATTTCCAAATTACACGTTGTATAAGTTGTATTAATATATTTTACATATTTTAATTAGAGATATATATTTAATAAAAATGTAAATAGTTCTACAGGAATTACAATAAAAGCAAGCAGTTTCTTGTTTTCCATTTCCCATGCTGGACCGCCATCCTCCAGAAGCATTCTCCACTTCTTCTGTTTCTGCTGTATGTATCCACGGCTCTAAACATGCCGGTAATGCGTTTTCAGTATTTTTTGAGATATTATTTCCTTCTTAATTTGCCCAAACTTCCCTTCATCCCTTCATCTTGCCAACAATCTCTCTCATGAAATTTGATTCAAGTCAGAGCTTACATTTTGATGACCGTGTCAATATTATTCTTAGTTGAGCCCTGGAGTATACCATAATTATATTTCCTTTCGTGTAACACCAGGTTTCCCCTGGAGTTAAAGTCGTCCTTTTTTTTCCCCCCTTAGTTTTCAAATATACACCAGTTGTCCTCAAACTTTGCCGGAAGCATAATTCTTTGCCTCGCTGCGTTCAAACATCAGATCATCTACTGGTCGGTCGTCTTCTTTCTTCGTGACCTCCCTGCTGGAGCCCTTGGTCCTTCCACTCTGCTCTCACCTAGACGGGCTGCTCTCCCAGGCCTGCGGGGTTGTCTCTTCAACCCCGTCCCGATGATGCAGATCACCTGGTTCCTGTGTTACGTGCCCCGCTTCTTAGATACCATTTCAGATGTATCCTTCTTTTTGAGATTACGACATCCAGTAGCTGAGTGAGTAAGGGCAGTAGGCAGTAAATTTTCTGAAACTCTTCCTGTTTTAGAATGTTCTCCTTTCACACTTTGCTGATCATGTCAGTGGATACAGAATTCTTGGTTGGAAATGATCTTCTCTGAGTATTTGGGAAACTATCTGTTGCTCTCTGAATTCCAATGCTGCTGAGAAGTCCAATAACATTCTGATCCATGATCCAGGTTTCATGTGACCTGATTTTCTATTCTGGAAGCTCTTAAGAGTTTTCGCCTTGTTAACATACTTCTGAAATTCGGTGATGGCCCACTTTGGGGTGAGTCTTTTCATGCACAAAGCCAGCTTGACTATTGGGGAAATGTTCTTGAGCAATTGCTTCTCAAAGTGACCCCCAGGTCCTGAGATCCTGAGACCTCTTCAGGGGGTCGATAAGGTCACTATTTCTATAACAATTCTTGGACAATTTTGGATTTTTTTTTTTACATTCATTCTTTCATGAGGCTACAGTGGACTTTTTCAGATGGAAATTAGAAGCAGACTAAGAATGCAGCTGTTTTCTAGTAAGTCAGACAATAAACTTGTGAAAATGGAAAACAATTCCAACACACACACAAATGTTAGTGAAAAAGAACAGTAAAATTATTTTTCTAAAAATGGGTGGTTATTATTGAATACATTGAAATTTTAACAATTTTTCAGTTTTAATTTCTATCATGGTAAAGAAAACATCATAAGCCATAAACAAAAAAAGCTTTTTGGGTCCTTAGTAACTGTGAAGCATGTACAGATCCTGGGACCAAAAAGCTAAGGAACTTTTGTTCCTAAATTAGGTCTTTGATATTTCCTCTCCTCCATTTTCACTTCTCTCTTTGAAGCTCCTACTATTCACATTAAATTTTTTTTATGTTTATTTATTTTGGAGGGAGAGAGAGAGAGAGAGAGAGAGAGAGCGCGAGCCTGCATGCTCAAACGGTAGAAGGGCAGAGAGAGAGGGAGACAAAGAATCCGAAGCAGCTCCAGGCTCTGAGCTGTCAGCACAGAGCCCCATGTGGGGCTTGAACTCACGAACCACGAGATCATGACCTGAGCAGAAGTCGGACGCTTAACCGACTGAGCCACCCAGGTGCCTCCTATTATTCACATTTTAGATCTCTTGGTGTGATACTCTAATCTTTCTTATTCTTCCTCTATCTTCCATCATCCTGTTTATTGTTCATTTTCTGGGAGACTTCAATTTCATTTTCTGTCCCCTCTATTGAACGTTTTCATTTCTTCTATTTGATTCTTAATTTCAAGGTATTTTTCTAAATAGGCTGTTTAGGTGGTTCTTATGTTTCTGTTCTTGTGAGTGCAAAATTTCTCCTCTCCAAGGATGATGATATTACTATTATTATTATTAACTATTTTGGGCCTTTCTTTCCTGCTCTTTGCTTTCTGCTGAGCTCTCTTTACACCGTTTGATCATTTTGGCTTCTGTCATTCATGTTAGAGGCTCCTCCCAAATATCTGGGGATATTAAATTGTCCTTTTATGGTTGAAAATGAGACACGGCAATGGCAACTATAAACTATGTAAGTGGAGCTTTCCATGGGATCCTGGTCCCTCAAGGCAGCTGTCCTCAAACTTTGTGGTATCCAGACCCATGTACAGAGTCTAAAAAATTCTTTATGTGGATCATATCCCTGGATATTTATTAGAAATTAAAACTAAATATTTTAGAAAACTGATCAATTCATGTAACAAACCCCATACATGTTAATATGATCACGTTCTGTGAAAAACAGATTTTATAAAACAAAGTTTGGTGAGAAGACTAGTGTTGTTTCACATTTTTGTAAATCTCCAATGTCGACCCCAATGGAACACGGATGGATTACTTCTGCATTCAATCTGCTACAATCTGTTATTTTGAGTGAAGTACGCAGAAAACAATCTAGCCTCACCCAGATACGTCACTAGAAAACAGAGGAGACTTTGAATAGCCTATTAAGAGAAGTGTGGTTATGCTTCATTGATATTGCACTGAAAACACATGGCAGTTTCTTAGGTATCTGTTGGAGTCTGAAACCATACCAAGGCACTATACCCTGTTACTTTAAAATCCATTGGTCTATTTTGGGCACCTGGGTGGCTCAGTCGGTTGAGCGTCCGACTTCGGCTCAGGTCATGATCTCGCGGTTCGTGAGTTTGAGCCCCGTGTCGGGCTCTGTGCTGACATCTCAGAGCCTGGAGCTCACTTCGGATTCTGTGTGTCTCTCTTTCTCTCTGCCCCTCCCCTGCTCATGTTCTGTATCTCTCTGTCTCAAAAATAAATAAAAACATTAAAAAATAAAATAAAATCCATTGGTGTATCTTGCACATTGAAAGGACCTTTTACCAATGCAAGATTTCATGATGGTCCCAATATCAAACATCCATTCCTAATATTCCCATAAAAACATCCCCTTTGTAAGATTATTAGTACTTTGGAAAATACAGTTCCGACATTTGTATCAATAGCTCTTACAGGTAGATGGGTATGAATTAAAGATAGTTGACATCTAATCATTGGGACCTAAACACTGGATGAAGAGAATAGGTTGAAGAAAAATAATAGCCAAAGAAGCAACATTTCTGGGCCAGTGATTTCCATTACCGGAGGATGGCTTGCTCAGGACATAGGTTTTGTGTCCAGGGATTTCATTACAAATCCTCTGTCTGCTCAGAGAATAATTTTGAGCAGAATCCATCGTGGCTTAATAGAAATACTCCTTGACAATATTTAACTCCCTATGTTCTTTTTAAAATTTTTTTTGAAGTTTCAGGGTTTATTTGTTATAGCAACTACCGTACCTTAAGTAACACATGGAGAATATTAAATCAGCAAGCATAATATTAAAAGGAAATAGAAAAACCGAATAATAATCCATTTTCATAAATATACACACACACAAATAGCTCTCTAGGAAACTAGATGAAAGATAGTATGAATCAAGACATGAAATATCATTTGATGTAGTCCTACTCATCTATGTTCAGTTTTGCTACCCGTGCTTTTGGTGTCACATCCAAGAAGTCACTGCCAAGACCAATGTCAAGAAGTTTTCCCCGTACACTTTCTTCAAAAAGTTTTTTACAGTTCTAGGTATTTTATTTTACTCCTCAGTCTCTTTTGAGTTGATTTTGGTGTGTAGTGCAAGACAGGGGTCCAACTTAATTCTTTTTCATGTGGACATCCAGTTTTTTCAACACCACTTGTTGAAGAGTCTCTCACTGCCCCATTGCATGTTGATGGCACCCTATTTGAAGATCAGCTGATTGTATATTACATGAATTTATTTCCAGGTTGCCTCTTCTGTTCCATTGGACGATGTATCTATCTTTATACCACTACCGTACTGTTTTAATTTCTGTGGCTTTGTAATACATTTTGAAATCAGGAAGTAGGATGCCTCTAGTTTTGTTCTTTTTGCTCAAGATTTCTTTGGTTTTGCAGAGTCTGATACAGTTCCATAATAATTTTAGGATTTTTTTTTCTATAAAACTGCAATTGGGATTTTAATAAGGATTGCAGTGAAGCACTGGGGGTCATATGCGAGAGATGAATCACGTGGTTCTACTCCTGAAGCCAAGGCTATGCTGTAGGTTAATGAACTTGCATTTAAATTAAAAAAATAATTTAAAAAGAGGAAAAAAATAAGGATTGCAGTGAATCTGTATATTGGGAAGTAAGGAATTTTTTAAAAATTCATTAATTTCTTTATTGTTTAGCTTATATCCAAGTTCGTTAGCATATAGTGCAACAATCTCAGGAGTAGATTCCTTAATGCCCTTTACTCATTTAGCCCATCCCCCCCCCACACCCCCTCCAGCAGCCCCGTTTGTTCTCTATATTTAAGAGTCTCTTCTGTTTTGTCCCCCTCCCTGTTTTTATATTATTGTTGCTTCCCTTCCCTTATGCTCATCTGTTTTGTACCTTAAATTCCTCATAGGAGTGAAGTCATACGATATTTGTCTTTCTCTGACTAATTTCGCTTAGCATAATACCCTCTAGATTCCATCCACGTAGTTGCAGATGGCAAAATTTCATTCTTTTTGATTGCCGAGTAATACTCCATTGTAGATATATATACCACATCTTCTTTATCCATTCATCCATTGATGGACATTCCATACTTTGGCTCTTGTTGATAGCGCTGCCATAAACACCGAGGTGCATATGCCCCTTTGAAACAGCACACCTGTATCCCTTAGGTAAATACCTAGTAGTGCAATTGCTGGGTCAGAGGGTGGTTCTATTTTTAATTTTTTGGAGGAACCTCCATCCTGTTTTCCAGAGTGGCTGCACCACTTTGCATTCCCACCAGCAGTGCGAAAGAGATCCCCTTTCTCCGCATCCTTGCCAACATCTGTTGCTGCCTGAGTTGTTAATGTTAGCCATTCTGACAGGTGTCAGGTGGTATCTCATTGTGGTTTTGATTTGTATTTGCCTGATGATGAATGATGTGGAGCATTTCTTCATGTGTTGGTTGGCTATCTGGATGTCTTCTTTGGAGAAGTGTCTATTCATGTCTTTTGCCCATTTCTTCACTGGATTATTCATTTTTGGGGTGTCGTGTTTGATATGTTCTTTATAGATTTTGGATACTAACCCTTTATCTGATAGGCCATTTGCATTCCGTTGGTTGCCTTTTAGTTTTGCTGATTGTTTCCTTCGCTGTGTAGAAGTTTTTTATTTCGATGAGGTCCCAATAGTAAAAACCCCACAAGTCAGGTGTCAAGGGCATTCCAAGAGGCTCCTGGCAGCCGGGGCGAGCAGCACCAAGCCCTAAGGGCAGGACAGAGCCTCAGCTGAGAACTGTGTGGACCCAGCGCAGACTCCCCCGCCACCCCAGGCCCAGTGGGGCCCGGCCGGCAGCTTTATGCCACCATTGGCAAGTTAGAAACCACTTTTGTTTTCACGTTTGTTTTACTTTTTCACCGTGCCTCTGGAGACGTGTTGAGTAAGAAGTTGCTGCGGGCAAGATCAAAGAGGTTTTTGCCCACCTTCTCCTAGAGGATTTTGATGGCTTCCTGTCCTACATTGAGGTCTTTCATCCATTTTGAGTTTCTTTTTGTGTCTGGTGTAAGAAAGTGGTCCAGGTCCATTTTTCTGCATGTCGCTGTCCAGTTTTCCCAGCACCACTTGCTGAAGAGACTGGCTTTAATCCATTGGATATTCTTTCCTACTTTGTCAAATATTAATTGGTCTACATTTGTGGGTCCAATTCTGGGTTCTCTTGTCTACTCCACTGGTCTATGTATCTGTTTTCGTGCCAGGACAATACTGTCTCGATGACTGTAATACGGTCTTGAAGTCTGGGATTGTGATGCCTCCAGCTTCGGTTTTCTTTTTTCGAGATCGCCTTGGCTGTTCGGGGTCTTTTCTGGTTCCATACAAATTTTAGGATTGTTTGTTCTAGCTCTGTGAAGAATGCTGGTGTGATTTTGATAGGGATTGCTTAACTCCCTGTGTTCTAAATGTTATGCTAATCAAGCTCCTCTGAGGTTTAACTTCATCTCGTAGTGGACTGGCTGGAGGGAGTGTCTCAGGGGACCCACCCAAGCTCCAGGTACAACTCACCTGTAAATGAGTGGCTGGCATTTGTTGCTCAAACCACAGGGTGGGAGGAAGCTGGGATGGAGCTGAGACGCCTTCCAGTCCCAACCCCTAATTTTAAGGTTAGGAAATCATGGCTCATGCAAGGGAAGTAGCTTACCTTAGTTCACACAGCTAATAATTAATGGCCACAACTGGGGTGAGTAACAGGGCTGTTGAATCCCAGGCCTGCACTCAATTTTAAACACATGTATTGAATGATTTATTTCCTGACCAACTCTAGAAAGCTGAGGTTTCTTCAATGGGAGACCTTGTCTACCTGGGAGCCCTAGCTGGAGTCACCAGGCTAGCTTTCCTTTGCAATCATTTTCTATAATAGGACAAACACAAAAAATGGGAACAGTGAGGAAAAAGTAACGGGATTGCTTTCGTGCTCTTGTCATAAGGGCCATCATCCTAATGTATGTGGCCCACCATCTGGTTTGTTCTCCATTCGACAATAATTATTGAAAGCCTCCACGGCAGGCATTGTTACAGGTATGGAGGTACGGGACAAAGAACGTGGGCAAAAGTCCCGTCCTATGGTGCTTATGCCCTGACCAGAGGTGCTAAATGTTAATAACTGAATAAATAAAGAGCGCGATAGCAAACGAAAGACAAATGTGGGCAAGGATGTGAAGAACGCAAACCTTGTACACTGTTGGTGGGAACAGAAAATGGTGCAGCCCCCATGGAAAGCAGTTCTTCAAAAAATTAAACGTGGAACTGACATGTGAGCCAGGTATTGGATTTCTGGGTATTTATCCAAAAGAAACGAAATCAGGAACATGAAGAGATATTAACACGCCCATGGTCATTGCAGTACGATTCACAATGGCCAAGATGTGGAAACAACTTAATCCATCAGTGGATAAAGAAAACATGGTATGTACATACAATGAAATATTATTTATCCTTTACAAAGGGAGGAAATTCTGTAATATGTGATAACATGGATAAGCCTTGAAGACATGCTAAGTGAGACAAGCCAGTCACAAAGGACACAGACAGTATGACTCCACTTACTTGAGGAATCTAAAGTAGTCAACTTCAGAGACTCGAATAGTAGAATGATAGATCCCAGGGGTTTGCAGGGGGAAGGGGGAGCAAATGGAGGCGTTGCTAATCAATGGGCAAAAAGTCCCAGTTAAACAAGATGAATAAATTCTAGACATCTGCTGTGCAACATAGTGCCTAAGTTAACAATAACGTATTGCACACTTTAAAATTCGGTCAAGAAGATAACACGTTAAGCATTCTTATGTAATAAAAAATAAAATTTGAAAACACCATTTTTCTAAAAACAGAAAAACTTGGGGGTATCTGGGTGGCTCAGTTAGGTAAGTGTCCAACTCGTGATTTCAATTCAGGTCATGATCTTATGGTTTGTCAGATAGAGCCCTGTGTTGGGCTCTG